>NW_026947484.1:29452981-29970481 GCF_034190915.1 Cavia porcellus | reverse complement strand
GACAATGTTTTATTCTCCCTGTTAATTCTACAGTTTCTCTTTTTGTTTTGTACTTGTACTAACAAGTACAAAAATGCAACTGCTCATTGAATAAATGAATCAATGATAGCCTGTCCTTGATTAAAAGATTAATTTTTCCTGATTGATTTATACAAATATTGGGTTAGATATGAAACGGAGTTTAAATATTTTTAAAGTATCTTTTCTCTTGGGAATCATTTCTTAAACTTAAGAATTTTGAGTTTAGTTAATGAAAAATGGGCATTCTTTTGAAATGTTTATATTGTACCAATACATGAAGCAGAAAGTGTTAGAAATAGCAGAACATATTGTGGAAATGATCACTATGTAACTTTTGAATAGATCTAGGAAAAAAGAAGATTCAATTCCTTACCTAATACATCTGATCTTTTTTTCTGTTGCCATACTGGCAATCGAGCCCAGGACCTCTGTATTGAATTATATCCTCAGCTTTTAAACAATTTTTGATTTTGAGAGATAATATTGCTGAGTCACTGAGTTGTCCAGCTGGGCTCAAACTTGTCGTCCTCTTGCCTCAGCCTTCCAGAGTGCTGGGATTATAAATTTGGCTGCCATACCCAGTTACAGTATGTTTTGCTACAGCTGATCTGCCTCAGAGATGGGTTCAATTGACACTGTTTTACCTGGGAAGCAAAAATAGGTATCCACTAAGAGTTATATCTGTAAGGACTCTGATGGTAATTTGAGAATGCCACAAGCAGTAGGATCATATAGTTGAGTAGACACAGAATCAAGGATGAAGAGGCTCATGCCTTAGTTTACACTTTACCCTGAAATTCTAAGAGAATTTAAGTGCAAGTCAAGTAACACATCTACTTTTCTCTTTTCAAAACTCCAACTTGCAGATGTTTTTGAAGATCATATAAGGAATTCAGTTTATAAAGGATAATTATTACCAGGAAACGCTTTATATTCTATTCCAACACAGATCTGGTAGCTGATGGAAACACATGTCCTGAGAGGACAGTTTACTCTGAGGATAGCTGAATGCTGAGTCTCATGTACTTGAACTCAGAAAGAAAGGATTACATTTTTAAACAGGCACTACGGGAAGACTATATACTTTTTTACCCTTAAATCTGCCATCAATGTCTATAGTATGAACTCCATCCAAGAAGTCATATTATGTAAACTACCAGAAAATCCTAAGAATTTCAAGAAAAACTAAGAAAATTGTATCTTTATTTTGCAAAAGACATTCTAGAGTTTTTTTTTCCAGATTGTTTCATTCTTGGCAATATCTTGAATATAAGACAGAAGTAATAGTTTTTAGGAGTAGTATAAGTTTTTATATTTTAAATTTGTCTTACACACATATTTCTTGGGATTGTCCAATTCAACGGTAGGTATAGATATAATATATATCCAACTTAGCTAATTTCTTGATCCACTGAACTTTTATTCTTATATAATTTTCTAAAAAAATGAACTGGGTTTAATGGAGTCTGTCTTAAATTTGAAGTGGTAGTAGTTGCTACAAAATCAAAAAACCTAACTCTAAGGTAGTTTTCCCTAAAAAGTGGTCCTTGAAACTTGTGCCATGGCAAGACTTTGGTGTATTAACCTTTGTGATGTATTACATTAGACGGGCCTTGGACAAAAGTCTGAGTAGAACAAAACCAAGGTTAAATGGTACAGGGCTTTTTCTAAGTCAAATAACTTTTAAGGAATTTATCAAATATAACTTCTAGAGTGTCACTGGAGAAGTGAAAAATAATACTAGAAGTCATTGTATTCCCTGCTCGAGATTTAGGACAGTTACATTACTTTAAAATATATTTGTGTTCATGGCTGTCAGAAGAAATCCTAACAAAATCCACACATTTGCCACATCCATTACCACTGTAAAGAATTGCTTTGAAATGCTTGCTCTAACAGTTACACAGCTTCGACTTCCTCATTTGAGACTGGGCATTTCTAGTCCTGGGCTGAAAGTCTTCACCCAAGGAGTCAAGGGAGAGTGTTGCAACCACCAATTGCAAAGTTAACATTTTCAGTTCAAAGTACTAACAGCCAATGTCTAGACAACACTTACTATTTATGTAGATGAGGTATATACTCTTCAGTCACAATTTATATGTTTTATATCATTTAATCTTCAGAACAGTACTACATAGTTGGCATTATCATTTTTTTTTCAGCTTTATAGATAAGGAAAGTACTCAGTGTCCCATGGACGGCATGGATAACTGCTCAGTACCTGCTCAGCACTGACTCTGGGGAGCCCCTGCTCTGCCTGCCGGCACAGCTGTGCTCATGGAGAGCAAGAGTTTGGCAGAAGCAGGTGGAGAACTGGCAGCCCATTAGATCTGTTAGAGTATGAATACAAAATAATTCAGTTGCAATTACCTTTAATATTCACTTCAAACCAAATAGAAAATGTCCAGCACACATAATATGAAAAGGAAAATTTTATTAGACTACATTTAAATAGTCACTAGTGCTGGGTGTGCTGAAATGTCCGTACTTTTTACTATAATTTCTTTGATAGGTCACATCACCAACATAGACTTGGTTATTGAAAGTAAATCTCCTGAATTTCTGGTACTTCCTTTCATAAGGTTCATGTTTTGAAGTATGCTGCTTTCAAATAATTCACTAACCTTACAAGGACTCCCAGCATGGGGCACTGCTTCACAGGAGACAATAGCAAATGAAATAGATGATTGGAGGGAGACACTGCTCTTGGTGCAGTAGATTCTGCATCTTAGGCAACAGGGCAGAGGCACTGCTTTATAACTGTTTTATAACTATCACCGTTAGCACAATTTCATGTTTTCCTCATGCTTTGCAAACCCTATCTTTAAAAAAATATGGTAATAACAACATCATCATCATGTTTTGTGCTTAATAACGAGATGGATAAAAACTGTAGCTACTCATGAGTGCAAAAGTGAAAAAGAAAAACGACAAACAAAAAAGGCAAGTCATTTATTGTAAGAACCTACAAATAAATTAAACCTTGCCTAAGATGTATTGATTTTATGTGGCCTTGCCTGTAGAATAATGTCAAGGGTTCCTGACAATCTATTACATTCAATAGGCAAAATCGCCTTATAATTTTTTTCTCTTTCCTAAACAATGTATAATCTATTTTTTCTTGATGAAAAAGTGGTGCTTTATAAGTCTGAAAATTCTTTAAAGTAGTGGGCAAAGCTGACACATCATCCATGGAAAAGTTTCTGCTGATCATTTTTTAGCATTACATTCAGAAAAAAATTAGTTTTAATTAACACTATAAATGATATAATACATCTAAATCCATGTACACTCCTAAATATACCAGCTGAGTCCTGCAATTTGGAGATGATTATTAGGTCATCTTTATTATGATGTTAAAAATGGTGTGCCATAATGAGAGTTTTGCATTTTTTTAAACTAAAGTTTGGTATTAAAGAAAAAAATAAAATGCATAAAAATTAGTTCTAAATTTCTAGTTAATATTTAATGAAAAAGGCTCACCTCTTTAGATCATTATTAGGAAATCATTTTTTAATATGAAGACCAGGAGGAGTTCCAAAGAAAACAATTAAAATAGTTTATTTTCCTTGATTAAAGAAATACTTTTCTCAAGCCTGTAATAAAAAGAATATTCTTGTCATAAAAATAAAATGTTTCAAACTACAATGATGCTGAAGGAAAGTAAAGATGAATATAACATTTTTAGTAGAAAAGCAGACAGACCAATCCTGTTTTAAGATTGTAGTGTTGTGTCTGTCCCTGTGTATGTGTGTGTGTGTGTGTGTGCCTCTGTGTGTGTGTGTGTGTGTGTGTGTGTGTGTGTGCGCGCGCGCGCGCCTGGATAAACTCACAGGGTCATCGATGCATGCTCTCCTGCTAACATCACAGGAATGGGAAGGAAATGAAGATGCCAAAAATTTCTTGACTGACAGGAAGATTTTCATTTTTAGTGTTTCGTGGCGGTGTCTGATTTTGAAACTGTCACTTTAGGGGCCTGGTGTGCCTGGCAATGTGACTCTGAAAGTTGAGTGTTGTGTGCTCCGAGGATGCTGCCTGGCTTATAGGAGGCTGGGGCCTGAATCTCACAGCCAGGCTGCCTTCAAGCCTGATAAACATGTGCATTCTTTACGAAGTCTGGCAGGGGGTACCTGAGTCCAAACAGTTAACCTAAACTTCCTCAGAAACCCTCCCAGGCCATCAAATGCCATTAAAGTCAGTGAAGATATGGCCTGTATTTGCAGCTTTGGGTAAGCCCTGCTATGGTTGGAAGGTAACTTGGAAAACAGGAAATTTCCATTCAAGTGATAACACCTACACCCTAGGAAACTCATCATCCTAGAAAGAAAATTGTTCAAATTGTGCAAAACCTTGTATCTGTATTCTTTCAAATACAGAGATCTGAGGCAGGCAAATAATACAATGGGTTCTCTAGAAATATATTCATTCATGCATTCCATAAACTATCACCGAGTTCCTATTATGACATACATTACACAGGGCAGTGGGTTAGAGAATAAGTTGGGTTCAGTTCTGCTCATAGTGCATGGATTCACAGTCCACGAGACAGACAGATGAAGACATAGTTGCATGTGGACATGCCACAGATATATAGATATATATGCAAAAGGCAGGAGTAGGTGGGAAGGGAAAGTTTTTCAGAGAAGATGGGTCTCTAACGATTAGAAAAAATTCTCTAAGTTGACTTTGGGGGTCAGTCAGAGGATAACATGGATACAGACACAGAGACCCAGGATTTAGACAAGCCCCAATCTCTGGGGATCTACTGACAGTGAAACTGCTTTAGGACATCAAACCTACAGGTGATGTTGCACTGTCAAACAATTAGAGAAAGGTGATGAATCAGAATGACGAGACTTCTAAACTGGGACTACGAGCAGTCAATTCAGAGATCACTGCAATTATCCAAAAAGAGACTTTGTCAAGGCTTTTTTTTTCCTTAAGTCTTGGAAAGACTGCTCCATCAGTCAAACATTGCCCCTTCCTTTCTCCTTCCTGTCTTCCTTTACTTTCCCTGTAAGCTTTGGGAATGAGCACTTTAGGTTCCTCTTCCCCACTGCTTCACATCCTCCCCACCTCTATTGGCCCCACTCTGTGAAACAGCTCTAGCCAATGTCCCCAAAAAGCTGTTAACTGTTGCATTCAAAAGCAGGTTCCAGATCTTTTCTTGTCTGGATCCTCAGCATTCAGCATTACTGACTATCCTGTCCTTTTCAAAACACTTCTCTCTCACTAAATGGTTCCATTTTTATTTCCTTCTGCTTCTTTTCTTACCTCTGTGTCCACATTTTATAAATTTTTTTGTGGATTCTTCTTTTCTCTACCTGCCCTGTAACTGTTCGTTTCACTCTTTCCTTAAATCAGTGCTTCTCAGACTAGAACATATGCCAGAATCACTGGAGGGCTGATCTTAGGTTGCTGGATTCTTTCCCCATAAATTCAGATTCAGTTGGTGGGGCTCAACAATTTGCATTTACAAAAACAAGAGCCCGAGGCTGCTGCTGACCTTCATGGTGACCCCACTTTGAGACGCACCACCTTACATAGTCTTTGTCTATGTTTGTAAGAGTAACCAGTGATTCATAACACAGACAGTGCCACAGCCTCCGATTTGGTCATCCCTGAGTCTTTACCACAATGTTCACAGATACCTAGCACTTCATCTGTCTGAAATAGAGCTCATCAAATCTGCCTTCATCTTTCCTAGTCTCAGCCCTGCTTCTCCTTTATAGTCAGTCACTGCCTTGCCAAAAGGCCGCTCTTGCCTAATTTAGCCACCCCATGCCATAAATTCCCAAGAATGGGATTATGTACTGCCTTCATTATCCTGATTCACATATACTCCCAATGTCTTCTGTCACTTCCCATAACTGAGCCCTATTCATTTTTTAAAACAAGGATTATAGCATTGGCCTAAATGATCTCACTGCTTCTAGCATCCTCAAATCCATCCTTTGTTGCTCTCAGAGACAGTGTTTCTAAATGTCACTCTGAGCAATTCACATGTGTGCAGCCTATGTCCTATTATACTCAAAGAATTCCTGATCTCCAGGGACACTGAGGCCCATAGCAAACTTGTTTCTTTTGCTTGAACTCCCTCACTAAGGTTAATGGCTCCTCTGATGTCCCCTCATTATGTGGGGTTATTATGGGTACTGTTGACATTTTAGAAACACCAGGTATTTTAACTTTTGTAGCATCAGTGCAAGGTACCCTGTTGTTTTGACCTCACTTAGGAGTTTCCTGGGAAGAAATAAGCTGTTTCTGAAATCTCAGACATTGCTATATCCCCTTAAATATCTTTCCTGAATTGGCTGTGAAGGGAGACTGCAGAATGTATCCTTTTTTCTATGGATGAACTTGGTTTTAATATTAACAGATTAATTCTGTCTCTTTTATCCCCAGCAAAAACTAGCTGGCACTGAATTTCTTTCAAATAAGTTTGCATACAGGACCAGAAGGTATACACTTTTATACGTTCCTATGCTTACTTAAACTTGAGCTGTAAGGATTTAATGGCTTAGCTACAAGCTCACCAAACTGAACCCCAGGTCTTTTCCTATAGAAGGAGGTATCTGGCTCACCTCTGAAGGGCAGTTTTACTGTAACACCAATACTTCCAATGCAGAATAATGAAAAGTTATCAGGCTGTGCTTTTCCTTTACATCAGTGCATGAGAGTTAAGAGGCAATGAGGAAACATGCAGATGCAAGGCTACAGCAGTACCAGCAGCAGCCCTTGAACATCAGAAACAGGATTTGGATCCCTAGGTCTATGGAGAAGCCAGAAGAGCCTCTGTGGAAATTATGGCAAAAGAGCCCAAATCTAGGTGTATGAGCCTCCAGTTACTCACAGAAGAGACTGCCAAAATAAAATGGATGTTAGAGATGCTGCAATTTTCGGTAAGTGTGCTTAGGTAAACTTTTAAGCTATTCACATTTCTTTTCACTCTGAGTGTCTCCTAATTAATTCCTTTGTTTTTAATGTCCTAGTCAATATTTTAAAAATTCATACTCAGAAGACTACCTGCATCAAAACTATTTATGTTTTAAATATGTATTTGCAGACCCCAACTGAGACCTTCTGAATTATAAGTTCCAAGTGATTTTTTTGAATACTGAACTTGAGAACAACTCTGAATTGAAAAGGGCTCACCAGATATGGCTAAAGGTGACACACTTAAGCTCACACAGGTGTGGTTAACATCTCGAATGTTACCATTTATTTCTTTAGGCAGAGGTTACTTTCGTTTGCCTCTGTTAGTTGTCAGTTATACAGATAGTATCTTTAATTGGAGGTTGCAAGATTAACCATCCTTTTGCTATTTTTAAACCAATTTTCATTCTGATAATATCAGAAGAGATAGTGTCTGTGCCAAGGTTTAAATTCATATTCAACTGATTCATTATTGCTCACTGGGGCAGCAAGGAAGAAGATTCAGTACCTCAGAAAGACCTCTTTGATACAATAGATGCAAATGAAGGGTATAATTAATTAAATATTTCATTGATACTGTCCAAACTTAAGTGCATTCTGCTGATTCCCTCCCTTACCTTGTTACCACAACCATCAAACACAAAGGCAGCTTGGGGAAGGGTCACAGTAATATGCAATACAATAAATATATCAATTGAAGACCAACATTAAAAGAGTTATTTGCTAATGGGCACCATGCCAGGGTTACTCAGGCAATGCTGCTTGCAGAATTCCTAAGCTGAGTTCACAAGATACAGATCGATGCACCTCCAAAGAGAGTCTATATCAATCTCCATTTCATTCATTAGCTCCCACTTCGAGCTGGTTGGCTGCTAGTTAACTCTTTAATGTGGGAGAAACTGTCAGTGTAAAGGCCACTGGGACACGTGCTCTTCCCAGCTGTACTTGACCTGTCAATATTTCTTGCAGCAGACTGTTTAAACTGGTACGGCTAATGGCAAAATGGAGACCTATGGGGTTTTGAAGGCTTTCATAGCTTTAGAATGGCTTACCATCCAATAGCAAACATTAGTAATTTCATCCCATTGCTGTATTTCTGCCTGTGTCTTATGATCCAGGTGCACAGAAACTCAGATAAAATTATTTTCCATAGTTCTATACTTGACCGCAAAGGTATTTTAGACTACACATTATGTAAATGTGGGCTCCACTGCAATGAGATGCTATCACACCAAGGACTTGGCTGCAGTGGAGATCATTAGTTTGTGATTCAGCTCTAAAAAAGCTCCAAACAATGAAGGAAGCAAAGCAGCACTTTCTATAAAGTTAGGATTCATTTTCAATTTGTATTGGTCCAGGGACAACTTTATTGTTGCACTGTGGAAGAACCTGGATGCTCAGGGGGACGCTTGGTGCATGAACTATTTCAAGCCCTTCTGAAAATGTAAATAAGAGCCCTAAAACATAAAGGCATAATTACCAAAACAAAGAATAGTCTCAGACCACCAGGAATAGCTGGCTTCGCTTATTTTCTTTCTACAAATATTGAATTTACTAATTTCCCTTGCCTTACTGTTGAATAAAATCAATTTTCTCAGTAGAGCTGATCTCTGCTTTGTTTGAGGTTAGATGTGAAGTTGATATGCATCCTTAGATATACTGTTTGAGAGAAAGCCTTGAATATTTAACTCTACGTCACAGTGAGCCCTCCCTTAACCATCCTGTGGGGCATATATTGATTCATTATTTGACAATCAGGATTCTCCATAGGTTAATTGACATGTTTGGAATTCATGGCAAGAAAATCTGTGCATTATTTTAAAACTCCTGTCAAACTGTTTGTAGATACAGTTTGATAACAACACCTGTTTTTCCTCTCTTGGCCAATACAATCCATTGAGAATCCTGGCTTAAAAAATTTCCCTGCAGAATTGTCAAACATATGTATTTGTATTTCATTACTCGGGTAATAGCTGATTTGCCAAGTTCATTTACTACTAGTTGCTTCTCAAACATCTCAGTGGGATAATTAAGGAATACTAAGAACTGAAACTGTACTAAGTTAGGAGGGGGCTGGAGCCATCGCCCAAATCCCAGTCCTGATTAAACTGCTGTCCAGAATTAAATATTCAATAACTGAAAGTCTCTTTTCTTCCTTTACTCTGAGCAACTTAGCAGCAAAGAGACAGAGCTACTCCCCAAGTTGTGAATAAAAGACTCCCCTCAAATTATCCATACCAATCAAATGGATCAAAATCCTATAGACTTTCAAGTGAAAGGTATTTAAACTCAAAATTGACTTGGTAATGTTCTAAGTGGTGCCTTCTCTCAGCGGATATATATGTGGGGAGGGAAAATAAATAGAAACTCCAAGAGTATGTCCTAGACAAGGGCAAAGAAAGGGCAGACACAGTTCAAGGTTATGGCTGAACACAACTGCACCGATGAGAATTTGGACAGCTAATACTCTCTCTTGAGAAATTGTGCATGTGAAGGATTCTGGAGAAGAATGTTGAAGTATGATAGTATTAGTTTAAATGCTCTCAAAGAATCTTGCTGGCTCATTGCACAAAGAAAAGAGATATTTTAATCATGAGCTATCTATCACTACTTGAATTTGAATGCCTGTTGTTTGAAGTCACAAGCTACTGACGCCTGTGATGTAGGTTTTCAGGTCTAGCGCCGGAACAAAAAAGGTATAAAAACTGGAAAAAATAAATGGGTATGGACTTGATAGAAGATATTGTATCTGAAATGCTGTCTCTGTTAAATTTTGGACAAAGAGAACTACCATTGAATGGTAGGCTTCTCAGAATTTTTGGTCTAGAGCAAAAAAGAATTATGTGAGAATGTATTAAGAATGTATTAAAAATACACGAGAGAGAATGTATTAAAAATAAACTATTGGGGAGTAAAAGTGTTACTGCTATCATAAGACAACTGCATGAAATTCATCAGTCCATGAATTTTCCAAGTTAATATCTTTCCTGTGGGGAAAGATAACCAAGGGTGCAAAGACAAAATTCTGATGCAACTGCAGGCACCAAAGTGACAGATCAGGAATTCTTGATCGAACAAACACTCTAACGTGAAAGCACAATTCTGATGTTGGTCCTCACTTCCTTATCATTTATTCTATTTTGATATGTGTTCCTTTGTGACAATATCACTGATAGACATAAGGGGGACCCTTAACAAATCCCTATCAACTATGCATGAATTATGTGTTCATGAGAGAGGTAGTCTTGATATTCACAAAGTAAAGAAGTTACTGAAGTTAGCGCTGGCATGATCTTATTTCATTATATGAGAAAATTCTATAGTTTTTTTATTCTCTCAATGCCTAGGAGCCCATGTTTAAAAAGGGAGAACAGTTCAAAACTCTTCAAATAAAAGTAAGTCAGAAGAGCCAGAGAGTTTCTCTTGTCACATTGCTACACTTCCCAGCTTTCAAGCTGCCACTTATAAAAAGCCACTTCCTGACATAATCTTTAGGCTTAAGCATGTGGAACAGTGGACCAACCAGCTTAATAAAAAGACAAAGACGATATGCAACTAATGGACAGAGCATTGCAACTAGGTGTTAACACATCATTCATTGAACTAAATGCTCTTTCAAACTCTGCAGCAGAAACAATTAAAGTACTGACTGCAGTCTTAAGTTGCTTCCAATTGTCTGGCACAATTGATCCACAATTATCTTTGTACTCCCTGAAGCCCCAAAATGCTAGCTTCTTCATTAACTTTAAATTTCCTTCACAGTTATCCAACTTGTGTTCTGGCATACTGAATAATTGACAAAGTGAATATCCATTGGAGAAGCCCATTTTGACAGATCTAAGAATCCCACATATCCTATTAAAAACCTGAGCTATGTGCTTCTTGAATGCTTAAACCAGTTTTTTACAACAAACAAGGAATCTGATTGCAAATTTAATGACAAGGGTTAAACTTTAAGATAAAAACCACAGCAAATTATTTGCCCATTCATTTCTTACAACAATATGTTAGAGCAATTCTATCATGCAATATTTATGGAAAGGATACAAGTTCTATCTCTGAAGTTTGAACTGTAAAATCTACTCCTGCCTACTGTGTTTAAGAAATTTTGTTCACTATTTTGCTTCCTTGGGTCAAATCTCAGATGGCCCACAAAAATATCACCGATAAAATATTTTCTTGAATATATATTATATGCTTGTTTGGACATCTCTTTATATCCTATGCAACATAACCAAATGTTCTTTGTTTCCAGATCATTATAAAAAGAAATTTGTTTTGGAATGTAGGCACAAATGTGTTTATTAACATTGTCTTATGTAAAAAGTGCCTTTTCAATAAATTTTTACCCAAATCCTCTTTTGTCAGTGTTGTTGTCTAGCAAAATTGTGCAAAGTTGTATGAGTGAAAAATATTGAGAATGAAAACTAGCTGCCTTCCACTGAATACGGCTGCCCTGCCTTATGGCTGAAGAGTCATTCTGAGTTGTTATTTGAGGACCTGCAATTTTATTTAAGCAGTAACTCTAGATCTCTGATATAACTGGGATATGTGAACAAAATAACCTATGGATTATGTTTTTATCTATACTATACATATCATATTTTTTCAATTAGGTATACTCTGATACAGATGTGGCAATGAATATTTTAGTTGGGAACCAAATTGCCAAAGAACCGTATCTAAAAAGGCATCAGTATGTATCTTAATTCAGTATTACAGACTCAAAAAAAAAAATAAAAATAAAAACCAAAAAAAACTTTGTTCGTGCAGTACCTGAAGAATCTTTTATCATGATCTCACATTCATCTTCCATTTTCACAATACTGCTCTGAAGAACCCGGCACATAATCCCATCCAATTTAAAATATTTGTTGACCACTAATACTTAACAGAAACTTTATAATTTTAGACTGATGTCTCTCCATCTTCTCTAATAACTGACACTGTCTGTTGAATTATGTGGCACTAACGCACATATATCATGCATGACATATATGATATATCACACATACTTTAATTCTTTGGTGCTTGTTCAAGCTTGGCTTGAATGTTAATATAAAAGAAGATTAGTTTCTCAAAATGTAGTACAATATTTGTTGTTAATAAACATTAATATTTAACATTGTAAGCTCCACTCCTACCCAAGTATACTCATTATTTTCTTTTCTTTTTACATTTCTTTTTTTTCCACTTTTTTTTTTTACCTTAAAACCTAACAAACCATATACTTTGATTTCATTTTCTACTTACTGGGTATCTCCCTCCACAAGAATACAAACTCGGAAAAGGAAACTTTATTTTGTTTTTTCTGTGGTTTAACCATAGCACCTAGAGTGGTCCTGTCACAGTGTTTAATAATTATTAATGAAAGGATTCTATCCTTGGTGACAGTATTTCAAACATTGATGCCATTATTGTTCTATACTTACTGGATGTAATCTTTCCCAGTAAGCTAATGATGGCCCAGCAGTCTATGTTTAATAACCACACAAGGGAACATTGAAAAGATGTTAAGTATTAATTGCCTCAAACACAATAAGAGGCACATATCCCTTGAGAATTTTTAAAAAGCCTAATATTTTGTGTAACCTGCACTGGTTTTCACATATACTAAATATCTGAAATATTTCTTTATCATCTGCAAAAGGAAAGAAAATTTTTGGAAATGCAGTGAATGCTTCTGCAAAACAGTACTACAGCAGCAAGCATGCAACTCCTTTCTAAAGATAAGTTTTATATAGCCTTTTCTTTCTACAGGATAATAAATTTAATATTCTTATACAGTTGTAGATTTCACATCCACTTTTATTGTCTTTCTCTGCCACTGTCTGAATACACACACAGGCATACACACACACACACACACACACACACACACACACACACACACACACACACAGGTAAGGGAGAAGAAAGTTAGAAAA
Source organism: Cavia porcellus (assembly GCF_034190915.1). Taxonomy (NCBI): domain Eukaryota; kingdom Metazoa; phylum Chordata; class Mammalia; order Rodentia; family Caviidae; genus Cavia; species Cavia porcellus. The sequence continues at coordinate 29,957,597 of NW_026947484.1, read as the reverse complement.
GAACCATAAATATATAAATGGAAAGAGGAAAAGAATAACAGTCAAAGGTTCTGTATTCTAGTTCTACCAGCACCCAGCTAAGTGATTTTGACATATCAATTTCCCTCTGAAGATTCTGTTATAATCAACTAACCATTTAAAATATTTTTACTCTCTAACAAGTCTATAAGACCATAAATGAAAAAATAGAAATGAGAAAAGATATCTTATTTATGTAAATGATTCCATTAGCCTTTCAATTCCTGATGAAGCAAAAAAAGAAAAACCCATTGTGTCATTAATGCTTTATCATTTCCCATTCTTCATACCCAGAATGATGCTATTATTTGGTGGTTATGAGGGTTAGTGCTGATCTCTTGACTCACAACATTGCCTTTGGTGAAGAACTATGTTGCCTATATAATTAATCAGAAGAAATTTCAAAATAGTTTATCGTATCCGTCTCTTTGAAAATATGTTTATTTATATCTTTGGGCAAAGTTTGTCCTAACATGTGGTTTGTTACCTACTCCTCCAGATACAAAGTTGTTCACCAAAAATAAAACCAGTATGGAGAATTTCTTTAATGTACCCCTATGTCTTTAGTCAGTTTGAACTCTCTCACAGCTTCTTCTGAGGGATTCATCCGCATTTCTCTCAAGCGGACCATAAAGAGGAGATTTTTCTTCTTTGTGCTCAATTTCTATATTTTGGCTATTCTAAAAACAGTCTCTGCTATTATACTTACATGTATGCTCAGAAATTAAAATAAATTAGTTGTAATTGGGATAACAGAATGATTTGAATTTCATATTTTTAATTAGTCAAGACAAGCAAGATAATTATATTATTTTCATTTTTAAATGTAAGTTATCAAGGTAGAACAAGTGCCAAGGTCACCAATTAGGCCCCCAGTAAGACCAAGATTATAACACAAGCATTCTTGGCACATCCTTTATGTTTCTAATTATATAAGAGGTCATCTCACATTAAGACTGACTCCACAGTAAAACAGAAAATGTGCCAGACTGGAAATCAAACAATATGGATTTTACTACTAGTTTAATATAACACCACAGGTAGTTATCCAAATATGACTATATGCATTAATATTAATTTATTTAATAAACAAATGGCAACTCTACACAAATGTATGCACGAAGTGGGCAGAAAATAATTTCAACGCAAGAAATCAACAAGAATGTGAATAAACCACATGCACAAATGCTGAGAGTATTCAAAGGAATCGATCTTTTGGGGTTTTGCTAGACTGACAAGTTTTGACTTAATTGCTTTCTGGTTCATTCATGGAAACTGCAGCTGACATAATTTATAAAATTATAATAAGGACATCTGGATTTGTGGAAACACAACTTTAAAGTTTTTTCTGTTTGTTAATACTTTGCCCAAATTAATAGAAAAAAATTGTATAGTTCTTCAAAAGTACTTTGAAAAATTCTGAACCACTGATTTTTCTTTATGTTTGATGTGGAGGACCTTTGATATCAAAAGTTATAAAATCTTTATGTCTAATTATTAAAAAAGATAAACATTTTACATCAATTTCAAGAATTCACTAGTTCTTTAAGTCCTATATCTACTCAATATTAGAAACTTATATCCTAAAGCAAATGGCAATTTCAGAACAGCACATCATTTAATAATAATAATAATCTTGATTACAGTTTCACAATGCATTTGTTCCATGAACAAAATGGCACATTGTTCAGACTCCGAACACAGATCTCCAGTGTAAGGCATTTGGGCTGTTAAGTATTTTGAATGGAGAAACTGGAAAGATTTAAGAAGCAAGGTCCTTCCAACCTTAAGGCATCCTCCTGGTTCCTGTCCTTTCTCCCCCAAAGTAGGCCGTAGAAACTATTTAAAAACTAGAACCCTTCTCTTCCAGAGCAAGCCACAAAACCTAGAATGGTCACTTTTCTTTTTTTAAAGACCCTCATTTCAAGAGGAGTCCTGTCCCACATGTAAGAGGAAAGAACCATACAAAGAGAAGTAAAAAAGAATGTGAACAGATGAGCATCTGCAGTAATTACCATTGTACAATTCTCTAATCACATTTAGTCTAATCACATTTCTACATAGCTGTCCATTCTTTACTAATCCTAAAAACAGAAAGTTTTCCTTTAGTTTTTATATCTTCATTTCAGAAGGCTCTTGTGTAATGTAAGATGTAGATTACATAAATTCATTACAGTTTTTTCTATTTAACCTGTCTTTTGTTATAGAGTGTCAGTCAATGCCCTTATCAGTGGGGGCACCCCATGCCCTTGCAAGATCTAATATATGTCATGGCTGTTCTAAATGACGGTATATCTCAGAAAACAAAACCAAGTTCCCTGACCCCATGAGGGTGACAGGTAGACAACATACAAATATAATAACTAAATTATATGCCAGTAGTTTGCCAGTGGGTGACAAGGACTATGGGGGAAAATGTTGGGAAAGGATTTAAAGATGTCAGGAGCTTGGGATAAGTTTGCTGTTCAAGGTATGGTAGTTAGAGTAATCCAACTGCTTGTGTGACATTTTTAAACAAACTATTGAAGGAGGAGAAGGAAGAGTGTTCTGGACAGGGGAAGCAAGAGTGCAGAGATGCCATGAAAATGGTGCCCTATCAGGAGACAGAATGATTGGAATGAAGTGAAATAAGGAATAGGAGAAAAAAAATCAGTGAAATAAAAGTTGTGTGAGGAGCATACTGTGCAAGTCCAAAGGGCCTAGAAGTCTTTGTAACAACTTTGGCTTTTTCTGTGATTAAAATGGGAAGGTCTTGCAGAGTCTGGAAAAAAGTGACATGATCTGACTTACATTTGGAAAAGCCGTCATGATCCCTGGGATGAGAGGCAAGATGGACAACAGGGGAACCCTTTAGGTGGTCCTTGTGGAGATGCAAAGTGATTTGGACTACAGTGGTAGGCAAGAGGGTGAGAAGAAGATTCCAGATGTATTTTGAAGCTGTACCCAAATGCTCATATATTTCATGTGGAGTAAGGTCAAATACACCTCTGATGTCATTCTGGCCTGATGCTATTGACTTTGACTGCAGGGGGAACAGGAGGGTAGTGGTAAGTCATGTCAGTATAGCACATGCATTTCAAGGTGTAAAAGGATACTATCATTCACCATTTATCTACTTTGTGAGCTAATGTGAATTTCTCTCCTTGTATTTATTGACTGGTATTTTCAGCAGTAAACAGGGATTACTATTTCTACTCTTATTTTCTTTGCAATTGGATGGATCAGATTTTATCCAGAAAGCCTTTCTTGACCAGACCAGCTTCCTCTGGGGAATTCACCGCCCAGTCGAGCCATGTACTTGTTTACACAGTTGTGGCCTAAGTGCTATGAAATTCTTGATGTTTTATTATCCTCTGGATTGGATCTTGAGGTCCAAAAACTCAGCAGTTATCTCTAATCTCTTTTGTGGCTTACTGACTGTACCGCACATGGTGCTGGGTGCCAGGCAAGTAGAATGACTTAATATATTCTTGGCTCACTTAAAAAATAAAATTCCCTTCAGAATTCCTCCTTGCAGTAACTTCCCTTCTTTTCATTTTTATTCTCAACTCTGAAAATGGAACAGCTTGAGACATCAAAGCCTTTTACAATTTGACAAAGTTCGTATAATCAGTGAAAAGATAAACCACATACACATTTGTGTCTCAATACATTTCCTGAGCTGCAATCTGGATGTAAATAACTACAGCCAACATTTGGGCAAACTCAATGGGATTTGAAATTTTGATTAATGCCACAACCACATTCATATTATTTGTGTCTTTGAGGAAGGATCAGTGTATAAAGATCTGTCAAATCTGTTCTGTAGGTTTGCATGTTTGACCCTCTAGTGTTTCTTTTTATTTTCTTACACATGAAATATCAGGCTCATTATCAATTGATTACATTGGCAGACAAGTAAAGAACAAAATCATGTATAGCTGCTGGAATTATTAAGATATTCGCAACTTCATCACATGGGCACAATAAAGGGCTACTAAGGATTAGAGTAAATATTTCTAGCACTTTCAATAAAATGGCTTTCTCCCTCTGAGAGTTCAGCTCTCATTGTGAGATGTAGAGAAAACTTCACTCTTACGGTCTCATTTTTTGGTGCATCCCAATTCTGGATCCAATATTTAGTCTGTTGTGTCCATCTAATGTTTGTTTTTTTCGTACTGGGCTTCCTGGTAACCAGAAGAGTTCTGAGGCTGAGAACAGTGGACTAGAATATCCAGAGTAAAAATTTGTGTGAATCATTTTTGCTCAGGCTGGAGGGTACTGGCTGTTGTACCTTTTAGAATCATTAAAATGTGCTTATTTTAAATTTTGACACTGGACTTTTATGGAGACCTCATTATGGGCTTTGATCAGGAGTTTATTTCAAATGATCCTCCATTATATGGCATTTAATGCTGTCTTTTTGTAAGTGATCCCTCTACCTATGTCAGTTTCTTCATTTCTGAAATTTAACCATTACAAGAGAAGAGACTATGTGTTGTAGGAAAAGCAAATGCATTTACCCCTACATCCCTCCCTCCTTCCATTTTTCCTTTCCTTCCTTCTTCTTTTTCCCTCCTTTCCTCTCCCTCCATCAATTCCTTTCCATTTGGAGTTTGCTTATTTAACTTTTGATAAGGAAAAAAAATAGTTCTCTAGTATGTGGGTTATTTAGGTCCTTTCTTTCTTATTCTTTGACTGATCATTGTTCACTTTTAGGTAATCTACAGCTTACTACCACATCCATCAGAAGGAAAGATAATTAGGAAAACGCATATCATCCAGTTTTGGAACTTACTAAGCTATTAACATAAGAAATTTTATGAAGGGTATGAAGATAATTAAATAAAATTAGATTCATTCATTATAAGATTTAAATGGATTTATGCTCTCTTACTATCATGAATAATCTATTTAAAATGTATACACAATGATTTAAAGTATGGACTATTATCATTAGAGGAGAAGAAAAATCCTAGACTTCAGATTCAACTAATGTGAACTTATACAGATATTTTTATATCCCTGCCTTTTAATCAGGAAAAAGTATTTTGAGTGCTATAAAATCATACCTAACTGTTCCTTGCAACATATATTTAGGTCCTACTTTCTCCATAACACTTCTCACTAGTTCAAAGCATCACTTCTCTGGGGCTGGAGATTTAGCTCAGTGGCATAAGTGCCTGCCTTGTAAGTGTGTGGTCTTGAGTTCAATCCCTGATATCGATAATAAAAAAAAGAGACAAAAGTATCACTTCTCTTTCTGTTTCTCCTCCTCATTTTTAAGGGTTGCATTTCTATCTCAATTTGATCTTTATTGTCTGACATGTTTCCTTATTTCAAGCTGATTTCCTACTGTGGGACCATTCTTGAGAGCAACAACCAAAACAATTTTAGCAAAGGGCACGGCATTAGCATAGCTCTGATTAGCTAATAACCTAAATGACTAATTGTATTAAAATGACATTCTTGTGTAAACTTATTGAAAATAATAAACCATTCTCCTATCTGATCAGACTGATTTTACAGTAGAGAAAATATTGCCACATATATATTAAAGCTAAAGTTAGCTCTAATTGGTCAAAAAAATGGCAAACTCACTTTTTTAGCTAAGGTTGCAAGCAAGGCTGAGAGCCTTGCTTCATTAGATGTTTGACACTCTGAGAAAAATGATTATCTCCTTCTCAGTCAAATTGAATCAGAATAAATCAATAAGGCCAACCTGTAGCCCAGGTAAATAAATCCTAGTTCAAGTAAACGTGAAGAAAGACATGCAAAAGAATAAATACTAGGAGTATTATAAGTGACCAAGCTATCCGATAATAATGTTGATTTTAAAAGCTAAGTTAAAAATAAAAGTTAAAATGAGAAAGACTAAGTTTTTATGTCTTCTGGGTCTTATCTGATATATATCAACTGATTCTAGAAAAACAGCATTCATATTTGCCATTTCTTTGAATCTGTCTCTACAGTCACAAATTTTTTTGTCAATGTGTACACACATACACATCACACACTTCTTTTTGTTTTCACAAAAACATGTTTATTTTTGAAGAGAGTGTTTTACTTCTTTATCAGTATGAGAACAGAAATGAAGCAACGCAGGATCTCTTCAGTTCCATTTTCATAATAGAATTCTGTTGTTCTGGAATGATTTATTTTTGAATAAGGAAAAATGCAAGGAACTTGGAACACAGACAGAAGTACCTTCTCATCAAAGGTTGTCTATCGTTTCATGAATCACATGTGATGGATGAGATTTATGAATTAGAATCTGTGTCAAAAGATTTACAACATACTAAATTAGTTATGACATCTTCTCGTCGGTGCGCATAAACTTTCAACAAAATATCTATATCATCACCACAGGAGCATGGCCAGCCCAGTTCTTTCATTCCACTGCAGCCCATCCAGGCCCTGTCACTGCAGTTGATGAATTCTTGAAGGAATGGGCCTCAGATCAATTAAAATAAACACCACAAGCTGATTTATCAAATCTTTTCTGAATGCTCTCAGAAAATGTCAAAAATCTGATCCATTGACAGAGAAAAGTCAGAGAATCGTGGCAGCCTATGGGATCACAAGACCTTTTCAAAACCATCATAAATCACCACAGAAAACAAATGGGGCACCATGTGATAAGATTTCTTTTGACAGCTTCGCCTCAACAAGACATATATGAGATAAATGGATACCTTCGTCTACACCCAACTGCCAGTTTACAAAGTTTCAAGTTGTCAAACTGTAAAATACACCACTATCAAAGTCCTTCCAAATAATACACCTTTTTTTGGGTATATAAGAGTAGATTTAAAATAGCACACACTCATTTCAGTTTCATTGTTGCAAGCTATATAATATACCTTCCAATGAGTTTTTTAAAGGAAATCATGCACATGTGTCTCTCACTCTTTCTCTGTCTGTCTCTGTTTCTGTCTCTCTCTTTCATGCATGTGTGTGTGCACATGCGCGCACACACACACACACAAGCTATACATGCAGCAGGCTCTGGATTACCTTCATGTATGTATCCTTGTCTTAGCTAATGGAGCATTCTTCACTTTGCATTATTAAAAGAAAATGACTTTATGATGCTAATAATATCAAGCTATCTTCTTTTTTTCTAATAATTTCAATCTATCAGATTTCATATAAGTTAAGAGCATATTTGGAGACAAGCAATAATAGACTGAGCTATTCCAATCTACTTCAGAGACAGAGAAATGGTTCCATCAATGAGTTTTCATAAATATGATCAAAATCTAAGGCATAATGAATGTAATAGGCCTTGAATTTTATGGTAAATTTAATTATAAATTACGACTCATGTTCTTCTATAGGTGGAAAATAAAAAGTCTTATAAATATTATGAATTTTATATGATATATGAAGCCGTTTTTTCTGATTCAAAGAAGCCAAAGAACTTCCATTTCAAAGACTCAAAATTGAATTACGGGAATGGTGTTTATGAATTAGTTGATTATGAACATTTAGAAACAGTTTTTTACTAAAGAAACCAAGCCTAGTTTTAAAGGTTTCAGATACTACTTAATGTTCAAAGAGCAAGAAATCCACTGGAGTTGAAAACTAATTCCCTGTCTATACCCACAACTGACAGTATCTCTCTGCTTCTCTTTCTGCACTTTTAAAGCCTTATTCAAATCCTACTGCCTTGTGAACCTTCTTCAACTGTGGAGCATCTGATTTGTTTGATTGCTAATCCATGTTATATGAACTAAAAAAGGAACTTTGTCTTTCCAGGCCTGAAAACTTACAGGTTTCTATAACGTTAGTAAGTTAATCAATTTTTATATCAGGGAAAACATTCATTGCTATGAAATATCTGGAACAGGGATTTAGAGTCAAATTAGACTAGAGATCTTGAAATATGTATGAAACAAGATATGATACCTTTCTCTTCAGAATGGGCTAGAAAAAATATATTGTTTTCTATAGTTGATCTAAAGATTTCATTTATTCTATAAATACTTGTTGAATATCTGCTTTGTCTCATACACAAGACTAGACCTCAGAGCTACCATGTTTAACAGTGATCACATTATGCAGTAGATAATATTATGCAATTACTAGGAGACAGGTAAGTATCACCCATTTTTTCTTTAATTGCTCAGTAATCTTCACACTATCACCAGGGGAATGAAATGACAAAGAGTCTAGGGACCTCTCTGCCATTAAAGGCATAAGAGACAGGTCCTTACCTTTTAAGCAACAGCCAACAAAGAGAACACGATAAAAATCCCCTTCTCAGAATGTCTAATTAGACATAGCCTTTGATTCAATAATTTGACACACTTTAGAGCAGTGTAACATGAGCTTCCACCCATTCTTCCAGAGCAAACCTCCAGGTCATCAGTAGCTACTGTAAAATAGCTGTTAATTTAATAAAAGGAACAGGAGTATACATTATTTGTGATGAACACAAGGCAAATGTGTCATGTTTATTTTAGAAGCAAAAGAAGAGATCTACCACAGGTTGTTACAGGTGGTAAAAAGGATTCAGATTTTCACACATTTTAATCCCAGCAAATCCTTTAAGCTATGGGCTACATCTTTGTGGGAATCTGGGTGTGTGGCATTTCCTCCCTGAAATTCCTCCCATCTGAGATTTTCTTTTCTGAGGAGCAAGCAGTGAGTTCATTCCAATTGCTTTTGTACCTTGCTAATTTCAAATTTTCAACTTAAAAAAAAACAAAAACAAAAACGAAAGGACTGTGCTATGAGTCAGTAAATGGAATACATTAATAACGCTTGAGTGTTGGCCCTTTTCCAGACTTGTGAACTTGATCAGGCTGGCTGCAATGGAGACTTCGATTTTTTGTTTAGTGTAAAGGAAAATTACCCTATACAGCTTTTAACTCCCCAAGGCTATCCCTAAAAGCCTTGCTCAAACTTCTAAGGTGCCTGGACTAGTATTTGAGCTTAGAAAAGCTGTTGGCAAATCCCAGTGAAATTTTTTTGACAGATTCATCTTTTAGCCTTTGGGAAAGTGAAGGTGCTGCAGGCAAGATATTTGATTAATGCCATGAAAAATAGTGTTGCTGGCACAGCTGGTATGTTGGGAGAAAAATTCATCACTAACTCTAAAATGCCATGTAATTTTCTACCCACAGTTCTTTTCCTTACTTGACAGAAGATTTGCACAGGACAACTCAGCTGACAGAGGACAAGTCAGCCAGATGTTGAGGTATCTCTAAACATGACAGATCACTATGTTTTAGCTCAGATTAATTCGCTTATTAGAGGTAGACCTAAATCACTGGTCATTGTCAAATCAGGTGTCACCACTAGCAAATCATGTCATGTTTCTGAACAAAAATAGTTGCAGTTTTAAAGAGTTGCTCTAACTTTAGCCCCTCTGTGTTCAGACTGAGATTCCAACAGAAAGCACTGGGTCTTTCTTGTCACCAAGGCAAGTGTTTTAACTGATTTTTTCTGTCTGAGTAGCTACTCAGCCACTTAATTCTAGGAGGCCAGGAAAAGGGACAATGTGGTTTTAGAGCGTGATAATTACTATGCTCAGAACTGCTCTGGGTTTACGACCTCACATTTTCCCTTCCCTTGCCCTCCATTACATTTCCATAGTGTTCTGCAAAGTGTCCTCACCATCCGGACAGAAGCTTGGGGCCAAAGGTAAATAAATACAAACTCATTCACCAATGAAGAAAATTTTAAGACCATCTTTCAGAATGAGCTTTGTGTAACTTTGTTCCATAAGTTTATACAAAGAACATTTTATCTCATCCTCCCAGGGCCTGATGGTCTCTAAAAAATACACTGATGCTTTCTAGTTCAACTCCCAACAGGCCAGGTATCCAGGTTACAAAGTCAGGACCATGCTGGTCCCAGAAATTGGCAGGCTGAAGAAAAGTGTCAGAGAGTATAGCAAATAAATTGCAGAAAACAGCTAATATCTTCATCCCAGGAGGTTGTAAGGGAAGGGAAACACTGGCAAAAAGAATAGTGGAAAAATTGACACTAATTCTGCTTATACATGGATCACCTGTGCAGGGAAAATGGAGCTTCCATTGGGCTCATCAGGAACTTGTGTTTCTGGGGGCAAATTCTCCTTAAAAATGCCACCAAAAAAGGTAATATTCTTACCTCTCGTCATTTTATTTTTCTTCTGAAGTTTGATTTAGTAAATCAAACTAGATAGATTAGTAAGGCAGCCACTGACTAGATAGGAAAGAATACACAGTTCAGTGGATTCTCAGTATGCACACTGGACTCTCAAGTTCTCATGTGGTTTGAGCAAGATCTGATGTCACTTGGTTTTCACCTAACAAGCAAGTTGTGCTACTTCTTAGTATTATTCAAAAACTACAGCAAAAAGGGGCATGAAATGGAAAGACCCAGTGGTTTCTAGTGCTATCAGTTATACAGTTCTTTCAAATCAGTATAATATTGCCTGTTGCCCACCACCAACCCAGTCCCTAGCCACAAACAATTACTTATTGTCACTGTGCTGCCATAGCTATTTTGGTACCCATTTCAATTAATATAGTCATTAGCTAGAGTGGCCTCTTTCTCAGCTCTACTTACTGAACTCCTACCCACCCTTCAAGGCCCAGCCTTAGTATACTCTTTTTGTGTGTGTGATTTCATCATTGTATCCCCATCACCTCTCAATTTTCACAGTTCATTTTCTCCTCAGTTCTCCTGCCACTTCTTACAGTCTGCATTGCAGTATAATTTTTGATGTCTAACAAAATGGTAATGTTTTTAGAAACTTAGAAGAAGAAATGGTTCATTTCCCCTCGATTCTCCTGTCCTTTCTTACATTCTGCCTTGCACTGTAATTTTCAATGTGCACTAAAAAGGTAATATTTTTAGAAATTTGGATGAAGAAATGTTCATTTTTGCATTCCTGTAATTTTTAACCAGGCATTCAAAACATGTTTTGGGGGAGTAAATTTTAAAAAGGTTCAGTTACTTCAAGTAATTGAGGTTCTAAAAGCACTTGTGTCTGAAATTTGGGGCTTAAGGGCTTCATGGCTAGATAATGGCTTGAGTACTTACTTCTCTTCTGTTTGGTCAATAAATTGATAGCAGTGCTTTAAGCTGCTGAGGTCAATGACTCCAGGTGGTTGAAAATATGATTTCTGAATCAGGCTAAATTCCTGTTGAAATCACATTGTGTTTGTGGGGCTGCCTTGGCCCGATTTCTCATCCCACATCCTCACCTCCCCAGGACCCCACTTTTCTTTACTTCATGTTGCCACTCAGGGTATCAGGAGGAAATTTCTGCTCACTAATATATTTCACAAACATTATCCTCCAATTACATTTGAAATGCTCTGCAAAAAGCACTAATCAGCTTATGATGCCTATTTGGACATGAGTTACTTTTACAGAGAGTTTGGACGCTCTGAGGGTGTCAAGAGCTGTAACTTAGTAAAAGCCCCAACTCAGATGCTGAAAGATTACTCTTTCATCAGATCACAAGTTATTTTTATTGACTAAAGGAGCTTCCAAATATATGCACGAAACGATTTGTGGGTCTTCCAGGTTTTTGTTTGTTTGCTTTGTTTTATTTATTTATTTGCTTTTTGATTTGCTTGTATTTTGATTTACTTGTTTTGAGAACTTAGAATACTTTAGTTTTCAGATAAACCCTAAGAAGTCCTTGGAAGTCTGAGACAGCACTACTGGATCATCACTATGATGGGGGACAGAGTGAATTTCTGGCCTTAATGCATTAAGCATTTCCTATGAAGAGGTGATAAAACAGACAGACATGTAATCACCTTATTAGGAAAAAGGAGAGGGCCATCATAAAAACACATATGCAGCAACCCTGAGGTTCATAAGGGAGGCTTACAAGCCTTGAGGTCAGAGAAAGCACCATTAAAGAGAGATTTGTTGGAGCTTGAGAGATGGCCAGGATCTGAGGCATGGGTGCTAGCTCTGGGGGTGAAAGGCTCTGTGGAGAAAGGTATCTCAGATGAGTAGCATTGTCTGATGGGCAAAAAGGAGCACAGGCAGTCAAGGTCACAGGTATACAGATTTGTCGCAGCACAAAATGCCAGGGATGGAGCATGAGGACTGAGCATGGTGTATGACAAAATAATGTTGAAACAGAGACGGGACGTGCCACAAAGAAAGTGAGGAAGCTTGCAGGTGTGGTAAAGAGGTAGCAAGCTGCCCAGTGTGTGAAGATACATTACTGGAAATGGCCAGTGTGGAGGTGGGGGTGCCAGGGTTGGAGGAGTTGTGCAGACTCAGGCCTCAGGACTTCAGCCTGGCCAGCAATAGACAAACAGGGAGGCGGCAGCCTTCTGACCTCATCTCAGAGGACCTCTTCTTCCCATGGAGTGGGGTGCAATCCCAGAGATTCTAAAGGGCCTCATGAAGCCCCAATTCTTAGAGGCTGGTGGAGCCGAAGACGCTCTGGGTTGGACTTTGGCTTGTCTGCGAGGAGCAGGGAGAATTTGGACTCCTCAATTTCTCTCTCTTTTATATTATCCTTTTGAATGCCTACTTATTAGAATATCATAGTAATTTATTAAAATGTGTTGAATTAAATTTTCAGTTATCCCACATGACTGTCTGAACTCTACCAAGAACTGTAAAACATGAGAAACAAAAAACAGCGAGATCTAAGAAAACTGTTTTGTACACTGATGGAATTTTTATATTTCTTCTTTTTCTCATAAGTAATTAAAAGGATAAAGAAAGGAAGAGGATGATTAGGAAACCTGATATTTCTTTCGTGATTTTACTTTGTTAAAAACTAAGAGAAGTAAGATATTTCTTATGGTGGGGTATATATACTTTTTAGGATAAACAAAAAATCTAGTACCATTTTTTAAAAATCAAACCCAGAGGCTTTGTAGACTGAGCTATATCTCTACTACTGTTTGTGCTTGTTTGTTTGTTGTTTTTGACACAGGGACTTGCTGAATTGTAGGGGTAGGAGTGGGGCTGAATTTGAGGTCATCCTGTCTGAGTCTCCCTAACTCTTAGGATTATAGGAATGCGTAATGGTACCAGGTTAGAATCATCTATGTTTTTTGGAGGAGAAGGGTTTATATAATCTTGGCCAATATGTGCTCCAACTTTTAAATGCTTTTTCATAAATGAAAAGATTGTCCTTGAGTAAGATCTCATACTTAAAAGCCTCCACCTTTCATACTCTGAACCTACAAGTGGCATAAAAAGAAAGAATTAGCTTACTGGTACAGCAGTTATCTAGCACACATAAAGCCCTAGGTTCCACTCTAGTTCCATTTAAAAAGAACAAATTTGTTTTTCAGCAGCAATATCTTTTAAAGCCAGATGAACTAAAATCTTTGAGGGAAAAATCTGATCAATTAAAAAAGAGGTATAAATGCTTTGTCACTTTGCCATAGAACAGCTGTTTGGAATTCACTATAATCAGAGTGGTGAAAGCTGCACCTGTACCAGTGAAGGGTGGAGAAGACACAGGTTTCGGAGAATGGAGAAGGCAGAATGTGGGTGACCACAAAACAGAGCCTTCGTTGAATGTGGTGAGCCTCTCTGAGCATGAATGTGAGCAGAGAGAGGTAGATAAACTGCATGTGGGCAGCACCTGTTTCCAGATTCCACAGAGAGAGTTTGTTTTTCCTGTTTATTCTCTGCTTTCTGACTAGTCTCTGCCAACTCTCCCTATCAGCCTCAATGGTTGCCAGACATTTGCAGAAGGGAGCACAATGGCTGTAGATGCAAATACCCTAAAGTACCACCTGTCACCTGGACCAATCCTAGTGGTTCTACCCAGGGCCCCAGGCCACAGGTCAACCACTCAGCTTCCCATTTCTGTCAGAAGAGCTAAAGTCATTCCATTTATCTTGGTTACTTTTCTATCATTGCTGAGACAAAATACATGCCATCCAAAATGAAGGGAGGATTTATTTAGCTCACAGTTTGTGGAAGTTTCAGTGTGTAATCATCTGGCTTCAAGGTTACAGTGGTGTAGCTGAGGGGCAATGAGTGCAGTGGAAGACAGCAAAAGCAACAAGAGCAAAAAGGGAGGAACTTCAGAGAAGACTCTTTCTGTCCCTTATATAGCATGCAGGCCATGCCCACATAGGGTGCGTGTAGAATTTACTCCCATAATCCCTGCATTGGACCATGAATCAATCACAGACTTTAGAAACCTGCCCGCATGACTACATGAAGCTTTGTGGAGACATCTAGACACATACCATAAGACCATTCAAAAATTTAATTTAACTTTTCAAGATATGAGTTCATTCATTTTTTATTTCCTTTCTCTTAAAACATTTTTTATATGTTATATTAAGGTAAATGAACAAAATGAGTTTTTATGAAAAGTAAAATAACTGCCGTGCTTACCATGAAAAAAAAAAAAGCAATACAATATGGATAATTTTACTTGAACACTAAAACATTGATGGTGAAGTAATGTTTATAAGCAAAAAAATAAAAAATTAGCTGTATTCATCTTGAACACAGAGAGATTTATTTTCATAGACAACTACTTTTAGTTCATATAAATGACTGGAAAATACGTACTCAAGGAAAATGAGTTACATGTTTGTTGTGAGAAAACAACCAGTATCTCTTTGAGGCAGTCAGAGCTAATTAGTTTTCCTGTAGCTTTGTAAGTTCTGAGGTTTGTAAAATTGCCCTTCTCTTTTTATATTTAATTCCCCTGTGTATGGCTGCTCCTGACTATTCTTTCAAAGCAGGCACTGGATCTCACCTGTTCCTCTTGAGTTTCTCAAAAAACTGAGTGTTGTCAGACATATGTTTAATAACAACAGTCAAAGAAGGAAAACAAAAATCACAAGTATAGTATTGCTCCTTTAGCTTAGGCATATTTAGTATTAAGAAATTATTACTTCTTTAGTAGTACTGTTCCATCCTGTCATTGGTAGTTTGAAAAATATTTTAGTATATGCTCTTTCACAATGACTAAATTTTTTAATAATGGGGCTGGTGCTGTGGGCCAGCCACAGTTCCATGTCCTTAAATATATCTATTGGCAGCTTGTGACTGTTAGGACTATTTACTCAAATGCACTGATGACTTGGGGGGAAGATTCCATTGAGTGATGTTAGATGGCACAATTTAGCACTGATGTGCTGTGTATCAGAAGATATATGATTCTTCCACATGGAAGATTTCTTTTATACATCTACACTCTTAGTTTTGAGAGCATACAGGATAAATATAAAAACAGTGATAATTGGCTAGAAGAAAACTATAATCTACTCCTGTGTTCTACTGCCTTGAATTCTTGTGTAAAATCTGTAGGAAAAAAATCTGGGTCTGAAATTTTCACTTAAATCTGGCATTACTTCCAACTTACTTTTCTTAGATCCTTGTTAATTCATGGCCCAGTATTTGGATAAAATATAATTCAGTTTCAGAGTCACTAACCCTGGTAATCAAATGAAGTTATATTTCATACTGAGATGAGGATAGAAACATACCTAAAAGCCAAGTTTCATTTTTTGGCAAGATTTGGGAAGTCATAGAAATAGGAAATGAAATTTCTTTCTATTCTCATTGTTTTTGTGACCCTTATTTCATGGTAGTTGATAGTTTCAATTTAAAACATTTTCAAATATTAATGAGAATTATAAATTACTGAGGGACAGAATGATAAAGATAGTTTTATTTTTATTTGTTTATGCCATTTAAGAGCACCTTTAACTACTTGAGCCAAAAAGTTACCTCTTTTTCACAAAATGAGAAAAACTATTTTGTGAGCTTGTGAGAGGTAGTTTGCCAGTGAAATTTTAGCACAATGAGGAGTTGACAGAGAGGAATATTATTAAAGATCATATTCCAGCAAGACAAATGGAATTATTTAGTGACTCTACCCACAGAAAGAAAGCATAGTTAACCTTCTAAACAGATCTATGCTACTCTGGGAAGACAAACCTGGAGTTGGCAGACAGACACAGTTTAAAATACCATTTCCCTTTTTATTAATAAATTTATATTCTTCAACTTTGAAAATCTTTGAACTTATTTTTTTTTTTCTTGTCCTGGGTTCCCAGACTTATTTCAAACACTGGTTTGGGAGGGATCATTCTGACTTATCATTAAAAGAGGAAATGGCTTTCACAAACATGGAGGTCAGACAATGAATTTTAAAAAATTAGACAATAACTCTTCCTTTGAACTGTGGTCTATCTAAATTATTTCTCTCGGCAACACTACATTTGGTTAAGGGCATAAAGGCTTAAATAAACAGATGAGCAATTTGAAGCCCCAGCTCTGAACCATGTTTCCCCCACCTGGCGCCGGGACATTGCGGGCCAGAGAGCAGGACGATGCTTGCAGGTTCCTGATTGGGCCAGACGCAGGCAGAGACACGGAGCTGAGGAATGGGAGGAACAGTGTGTAATGAGGCATCAGTGCCCAGTGAAGAAAGGGGAAAGATGAAAAAGAATAAGAATTAGCCCCTGGTGCTGCGGAACACAGGAGACCCACAAAGGCTAATTTCAAATGGCTGGAGCTCTCACATCTTAGGGATGAACTTGCTTCTTGATGTACTCGTAACTCCCATTAATGTTAATGCTGCCAAGCCCACCGAGAAGAGAATATAGACCCTTAGTCTGCTTTCATCAATTCACTTCCTTTTTTTTCCAGTGGGGGAAAATGTGGTTACCTTTGTGAATTAAGGCAGGATGATAATATACAAATACATTTGGGTAGAAAAGGAAAAAGAGAATAACCCATGAGCCATAAAAACGTATCCAAAGTACACAAAGGAGATGGCAGCTTACTGAAAGCACCCTCTGTCAAAGTCTATCCAATGGTCTCTCAATCAGAAAATCAGCCACACATTTCCATTTGGTACCATTCGTACAACATTCCTTGTCTCAGAAACATTCATGCTAGAACTTTTACTACCTGTAAGTATTTGGTCAGTATTACTGGCATTTTTTTTAACAAAGGGAAACTGGGTCAGAAAAATCTTAACTTTTTGAACTTAAAAAAAATTATCAGAATAATTCAATTACATAATGAGGTCTTGGGAGGCAAGAAGTTCAGGGGTGAAATTAAACTAAGCAGATGTAAATGTGCAAGGAGTACGCTGCAAAGATGAGTGAGATAAAGATCCAGAGTAGCCCGTGTGGAATGATTCGGGTACAGATCATGAGGACATTTTCTTTAGTTCTATACTGGCTACCTGTTGGGTGATGTCAGTTGACAGTGGACAACTGAGTATAAACATTCAGTGGAAATGACCAAGGAGAATGAACACTGTTAACAGAATCATTATCCTTTCAATAGGCTTCTCAGTTGGATTCTCATTTATTGGTGTCACTAAAGCTACTCTGAACATAGGGGAGAACTGTGAGTCTCATTACCCTGGTCTGCAATATTCTCTGCGGTTCCAAAGCGAAGGATACATTTTTCAGAGATGGCTCTTGTAAACCTCAATCCTTATTCCACACTCACAAGCTAACCACTTTTTAATTCACTGTATTTTTAAACAAATGATAAAAATTTAAACATAAACATTTCACATATCAAGACTGCATTTCCAAAACTTATTCTCAGTCGCACACCTGAAGGCTCTGAAGTGATGGCAACTGAAGTAAAGAAACAACTTTTTGAGGCTATAAAGGAAATTAGAACAGAAATACTATCTCAGGTAAAAGAAGAAATGAAAAACATAATAAAAGAGTTGCTAAGCTCTTCTAAAGAAGACATAGATGGAAGAATAGAGGAACATAGGAAAATGAGGGAAACCTTGAATGAACAACATAAAAAAGTCTTTGAATACACAAAACAGATTCAAAGAGATATCCGGGAAATTAAAAACTCCTTTGAAAGATGGCAAAACCACTTGAAAGAAACTAAAGATAGACTTTCAAACCTTGAAGACAGGTTTGCAGCTTGTGATCACAAAAGGGAAGAGCTCTTAAAACTAACAAGGAACCAGGAAGTAATTCAATGGCTGCAAGACAACCAAAAGAAACATAACTTAAGCATAATAAATTTGAGTGAAAAAACAGGGTTCAATACAAATGACATTAAAAGTCTATTTACAAAACTTATTCTTGTATCTGTATTCTGTAAAACCGTTTGACTTAGTTTTCCATTTTAACTTGATATTGCCTAATATGAAAACAAATACACACACACTACATATCACCCTGATAAAACATTGCAAGTTCTACCCAGATTCTACCTAAAACAAGGTAAATTATATCTTGAAAGAGACAAGAAAGACAGGTAAGGCTAGATAATATTGTATAGTCAAATGTTCATATGTACATGGAGCATAGTAGACTTTCTAAAAGTATCAGTAATAGCCTATTCTGCCATTGAGACTATCAGCTAAAATGTTAAATATTTCATAGGATATTTTCTAGATTTCATAGGATATTTTCTAGATTTCATAGGATATTTTCAATCATCAGTGAACTAACAATTACATATTCCTAATGAGCTTAGTGGAAATATAACTGCTGCACAATAAGTTAGATATGTTAAAGGCATCCAATTTTATATTTAAACACCTGAGAAGACTTTACACAATCAAGATAATGATCAAATATCTCTATCACTCTCTCCCAAGTCTCCTTCATGCTCCTTGTGATATTTCTCTGCACTATTCTCTACTCTCTGCACTACTGTGATTCCCAGGAAACATCTGATGTACTTTCTGTCACTACAGGTTGATTTGCATTTTCAGAATTTTATTCACTATACATGAAATGTTAATATTATATGTTTTTGGCTTTATTTCACCAAGCACAAATATTCTGACATTCATTTATGTCATGATGTGTACCAAAAGTGTTTTCTTCTCTTTGCAAATTATAGCATGGTAGAATCCTCTTTCAAAGATATACCACATTCATCTAGTGATAGACATTTAGGTTACTTCCAGGTTTTGTCTACTATAAATACAGCTGTTGTGAACATTGACTTATAAATCTGAGTGTGGACTCAAGCTTTCAGAGTGGCTGGGTCATATGGTAGGTATATGCCTGGCCTTTAAAGAAACTGCTAAACAATTTTTCTAAAATGATTGTACCAGTTTATATTCCTGTGAGATTTCTAGCTATACCTTATCCAAGCCAACACTCAGTCCTTCTAGTAGAAGAACATAGATCTCACTGTGGTTTTAATTTATATTTAGTTGTACTAGACATCTCTTATGTGTATCACTCTGTATATTTTCATTGGTGAAATGGTGGCTTCAAATATTTTACCCAGTTTGTAAATGAACTGTCTTATTGAATTCTGAGTGTTCTTTCTGTATTTAGGGTAAGGTCTTTTGTCAGCTATATTATTTATAAATATATTTATTATTTATATATATTTATTTATATTATACTAATATTTATTATATAAATATTTTCTTCTAGTCTTTCTTCTTATCTTTCATTCACTATCACAGATTTTTTAACAGAAGATGTTTTAAATTTTAATATAGACCAATTTGTCAACTTTTACAAATTAATTATGCTTTTGTTGTCATATTTAAGATATTTCTGGTTAACCTTTGGTCAACACTTTTTTTTCTGATGTTTTCTTACAGTTTTATAGTTTTAGCCTAACAGTTAAGTCGATGATTGATTGCATTTGAATTAATTTTTTTCTATGGTGAAAGGCACAGGTCAAAGTATTATATTTTGTATGTGAATATCCAATTGTTCCAGTACTACTTGTTGAGGGGACTATTCTGTACTGAATTATCTTTGCACTTTTGTTGAAAATCAATCAGCAATAAATATGTAGTATCCTCAACTGATACATTTGTCTATTATTATATCACCACCACATTGTTTTGATTACGTTAAATTTATAATAATTTTTTAAGTTAGGTAACATCAAGTCATCGTCCAACTTTTTATTTCTTTTTTAAGACTGATTGGTCATACTAGACATTTGCATACCCCTAAAAGTTTTAGAATTAGTTTGTGAAAAATAATGTCCACAAGAATTTTGCTCGGGGTTACATGAAATCCATAAATAAATTTGGGGAGAAAAAATATCAATATACTGAGTCTTTTGATCCACAAAATGTTGTTTCTTTCATTTAAGTCTTTGTTAATTTCTCTCAGTAATGTTTTACAGTTCTTAATGTATAGGTTATTAATGTCTTCTATTAGATTAATATCTAAATACAGGAGTATTTAAGAATGCTGCTATAAATGGTACTGATTTAGTCATTTCAATTTCTGAATGTTATATATTCAATTTCTGAATGCTATATATACAGCAATATTATGACTAGGATACAAAACATTTCCTACAAAACACTGCGTTGAAGGACTGTTTGCTGATGGACTTTTGGGAAGTGAGTTTGGGACTCATTCTATTACTGGATTGATCAATTGATATTATAGTTTGATGATATTATGGAAAGTGATAGGAAAAGGAGGTGGGACTTTGTTGAAAGGAGTGCAGGCAAAATCCTTGAAGACAGTCTCTGGTTCTTTGCCTTTCCTCTCAGCTTTTTCTTCTCAACTGCTTTCTGAATGCCATGAAGTGAAAAGCTTTTCTTCACAATGCCCTGTACCCAGGACATCTCTCCCTTCCCACAGGGCTGAACCAATGGAGGCCCCTGACCATGGACTGGAATCTGTGAAACTATGAGCCAATATAAATCAAACTTAATGTATTTATGACATGTATTTTATCACAGTCACAGAAAACTAACACTAGGAATGTAGAAATACAATTGTGTTTTGTATATTGATTTTATGCCCTGTAATCTTACTAAATTTGCTTATAATTTCTATTCATCTTTTGTAATTTAATCAGCAATGACTATGTTGTAAACAAATATATTTTACCTCTTTTCTAATCTACATGACTTGTATTTATTTTTCATGCAATTTTGGATAATTTTATGCTTTTCACTGTTAAGTACAAGACTAGCAGCAGGTTTTTGCAGATGCCTCATACATTTCAGGAGGTTCTATTTTATTTCTACCTAACTGACAGTTTTTAATGGTGTTCTCAAAGAACAAGTTTTTATTTTTTTATTGCTTTTCTCTATTAGTTTCTATTTCATTGTTTCTATTTGGAGCCTTATTATTTCCATTTATTTCAGATTTAATTTATCCTGTTTCAAATTCTCAAGGTAGAAGCTGATGATGTAGATTCAAAATCTTCTTATTTCCTAATAAGGAATTAGTAGATAAATTTCCTTCTGATTACTGCCTTAGTGATATTTTGGAGAGTTCTCAAATTTTATTTTCATTTTATTTCATTTATACCATGCTTTATTTCCCTTTTGATATCTTCTTTGAACCATGAGTAATTGAAGGATGTTCATTCCCACATATCTGAGACTATTTTAGAATGATTTTGTTATGACTTCTAATTTGACTTCGAGTGGTTATAGAACACATTTTGCCTGGTTTAAATATTTTTAAAGTTATTAAAACTTACATGATGACCTGAAATATAATACATTTTCATAAATGTTCTACATATACTTGAAAGAATGCATGTTTTGATGTTTCTAGGTGGAGTTTATTTTAGTTTCTTTTAAATAAGTATCTATTAGGTCAAGTTGACTGATAGTATTATTTAATGTTCTGTATCTTTATTGATTTTTATGCCTTTCTACTATAATAATAAACTTGCTTATTTTTCATTGGAGTTTTATCAATATTGCTTCATATATTTCAAGCTTTATAATAAAATATATAGATATTTGGGATTGTTGTCTTCTCTTACAAAATGATCCCTTTTTCATTAAGAAATAGCTCTTGTTACTCATGGCTTATTCTTTGCTCTAAAATGTATTGTGTTTCATATTAAAACAGCCATTGTATCTTTTTTTTATTAGTGTAAAGGTGATCTTTTTCCATATTTTTATTTTACATCTATTTTGTCTATATTTGAAGCATGTTGTTTTGTAGGTACCACACAGTGGGATTTTGCATTTTAATCCAATCTGACAGTATTTGCTATTTGAGTACTTACATTAAATACAATGATTTATATGGTTAGATTCAAATCTATCATCTTGCCATTTGTTTTCTATTTGTCACATATGTTCTTTGTTCTCCCGCTCCTTCTGCCTTCTTTTGGGTTTACTACATTTTAAAATAGCATTTTACATAGTTTGTTGGCTTATTAGCTTTACCTCTTTGGCATCTTGTCTTTGTTTTAGGTTTTATAGTACATATCTATAACTTCATACAGTTTGTGTTCAAGTGATAGTATACCAGTTCACATAAAAGAGTCTTTCTTATAATAGTACTTCTTTTGTTTCCTGTCTGAACTTTGTGGGTTTAATCATGCATTTTTACTTTTATATGTGCTATAAATCACACATTGTGTTTCTATGTATTATCTTTTAAGGAGACTGAAATAGCAAGGAATTTTTAAAATATTGCTATTTTTGGTATTCTTAATTTTGTGAATATTTACATCTAACTTAAGTTCACCTGATATGCAGTATTTTAGGTTGAAAACTTTTAGTGTTTTTAAGATATTGTTTCAGTTTCCAACGAAAAAGCTGCTACAATCCTTATCTTTGTTCCTCTAACGTCAGGTATCCTGTGTTATCTGGTTCTCTTTCTCTGGTTGCTTTCCCTTTATCACTGATTTCAAGCAACTTAATTACAATATGCCTTAGTGTAGATTATTTCCAGCCTCTGTGCTTGAGGTCTGTTCCACTTCTTGGATCTGCAGGTCTATAGTTTTCATCAATTTTGTAAGATTCTTCAGTATCAGTGAAGTTGTCTCTCAGTTCACTGAGATATTTTGTTTCATTTAAAAAATGTACTTTATTCTGTATTTCACTTCCGGTGGCTTCTATTGGTATGTTTGCAGATTACCAAAACTTCCTTCTGCATTGTCTAATTCACAGCTCATCTCATTTGCCCTATAATTTTCTTCTTCAGAGTTTATACTTGGGGCTTATATCTTCCACGTCTAACATTTTAAACACATGGAATTATAATGATAGCTAATTTGATGTCCTTGTCTTCTAACTTTGTGTTAATTGTGGGTAAGTTTTGATAAATGAGTTATTTTATCATTTTATGGCATATTTTCATGTTCCTTTCTATAGCTAGTGCTTTTGTCTGGATGTGACACTGCAACTTTTACACTGTTGGGTTATAGTATCTTGTGTTCTTTTTTACTGAGATTTGTCTTGGGTCAAAGTTAAGTCACTTGGAAATAAATCTGATTTTTGGGGGTCCTGTTTTCATGATCAGGTACACGAGACTAGTCAGTAGTTAGAATGAGCATAATTATTCCCTATACTAAGTTATGTTGTCAAGTAAGTAGCATCTGTTGTCTATTGTCAGTAGAAAGAATTCCAAACACGTTTGTCCACTATATCTTGGTATCTGAGCTACTAAGGAGAACCTAACTAACGGGCAAACACTTGAGTGAATAATGCTTTACTCACATAGTGAAGAGATAGAGCA
This sequence comes from Cavia porcellus, assembly GCF_034190915.1. NCBI lineage: Eukaryota > Metazoa > Chordata > Mammalia > Rodentia > Caviidae > Cavia > Cavia porcellus. The sequence continues at coordinate 29,934,216 of NW_026947484.1, read as the reverse complement.
AGACCAGCATCTGTAGTGAGTGCCAGGTCTTCTGCAGTACAACAAGGATACACACCCGACACCTGTCCTGCATTGACTCCTGGAGAGCACTCACTGGCCACAGGAGACTAAGTAAAGCATTGTTCCATTTTTTTTTTTTTTTTTTGGGTCTTTTTCGTTTTTTATCGGTACCGGGGATCGAACTCACGACTGGCTGCTTGCAAGGCAGGCGCTTATGCCGCTGAGCTAAATCCCCAGCCCCCAGCATTGTTCCATTTTGTGCTTGAATGTGTTGTTTTTCTTGGCCACTCTGATACCAAGATGCAGTGGGCAGAAGTACAGAGAACTCCTGACACTAGGCAACAGATACCCCTGGCTCAACGAGACCTTTGTACATTCCACTGAGTGCTCTGTAGCTCTTCATGCTTTCCAGTGTGGTTGGTAGAAAGAGGCCCTCTTTTTGGTCCTATTTAAGTCCTAGACACTAATAAACTCTAATCCTTTCAGATGGTTCTTCCCTCAACTTTGCCTGGTTCTTTACATGCACGCGCTGATTTGTACTCAGGTACATATTGAAGGGCAATCTCTGCAAATTTCTACAGTTTTCCATGCAGCTGTTTTGCCTCTGTTCTGCAGTCCCTAGTATCCCAGCCATGCAAGTCTCTACACACTGCTAGTTCTGTTTCAACTCAGAGAGTTCTCCATCCTCTGCCTCTGTCTGCTCTCTGTCGCTAGAATAATTACAGGACCCAATTTGTTTATTTTTATTGACTGCTTCTCAGGAATCAGTGTTCTTCATTGTTTGAATTGAAAATAATTTTTTAAAATATTTTTATCTTTTTCTGATTTTTCAAGTGGGAAGAGAAGAGCCTATTATGCTTGGCTGGAGGCAGAAGTTTTTATGTTTATTTAATATATGATAGAATCAAACTTTCCTTTCAGTTAACGGAAAGTTTACTTCTAAAAGTCATCTTTGATAATCAAAATATTGTGAATGTTTTTGGGTGAAGATTTTGAACAAACTATTAAATTACTTGGTAAGAAAAAATGCAATTTAGCATGTATACTCTGTTTTTCCTGGAGAAGATACCTTTGGTTTGTTTCCTAGGACTATACCTGTAACTGCCTTAAGAAAATTAATCATTAGGAGCTCTGGATGTCTTTATTTCCTCATTCACATAACGGAGATCAAATTAAATGTGATTTCCATCTCCAAGCTGGCTTTCCAATTTGAAATAATTCTGGGACCACCTTGGTGGTCTTTTGGTTTTACAGTTGAAGGAAGAAATGGTTTGCCAAAAATATGTGACAATTCACTCTGCAAAGCTGAATTCTGAGCCATGGAAACTAATACTGAATCAAGGGCTGTGTTCAGAACTGCATTCATCAAACTAAGTTTGAATTTGCCAACCTGGGGCACTGCCTGATTGTCATTTCCAGGAAAATGATGTGAGAAAATACTTTGAAGAGGGAAAATAATTATCCTCCCTCAACAACTTCAAAGGTAGTTGTAGAAAATGAAAATGAATCCATTTCTCCTGACTTGAGAACCGTATTATCAACTGTGAACTTGTTTCAGGACATAAATTCAGAGTGAGTAATCTGTTTCCCTGCACTATATCCACGTAGCAAAGAAGGAAGCCACTCACCCCTTTCTTTGGGAGTTGCCCAATCCAGTCAGGAGAAATACTAGGGACTAGTAGCACAGGATGCTTCTGTTCTCTCACTGTTCCTCTGTTAGAACCTTCTAGAAAATTCAGAGTGTATCCCAGAATTCAGTGCTCATGACCTTATCTCCTATCCTTTCAGGTCCAGTTAAATCATACCACTGCCCATAAAGCCCTTCCTAGATGGGTCAGTGTCCATGATGCTTTTCTTACATCATGAACACTGATGCCATGTTCCCAGCCAGTTTAAGTGTAAAGCACATTTCAGTATTTATTCTGATGCTGTTTGGAATTGTTAAGCTGATTCTATACTCACATAATTCATACATTTTTCATTCTTCAGTGTTGGAAGTGGTGTCAGGAATGAGAAACAAGGACATGGTGTGTGGGACAGTGTCATTAGAAACAAGCTTTACTCACTGTATGATGTTGTCCTTACACAAATGGGTTGAAGATGAAATTTATAATTCCATGAATGTTATTTAGAAAGAAAAAGAGGTGATGACTGTAAATATCATATTGTCCAATTTTATATACGTCATTTGATTTATAAATAATATGTTAGTCAATATTTAAAAATGTTAACATTGACCATATATTGGTATCACACTATGTATTTCTTATTTTATTAATGGATTATAAACTACTTTGGGATAGAGAATGTGAATTATTTTTCTTTCTGTCTCTTGCTTTTGTGACAAGGTAGTTACCCCTTCCTCTGTCCTTGTTAGCTAGTAATTATTTATGTATGTAACTATGGACAAGTCAACAGAACTCTCTTTAGGTCACTTTTTCAATCTATATAATTTGAGAGTAAGATTAGCTGCCCTGTAAACTTTCTCATGCTACAGAAATTTAAAATGCTATTTATTCTATATGAAAGTCCTTTCATTCCATTTATATTTGTGGATCCTGAACTGTTGGCAAAGCGTTGTTATAAATAAGGAAGAACAAGAAAAGGAACTCAATTTACTGGAGAAAATTGCCTTACAGGGAGAAAAATTTGGTTCTACAGGAATCCAGTACAGATGGATAAAATGTTTCAAGGGACTCTTGAATCAGATTTTAACCAGCCTTAGAGATTCTATTGGAAATTTTACTCATGTTGTTACCTTGGGAGAGTAGAGCTTGGGGATGATCAAGTCAGCTAATGGCACCAAACACTACTGTCATACATTTAATATGTTGTTATTTCTTGATTAATAGACCCCTTAAAGAAGAAATTTTCCCATGCAAATTCAAAATGAATTTTTAACCATAAATGGTCGTTAACATTCAGATTTACTGTACGCAAATATCTAGAAGGAGGTATTCCAGTTTTGGAGAAACTCTAGTCCTTGGTTTCAGTATCACAGGGGGACAGTCTTAAAGGGTAATGGACTTCATTATTTAACAACTATTAGTGTCTACCTCTTCTAGACTATCTCAGTGTCTTCAACAAGTTCCTCGTGGTCTCTGAAGTATATTTTTAAACAACTGTCACTGTTTAACAGCTAGAAAGAGCCTCCCTGTGAGTCCCTGTATCATTTATAAGTTTCACAAATAACTAATTAACCTCTCCTACAAAAAGTCAGCATGAAAACAGACAAAAGTCTCTGTGAACCAGCTTCACAGATCTGAGTCATGATCTCCTGAGCAAGCTCCATGAAGTTTCCTCTCTTCATGGAGTTCTCTCCAGAATTAAATGCTTATTGACCTCACACTAATATCCATTTAGTAATCTGCCGTTTTTGTTTGTTTTAATATAGCACTCAGTTTTACAGTAGAAGGGAATTATGCAGTTTAGAAGTATGAATATTAAAAAAGAATTTAATTAAATCTGTTGCCTGAAACCTCTGTCTAAAGCTATAATGACAAATTTAGTCCATATTTATTATGGTGCACAGGGGACCTTAACCAGATCATTAGTTTATATGCCTTACTCAGTAGTGAAGTTCTAAAACTTTACATTTTGCATATTATTACATTATTCATTTTTCCAACTAGGCATAAAATATGACTTCCCATGAGTACAATACCTAATTCTTCAAAATATACAAAGATAGCAATAAAATGATTAAATTACAACTCTTACATCTGTTCTTCTTGTATGATTATAAATTAAAATGTTTTCAAACAGGAGAAAACAATTCAGGTAACAAATGAATTTAAACTGCTCACCTTCTTAGAGGTTGGGGAATGAATAAATAAAGACACATAAACTTAACACACAGGTATGTGGACATGCAAATATGTGGAAAGATGCCTCTTTAAAAATGTGTTTATTCTTACTTGTGATAGTTGCTAGGACCTGCTGAAACATGCACCTAATAAAAGACTGCAATAAGTTCAGTGCACTGTCTTCTGATAATGACATAAAGTTTGAATTAGCCAGTGGAGGTGCCAAAATCTGAGAACTAACTGAATGAAATGACAGTGTGTATAAAATACTCTGTATTTTAAAGCCAAACTATAAAATGTTATGTCTGCCAGGAGGAAAATATTTAATGCCATTCTAATCCATTAGTGATCACTGCAAAATGCTGCCTTGTGTTTTCTTTAACACTCACACATTAACTCACAGACAATTTAATGATGGAAGCAGGAATAGGCAGAAGGCATCCTAAAAGCATTTTTTATGTAATCTGTGAAGTCATCACCTATTTAAGATAATGCAGTCATCAGCCACAAAGCACAAAACTGAAAACTTTCACAAATTGTAATCTAAGTAGTCTTCAGTTGGAAGTTCACTTCTGACAGTCTCAGCATTGAAATTTCACAGGGTGACTTTTTTTTTTTTGTAAGCCATAGTCTAATATATACAACTTTGTAATTTTGGAATTAATCTATAGAGGTCAATTTAAATAGCCACCTTGACTTCATGGCCTTCCGTTCAAGGCCTTACTGCTTATACTGAGAGATTGTATCTTGATTGTTTTGGGCACTTGATGAGATGAAAATAGCATGTTGATCTATTAAAACTGCTAAACACACACATACTCATGCATGCAATTACATACTAAGGACAAAAATATCAGGTACAAAGTTGAAGAAATAAAGATTTAGTAGGCTAGGGACTCCAATGTTTGAAGTGCACAGTTGGAGCACTGACTTGGAGAACTCTAGACCAGGTGGGAAAACTAAACCTGGCAACATTAGCTTTTCTTTTGAAAAGGGATGTATGACAAGGAAATGAGTCAAGATAAAGAAGATTCCAATCAAGATAATTATGTTATTCCCAGAGGAAGATTTCTGGGAGCAAGGAAGAATGTGTCTCCCACTGAGTTCAATAGTGACAACTCACTTTTATAAAGAAGGGATTTTGGACCCACTCAGCAAATCACAGCATTTGAGTGAACAGTACCTGTAGTTTTTATTTGAAATATTCCTTTAATCAGAGATTCCAACAGAATTAAGGGAAACTATATAGGCAACATTAGAGAGAATGTTGTATACTATTTCAAGTTAAGGTTTCCATAGATCTCCAGTTAGGCTTTAAAAGAAAATAAAATGGAAGTCAACTAAACAGGAAATTGTGTAGTCACTCTTCTTCTAAATCGGTCATGATGAACAACTCATTCAAGACAGTTGTGAGTCTACTCATTGAAAGCACAGGTGATTCTGGGTCTTCTCAGATGATCACTAGCAGATAAAAGGACTCATGCTGACTTTGCAACAGATCCTTCTACCCTGTGCCTGCACCTGGATTCAGATTATCAGGCTCCTGGAAATAATAATCTGAGGTTTGCTCAATTTGTGATTATTTTCTATTGTATATATGTGAGGACAGTTACCATGATAGTTCAGAGCTCCTAACCTTTTCTGAATCAACTGAGTTTTCTTCAATTTGAGATGTAATGAAAATAGTTTTAGTTTTCTTCTCTTATAAATGCATGGGCAAAAATCACTCCTTCCATGGCATTTGTCCTTCCAGACGAATTTTATGGGATATCACAAAGAGCATCCACCCACTTCATTTTTTCTTTAAGACTGCTCATTGCAAGCTGAAACACTTGAAAAGAACAGCTACACAGGTCAAAAAGATTCCATCCCCCCCCCCAATTCCTCAGCTGACTAGGGGGAAGACACAAGGGCCTGAAAATTAAGTGCACTGTTATATAAACATCTCACAGCTGATGATATAGATAGGAGAAATCTAAATGTTATGTCCAGGAAAGGGTGAAGACAGAGAAAGAGAATGAAGAAGGGAAAGATGTGGGGAGAGAGAAGCCTGGCTTGGAACAAGTGAAATCTGTTGGTTTTCAGAGGGAGTATATTTAGGTTTGGTCAAATGACCCTATTTACAAGACCACTTTTGAGTCATATAATGATCTGCAGAAATCCAGCCCCACCCCCCAATCTGTAGGGAAAGCATGCTACCCAGTGCAGGCTTCATTCCAGGATGTCCCTGGATAAATAAAATCTAGATCTGGCCTCTGTCCACTGCTATTCTAAATGAGCCCCGCCAGACTGGCCTATGTTTTTTCATTTTATTTTCTGGAGCCAAATGGCTACCATCTGCTGTCACGAAGCTTTCACACAATCAGTAAGGGAAGATTTCTAAGGAATACTCATACAGTGGCTAAAGAATGAATAGATGACAGTCTAGCTCCTATGGAGCAGGAGGAGAACACCACCACATTGGAAAAGAAACAGCAGTCGTGCTCTCCCACTTCTCAGCAAGTGCATTGTAATACAAATCTTTATTTGGACTCAAGGCGTTGACAGGTCAATTGAACGGAATAAGTCTAGTTTATGATGCAGTTGTCAGAACTGGTTAAAGCAGGAGTCTGTTTACCGACGTCCTGAGATATTCCAACAATTTTTCTTGCAAACCAGCACCTTGAGGTTAATTACTTTACCAATTTGAGTAAATGGCAAGCCATATTCCCATCTGTCTCCATCAGTTCCCTACTATTTCTCAATTTATGATGACTGGGGTCAAGGCTGTGGTACAAAAGAAGAAGTAATAAAGCATGAATGGAGTAATTTTCTGTTTATACAAATGTGGTAGCCACCGCATAAATAAGGCAAAGAGATTTTGAACGTGCATATTCTTAGCTTTGAAACCTCTGGATGTTAACTATATTTACAGTAAATGTGCCTCCTAATTTGTAAGTGTAAAACAAATACAAGTGACAAACTGCACTTCCCATATTTATGGCCTGAGAGCTAAAGCCTGATATCACAGACAGCAGGCCTAGGGTGGCTCTCACAGCAGAAGCCAAGTCATAAAAAGATTCTGTGAGGCCGGGAGAGTTGATTTTTCTTAAGCTTCTTTGTTTATCAAAAAACAAGCTCTTAGGCAAAGAAGGAAATGTTAGACTTCTATGTTGGCACCAATGTAAAGTTTTAATGAATCTTCTATATTTGGCATAAACATGTTTTGCTATCCATATAAGATTTAGTAGTAGAATCCCTTAAAATCTATTAAGTGAGACTGATTAAAAAATCCTAATTATCAACATAGATTCTCCTTTTTCCCTTTTCCCTCCCTCTATTTTTCCTTCCTTTTGCCTCTCTCAGGCTTTCTTTTTCATTCTTATCACTATACAGTCACAAAACAATTTAAAAATTTAATGTGCACATATTCTAATCTAAACCATAAATATATAATTTACTTTAACTTTGAATTTCACGGCATATTTTTTCAGCATTCAAAACAAACAGTATTTTTAGAGGTCCTTAATATATAATTCAAGAAGAAATCACTGCCAATTGCTTTAGTTTATTAATGAATATGGCAGATTGATATGTTTTTACTTATCTACTTTTCTCAAACACTGGCAGTAAAAACAGGCAAAGAAGATAAATCTTTGGCCATTTGCCACACATGGTCAAAGTGATCATTAATTAAATACCATAATGAAACAAATTTTATAACAAATGAGGCATAAGGCATATATTTTATAATAAATAATTGAAAACAATAGAAACAATACTATTCCGTGAGTACCATGAAGTTCTACCTGCTGACACCATCAACTGATACAGTTCCCAGAAAGGCCAGATTTGAGGACAAATTCCAGATTTGGAAGCAAATATATATTTTGGCCAATGTAATGGGTCACAAGGAATGATAAGATTTCTTCTCACCTTTCAGATAAAATCTCAGGCAAATAGGATGACTTTGTACATTTGATTTGTAATCTATAAGTAGATTAGATAAAGGCATATTAGTGTGCCATCTTACTTAACAAACAAGAGAAACTGGCTGTGATTTTTTTTAATTACATATTTGGGGCTTCTAAAAATTCTATTTTTAACATTGACATAAGTTCTTTCTTTTTCAGGATCTTTTTTTCCCCAGGATACTCCCGTGTGTCTGTTCCTTACCAGAACACCTCTCTCCTTTTCTCACCCTAAAACACCAACTTCTATTCATATGGAGACAAAGACATGGTTTTCACACAATTTAGAATGACTCTAATCTACTAAAGACATAAAGAATATGATAATTTTAGACAGCAGGGATACCTAGGTTACACCTTGAAAATCTGAAAATCTTCCAATTCTCCCCACACTGGCCAGGTGTAAAGTACAGGCCTATCATCGTTGTGACTTTCTTAGAGTTGAGTCTAAAGATGGACCCAGTTTTCCCCAGGGTAGGCATGAGGCTGGGAGTGGGAAGCAGAGGTTCTGTCTGGCATCCCTCAGATCTCAGAAGATAAACAGCAGTGAGACTAAGGCAGTGGGTGAGAGGAGATATGCTGAGTTGTATAGAGCAGTGCTCCCAAACCCTGGGCCAGGCTGCAGAGCAGGTGAGGAGCAAGCAACTGTGTGGTGCTTACCATGGCTCCCTACTGCTCTCATTACCAGGATCTGAACTCCACTCCCTGTCAGATCAGCAGAGACATTAGATTCCAATAGGAATGTGAACACTATGACAAATAGTTATGTAGGGAATTTAGGTTGTTTGTACCTTTGAATTGCTTCAAAACCAACCCACCTCTTCCTTCTCGTTGTGAAAAAATTATTTTCCATGAAACCATTCCTGGGAGCCAAAAAGGTTGGGGACCATTGGTACATCATTGGTGGAAAGACATTAAGGGTAACTAATGTGTGGAAGGTGGATCCTAAGGCCTTTTGAAAATACTTGTTTAAGGCTGTGTAAGCTGATCTCATTCAACCAAAGCATTGGTTTAGCTCTGAGTGGGTGCTAGAAGGGTGGCATTCAGAAAGAAAAGACATATTCTTCCTATAAGATATCTTAGGGAAAAGAACAAAACATACAAGAAACCAGTCATTACTCCTACAGTGTGATGAGTGGTAAGGCAGAGGCATTCATGGGATGCTCCTGGCTAAGGCAGCTAAATCAGCTCTGGCAGACCTGTGGAGTGGGATTAGCCTGGTGCATGGATCTCTGCTCAGAAATGCTTTCACCTTGCCTAATAGTCTCCTAAATCAAGTCAGACCATTTTCATTGTCAAGTGTCCCTTTTAAATTGAAAAAAAAATTCCAAGAAATATAAAAATGACTACCAGTCATTTGTCTTTTCATGTGAATTAATTTAACTTGCAACTTTCTCAGATCTTAGAAGAGAATATGAACTTTAGAAGGAAATTTAGCATTCACTAGGTCCAATTCCCTCATCATGCTGAAAAGGAGGCCAGGGCGGGTGTGAGGCTGGTGAGCATCCTGTAGCACTGGCCTCCTGCAGAATGATGGACACAGGGTTGGCTTGTGTCTTCCATCACCAAAACACACACCGGTGGATGGCAGAAGCAAAGCTTCCCTAACCCAAGATCTTTGGGTCTTATGCTTGCTACCCATTGATAGTACTCCCTAATGCTTTTGCTGTTGTTTAAAAATGTGCTGAACATTTTCCCTGTACCATGCACAGTGATAGGCACTCTAGGCCTTTGAAACATGGAAAAATGAACAGTAATAGCAAAGAGAAGGGCTTTGAAACCCTGACACTGCTGCTATGTAATAGTTATCAGACTTTGGATAAACCTTAATCTCCTCAGCTCTAAGGTAGAGTTAATACCTGCCTTGCTAAATGATAGAATCAGAGATAATAAGTGAACATATGTAAAACTTCTACCATGCCTGATGCAGAGAAAACACTTAATAAATGATATTTAATCTGCATCCAATGGAGCACACAGTCTGGTTATAACACATTCATGTCCCCAACCCACTGCTGCTGAGTGGGAACTGCAAAACGAAGGTCATCACATGCTTTCTCATGTCTGAATCATTGTGACAACTCTGAAGAATGAAGAACAAGTGTTCCCTGGGTAGTCATGCAAAATTTCTGTAGGCTCTTACTTACAGATGAATACCTGTGCAATGCAATTGAGATTAAGGCAGAAGTTCCAATATTTGTAAAACATAGACGTTTTGGGGGCCTGGTCAGTCTGGCCAAAGAAACATCTCTGTTTTATTATCATGAGCAAAATATCCTTAAAGGATTATTATATTCTCATGAAAACAAAGTCCTTCAGCTTGGCATTTAAGACTCCCCAGCTCACCCATGTGAAAGAATTTTATCCATTTCTTTACAAATTCCAACTTATATTTCACCAATTTAATGTCCCTCAAAATGCCTTGTTCATTTCCATCTTTAGAATTTGATCACATGGTTGTCCCCATCTAGTGCCCTCTGCCAGCCAACCTTGAATTTATTCATTCATCATAGCCTGGTTTAATCCCATCTCTTTCTCCTCCACTTAGCCCCACTGTGTTCGTTCCTTTTCCCAGATGCCTGTAACACTGAGTCATCCAGCACTTAATCACATGTGGCTCTGCATTACCTCTTAAATTTTAATGTATCCATATCCTGCTTCTCCAATAAAGTTTCAAGCTTCTCAAGGACAGGGACCACATTTTAAACCTCTTCATAGTCCTTCAGCAACTTGCAAGTCTCTTATAAAAACCTATTTAATTGATGAGTACAGATCACTGTCAATGTGATAAAAGTAGTTTCCTTCTAGTTTTTTGGAGAAAACATTGTAGGGAAGAGAATACCAAAAAGCAGATATTTTTCTGAAGGTTGATGATCTAGGCCACTGATCTAGTCCATATAAAATATATAGTAAACTTGATAAGTTAACGTCACTTACTAGAACATACTTATTTCCTAGAGGCCAGTCAGCTATGACTTCCCTCTCTATGTGAAGACTGGTGTGATGACTGCTCCAGCTACTTCACAACAATGTTGTGAGGATAAAGTGAGACACTGCACCTAGATATGAGTGTTTCAGGAGTTACAGATTCTCAAGATACTTAAAGGGTTATTGTAATGTACACCCACCCTGTGAGCACAGGGCCAGTCTAGAGATTGTTCTTTTTCTACTTGTAGGTTTTTGTCCCTCTGGCAATCACATTATTTCCAGGTTAAATGGTAGGTTATGCACTTTGCCCAGAGAACTGTGAGGATAATGAGCTGAGACTGAGACTTGAGTGTGCTTAGGTAAACTTCAGTGACACGAAGTTCAAGTTTTTGGGGAACATACCTAATTAGACATGGGGAACATACCTAATTAGACATGGTAGATGGAAAATTTCCTACATGTAGTTTCTTCCAGTATAATTAAGCTGTGAAAATCAAATGAGTTTAGGCTGGTATGGCACAGAAATAGCTAAGTTACTTTTCAGCAATTCTGTTTTGTAGTAAATGGCCTTGGTCATTGGCTACGGAGTTTTTGGTCACCCACATACTGTCAGTGGGACCTTGTGCGTCCCAAGTCAGTGTTTGGTTGTAGAAAATCTGACTTATTTTGTTTAACCCAACCAAACGGGGATGCATTAGTACAAACACTTGTATGGAGCTCTTATAGCCAGAGCTGCTTGCCAAAGAATCATGAGGAAACAGAAACCAACTTTTTTTAAAGCTACCTAAAAAGCACAGAACAAAGTAGAACAGAAAGGGGTGACAGTGAGGGAGTAACAGGTAAAACTGGCCTTATAGTTCAACACAGACAAGGAGAGATGCTGGAGTTGATGAATTCTCATTAAAATAAAACTAGAGAAATGATCATCAGAAAGTGGTGCTATGTAAATGTATACACATTATTACTTGCTGATTAAAACAAAAACTTTAAGAAATAAAATCAAGGAGCAGAGAAACCTACTTCTTTACCTTTTCTGACTTCTTTTTAAAAATGTATTTATTTTCATTAGTATATGCTTGCAGTACACAGTGATCACATTCATCACATGTATATATATATCACACATCTTAATTCTGATGTTGGACTTCCCAGACTATGGAATTGTAAGAAAACCATTTCTGTCATTTATAAAAAAAATTTAAAAGATACTTAGAGAAAGCTAAATTATCATCATCTTAATGAGCAAATTCCTCTGAAAGGGATAAGGAAGGTAGTTCTGCTGAAGGAGTACTTTGCCCGTGCCTTTTTTTTTTTCCTCAAGGAGATGCATGGTCACCAAAGACCTCTGGATCATGAAGTCAGAGGCTGGCTTTGTATACACATCACTGTATCCCCAAGGGCAGTGCAGTGTCTGGCCAATGGTAGGTATTCAACAAGCATCACCTTGAAATAAATATAAATCAATATGAATGCAATGAATGGAGTGTGATGTTTGTGAGCTCACCTTAAGCTATCTGGGTCTTAAAAAAGCCAAAGAGGATAGCTGCAAGTGGCAAGGTCACAGAATGGTACAATTCCCCTTGAACTGTCTCACCTAGCTCACATCAACAGACAGCATTCTCATGTTAAGTTTGTTCCTTACATCTGATGTAAATGGAATTTCACATCTATAATCTTAGAATAAACTCATTGTTTTATTATTATTGTAACATAACTGGTGTCCTAGGATCAGAAAAAATAAAAGGAGCCTTCTTAGGTTGTCACATCACATAGATTTGACTTCTTTGATCTTTTTTTGAAAGCTTGAAGCAGCTATCATCTACTTCTATGTATTTCATTCACCTTGACAATAAGGAGATCAAGAGCAGGTAGTTCACATGTCAAAAATAGAGTGTCCAGAATACCTAACAGTAAGTATTATGTGTACATGTCCAAATATTGAAGGCCACTCAAGATAAAATAAAATGCAGAGCTCTGACTTCAGCCAGTATAGATTAGTAGGCTGAAGTCTTCATTATGATTAAATGTTAGAATTACAAAACTTCCTGAGCTGAAGATTCTCAACTTCTGGTAATATTGTTCTGCTTTTTTTTACAGAGCAAATAATATATTATTTAGGAACTTTTGTTCATGATTTTCTTATGAGCCTTTGAACTTATAAAAATAATCTGCATGTTTTCCTCCCAGAGATATCACAAAATCTGACATGGAATATCAAGCATATTCATGCTGCCTCTTGGGTCTATGCTAAATCCCAGCACACTTAGGTTTCATCACGGTACTATATAGCTTCTTCATCAAGCACGTATTTTCCTCAATCACTTCCATCCCTAAAATTTCTTTTTCTCTAATGGAAAGTGCTCCTTGCATCTACAAATTCAGTGGTAAAAATTTCACCTTCATCTCAACAAAAATACTTCATAGCAAAACTTCCTTAACAGAATGAAAATATTGATTTCTACCATTTAGATTGACAGGTCTTACCAAAATATTAAAGGCTTTATAGTAGATGGTAGGCAGAGTGACTGGGGAAGAGGTCCAGAAAGAAAAAGTTGTATGAAGCAATGTTTTGACTCAAGGTCACTGGCCTGGGCAGAGAACACTTCACTTATAATCAAGGCCATTCACTGAACCATGAATAATTTTAGGCAAGTTTCCCGGGTGTGCTGATGTAACCATGCAACCTCATCCTACTTGACCAGCATGGAAATCAGCAGTTAGGATAAAACATTAGAGGTTGCTGTCCAAAGAGAAATGTTTTTTCCCCATTTTCTGGCTGCACCAGCTTCTTAAACTGATTGTCTTTCTTCATTTTCATAAGCAGTATTCAGTTATAAATAAAATTTACCCCGCCCCTATCTTTCATGGTCAGGTAGATGGTCCTTATCCAAGTGACGCTACTTAACAGAGGATGAACATTATTCTCCCACCAGAAAAAAGCCATTAAAGTGCTTCTATTTAAAGGAAAATAGAGCTGGAGGAAGATTTTCTTCAGATAAATCTGACCTTGAATGTCAAAAAATAACTGAAAGACATTTCAATATGTTTTATTTTAGGTACATATTTTTGAGGAGAAAGATAAAGACAAAAGCAAAATACAGTATACTCCTTCCCAATAAACTAGAGGTTTGAGAAGAATCTTATCTGTAGTTCTTACTAATACGGCAGTCTGTCTTAATATACAGGTCACACAGCAGTGCTCCCTTGGCTACCCTAATCCATGTTGTGGTTTAATCATCAAAAGTTTAGTTATGATAATACTGAATTAGGAAGTCTTGCATAGCTTTCAGAAAACCTATAAATTGTTATTAGCAGAAGGAATTAAGTAGCAAAAAGCAAAGCAAAAGTAAGAGCTTCCAAGATGAAGCGCCGGATAGTTGGAGAAATTAAACTAAGTCCTTACATCTGGGGGACTTGGCTGCATGAGAGCCCTGAAAGATCAAACATCCATAGTTCAATTTCTGCAAACTCTTTGCTAGCAGGTGGTGACAACACAAAATCTGACTGCCGAAGGATATTTGGATCTGCCCTGCATCTGGGAGGATTGCAGACGGAACTTTGGTCTTGGAGACAATATGTTCACCTCACACCTGCTTTCAGTGCCACAGGCTACAGCAGTGGCCAGAGAAGGAGCCATTTTAGAGCCACAGGAACCTTGGATTCCACCTCTAATTTGCAAAGTGCATCTGCTTTATAGACCTGTTTGACAGCAGCTTCATAATTAGAAAAACATGCCTTATGTAGTTGCACAGCTCAAACCATAAAAAAATTCTGGCTTTATTTTTTAAAGCAGTAATTACATGACAGGGGAAAACCTTTCGTTTTAGGGAATATACTCAACTAAGACAGTATTTAAGTAGAGTAACAAAATGTCTGATAGCAGGGAAATCATGTGTGTGAAAAACAGGACTCATCAAACATTTCTGCCCAAGATACTGAGTTGCACACACTGGATTCATTTGAAATTTTGCAATGTGTGTTCCTTAAACTAACCCAGTGCATCTTTAGGGGCTGAGGTTGTGGGGCTTATATTTTCATTGTGGTAATTTGTCATTTAAGGAACTCTGTTAATTTGTGAAAATCAAAGACATTAAATTCAAGTAAGAGTCAGTAAATTACCTTTTTTAGAAAATAAAAAAAAATTTAAAAAGAGAAGATATACCATATATGTACACTAAATAAGTCTTAAGAAGAATATATTTAGGTTCCCTTTAGGTAGAAAAATAGTTTTTATGGGGTAATATTAATAAAAAGAGGCAAATATTAACAAAAAGAAGAATCAGGGACTCTGAAAAGAATGCGAATTATCTCAGAATATCGGTTGATAATGACTTTCAACTGAAATGGTATGAATTAATTTATCTAGGAGAAACAAAGATGGAGAAAATGAGGCAAAAAAAAAAAAAGAAAAAAAGAAATATTGAACAGGATACAAGAGAACAGAACCAGGCACTTAGAAACAAATAAAGGATATTTATTCAGGGGACTAAGCCTTAAATTATCCCTGAAATCTGAACTGGTATGTAGCTATGATCCCCAATTTCTGTAGCCTCCAGAAAGCTTGATTGGACCTTCTGCAGTGTTTCTGTTGAGCTGCTGATCAGGAGGTTCACAAACCATGCTGTGCAGAAGTTTGTATTTTGTTTCCCACAAACTAAGGCCCAGTCAATCCAAAAAAAGTCCAAGTGTGTGTCTGTATTACTTAAATTTATTTTCTGCTAAGTATTGTTTAAAGAAAATGACTTTTTCAACTTCTAAATTGAAAAAATAGGACATCAGAAGATATGTTGGCATCATAAAATTATTCTTAATTTTCTGAAAGAATTTATTGTATTCCACTAATGATCAGGTCTCTATGTGTATGTATGTACATACGTACGTATGTATGTATTTTTGTGTGTGTGCTTGGAGACAGGGTCTCGCTGGTCTTGAGCTCACTTTGTAGCCTAGGTTGGTCTCAAACTTGCAATGATCCTCCTGCCTCAGTATTCAAAGTGCTGGGATTACAGGCGTGTGCCATCATAGCCAGCTACATGTATTTAAAAAAGAATATAATTTATTAAAATTGAATCTGCATGTTATTAATGATCAATTTCTATTACATATATTTAGATTTTTTGTTTTGTCTGTCTTCCCTCAATAATATCTTTCCTAGTTACTATAATCTAGTATTTTCCAATCTTGATTACCTTATTTTTGAGGTATTTAATGGTGATCACTTAATGGATATTACTTAGGTTCCTCACTGGTTGCTTCCTATTTACAGCCTAGAATTTAAGATGACAATATGGGAAATTGTCACCATTTAATATTTCTGACAATTGTACTTATTGGAATTTAATTCTTTCTATTTATCTATAACTGAAAATACAATCAGAAAATTAAGATAAAAAGATATTGTAAAAATACCAGTCTAGAGACTAAAAACAAACCATCAGATTTTTAAGCCACTCAATATAATGCCCTTTAGTAGCCCAATGAAATTTTTGCCTGAGTTTCAAAGCCACATTTTGATACTTTCATGCTGTAACTAAAGTGCATTAAGCAGCGGCATGGTTCTCAATGGAAAAGTAAAGGAAATTATGAATAGATAAACCCTCTGGAACAATGACATTTGTTCCAATAATGGGTTGGCATTACAAACTCAAGATTCCTAGAAGAGCAGTGTTTCTCTTAGCTTATTTTTGTTTTTCACTTACAAAGTGGGTTGTTTTCGGTTTACCGAGAAGTCACATTTATAAAAGATTATAAAGTTATTTCAGTTCAAAAGATCAAACTCCTCGAGGTAATTAATTCCTACCTGAAAGGTAGAAAGATGAAGTCCAGAAATGTGACACAATTACCACGTGGGTGCAGAAGCTGTTCAGTAGGGAAGGGTTCAGAACCCAAATTTTCAACTTGTGGCTGATAGCCATGTCTTCCATTTCTCACCCTCCAAACATCTGGGCTTCATATCTCCCATACCTTCCTGACCACACATTACTGCCAACCTTTTCCCCATATTTATATTTTTCAGATTCATCTGCATCTTTTGAGTTTCACAATGTCTACCATACTCTATGTTGACTCTTTCCTCATTACCTATTGTGTACTTCTGATAAGGCTCTAGTCTGTTCTCTCTGGAGACCATTTCTTTTTCTTTCTTTCTTTTCTTTTTGTATTTCATCCAAATCCAGTAAACAGCTTTCTCTACCACACTCACTAAATAAAACAAAAAATAAAAACCAAAACCAAACCTCAGCACCTCACATTTTTTACGTACTGTTCCACTTGCTCTGTAGCTGCCAAAGTTTATGGCATAACCCCGAAGCAGGAGCCTTCTCTTGCATTGTTTCATTCTATACATCTGGGCAGGTTGCCATCCTGTGCCCTCTCACATCTCACTCTTGTATTCTGGTTCCCATCAACACAAAGCTAAGCTGTTTAGTCCACACTCCATTTGTACCAATTTATTTGTGCATCTTTACAAACAATCACACATGTCTTCCATGTTTGTTTGCTTTTTCTGGAGAATGGAAACTCGTAGAAGTCAAGGCTTGTCTTTAAAACTATTGCACGCTATAGGAATTACAGATACTAATAATGACTTTTACACTTTGAAGAAAGCCAGGTGAAAAGGTGTTTGGAGTGCTTTTACCATCAAAAATGATAAATATTTGAGAAGATAAATATGTTAGCATGGTTTTTACATGACACAACACACTTGCATACATGTATTAGACATACATGATACCCCTTTAAACTTTTATGTTTTACATATCAGTTAAAAATAAGTAGATAAATAAATAATACTATTATGACTATTTAAGAGGTACTCAAAATACACTGTGAAATTATTTCCACAGAGCTTTTCTTTTGGACTGCCCAGCAGCCTGGAGGTTTGATGAAGGTCAAGTACATTCAGAGGAAAAGTTACTTCACTAAAATATTTTATTCTGTTGGCTAGAAGTTGCTTTAAGTATTGATCCTTCTAGCCTTATTTTAGAAATGGGAATATGTTTAAAAAGAAAATTAAAGAAAAACTCTTACAATGTCTTTCAAGGAGATCATTAACATTGAACTTTTTTTTTTACCAAACTATCAAATAAGACCCAAATATATGATATAATAATATATGTACTTCTATACTAATGCATTAAATCATAATAGCTAGCGTTGGGTCTAATAATTATAAAGATTTTGAAGCAGTGATATTCTAAGATATTTATTTATTTATTTAGGCATCATTGCTGTTGAGTTATAACCCTTGCCCCATATTCTAAGATAGTTATAAGAACAGTAATATGGTATTCAAAAATGTAAGATTTCTATTGGTGACAAACACCAATATTAATATTATTGTAGTTTAGTCAACATTCCTAATAAACTAAATGTTACATTTCAGTAAGAATAGTGAAATTCAAGTTGTGATTTATTACTTAAAACACAAATTTGTCTACCTCCTACATTCTATTATTATTATTTTTTTTTGAGACAAGATCATAGTCCAGGCTGTCCTTGAACACTATGTAGCCTGAACTTCACACTTGCCATCATCCTGCCCCAGATGCCCAAGTGCCGAGATTACAGCACATGCCACCATGCCTGGCTGTCTACATTCTACTTAGAGTCCATGTTGGTCGTAGAACCAAGGTTAAAAAGCCCTGGATTGTAAAGAGGACAAAATTTTTCACATTTTTCTAATTACTTTCAACTATAGCACAGTTGTATGAGTATAAATAATTTCTCCAATCCACTACTCTTCTGAAATTGCTATACTTAGGCTTTCAAAATTCCACTTGATGTGTGCCCTCATCTTTGCTGACTACATATGTACAGCTTCTTAAAATCTTCAAGCTTCCCTTAAAACTAGGTGTTATTTTCTTTGTCAATAAACTGTAACATAGGAAGGGATAGTAAAAAGAATTTTTCTTCTCCACAGTAGAATTGCAGATTTACATTATACCTAAACATCTTTTAGAAAAGATATTAATAATTGATATGCCATCAGCTCATCTTTTTCCTTTGTAAGTCAATTCTTAGGGGATTATTTTATAAATTGTTTGCTGAAATATATTTCATATATTTTTAAAAAGACAACTAAGCAAAATTACTTACACACATCAACAGATAGTTTTATAGTTACCCCAATTTATTTCCCATTTGTGGAACATGGCAGAAGACTTTTCAGTCTCTTCATGCTCAGACTGAGGCTCTCTGGAGCCTGGTACCAAATACATAGTAAAATATATGACTGGAATCCTCACAGGGCAGGTTTAGTTGAGTGAATGTTTTATCTTCCACTAGTCACAGATAGTATGGCTCTTATTTCATTCATTCTCTGTTCATAAACAAATCTGAAAATGGTTTCTTACAATCACACAGTGGTAGGACCTGGGACCAAAAGATCCCATTCAGATCTAGTCCTGGAGAACCACTATTATTCACTTTCATACTATTCATTTACACAAATGAGTGAGGTGTCAGGTGACTAGGGCTTTCTCTCTCTCTCTCTTCACATTTAGGGTATT
Organism: Cavia porcellus; assembly: GCF_034190915.1. Taxonomy (NCBI): domain Eukaryota; kingdom Metazoa; phylum Chordata; class Mammalia; order Rodentia; family Caviidae; genus Cavia; species Cavia porcellus. Next base: position 29,915,022 of record NW_026947484.1, on the reverse strand, counting down.
AGTTCTCACTGAACTTGGAGTTCAGTATAGTATATACCACAGTAGCAAAAGACTTCTAAATATCTAGTTTTAAGAAAAGCTGTGTAGAAATGTTTCATTTGAAGAACATTATTTAAGTGCTTTTGTCATTTCAAATTGTTTTATGATTTTAATATGTTTTTAGCAGAACTATTTTTGAAGTTACACCTTAAGATGAAATTTCCTTATTAGCTATAAGATAATTATTGGTTATAAGTAGGTATTTTTAAAAATAATGGCTGCTTTGTTTTTCTGTCAGGTGAAGCGTTAGCTTAATATTCACTGTAAATTTTATATTCTAAGCAGATTCTGAAACATTTGAGAGGTACTATATGGAAACAGATAAATAAATTAGAAACAATGACAGAAAGCAAGAGATAGCGTAAACAACCTATTAAATGGTGCATAGTTTTGCTCTGCTTGTCCAAACATTAACATAAAGTAAAACTAGAAGCATAGACATAGAATAGTATATGACATACCTAGGAAGATAAACACAACAATATGTATGTTGCATGGAATTCAGGAGTGCAGCAAAGTCCCAAGCAAACGTTACCGCAGAGCTGCCTGGACACACACGTTCCAATAAGCACTGCAGAACATTTTGGGGATCAACCAGACTCAGATGTAAAGCAGGCAGTGTGAAAACCTCCCATAAAACAAGAAAATGCCATTTCATTTTTAATTAAAAACGAAAATAAGTTTTAAAAGTAAGTCAGTACTGTCAAGGGTAGGAGGAAATAGACAATTTGATACAGTGCTTTGGGAAAGTCAATTAGAACCATCTTTCTCAAGATCAGTTTGGCAAAATGTTACAAAACAATGCCTTAAAAGACATTGTCCTTTTGAGCCAATTTATGTTTGGTTTTTAAATTGGTAAAGACTGAGCCCAGGGTTTCACATGGGTTGGGCTAGCAGTCTATTACTGAGCTAAATCCCAGCCCTTTGACCCAATTTCTGGAACTTCATCCTGACAACAATAATCAGTACCTATATAAAATTTTTGCTACAAAGATATTTAATGAAATAAAAACAGCTTGTAAAGGTACAAAATTTGAAAGGACCTAAATGTTCAACACAGTAGTAAAAACCTGGTTAAATAAAATTATGACTCATTTATAGAATGAAATACTATATAGCTGTTAACAATACTTTGGAAATGTATTTAGAACACTAAAAATGTCCATACAATTCTAAGTTTTAAAGAATGTTTACAAAGCATTAATAACTATAAAATAAACATATAAATGTAAATCAATACCTCTGTAGCTAAGAAGATTCTTACCAAATTGTTCGATGTATTTTTCTGAATTGTATTATTTTCTGTTTATATTGCTTAACTTTTTGTTGTATGATACTTGTATAATTAAAAACATTTTTAATTAAAAGACTTGTCGAGTTATAAATTGATTACTATACCATGTAAACTACAATGTTTTTTTACTTCACTAAAATGAGCACAAGTCCACTTTTTTTTTTCTCCTGAAATATCAGATTTGTTTAGCACCTTTGGCCAATGACTAGAAATAGAGAACACATTTTTCTTTATTCTGACATGCATTTCCATTAATTATGTGTTTTTCCTTGTGTTCATCAACAGTAAACTTCAAGGTAAATTTTTCCTACCAATTTTAAGCAGTTCTGCATGGCCAGTTTTCAGGTCTGTCAAGAAAAGCCAAAACTAATATTCCAGTGTCATGTTCATAGCCATCTGTGTAGAAACAAAATCATGTTTGGACAGCTTTTATCTTGCTAAGGTTCACATATTTTGATGTGTGGGATAAATACTTGGGTTTAGAAGCATAAACAAATTTGCATATTTGGTGGGGGAAGGGAAATATTTCTTTACAATCATCTCTTCCACCTGCCATGGACAGTAATTACAGCAATGTAATTTTTGAACAAAGTAGCACAAAGCATAGAACTTTTAGGTCAGGGGTGGAGCTTCCCAAAGAAGTGAACAGAGATGAGATATTTTTCTAAGTAAGAAAACCTAAAGCTGAGCAATTTGATGTATAGTCATAAAAATCATTTCCTCGGTTGTAAAGAAATGAGGCAGCAGGTTTGGTTTTGCATTGCCCCAGGGGCTGAGGTAACTGCCACAGCTGTAAGTCTGCAGGCTGGAGGAGGTTAAAGGGACCAATGTAAAAGGTTCTCACCAGTGTTGAAAACCCACAGGTCACCATTAGGACTTTCGAATACACCTGCCATCTGGCCTCATGTAATTCCCCTATAATTATTTTCTTTTCCCCTTTTTGCCCTGGAGTCATCTTAGAAGGGAATTACTAAGCACAAAATTAGGTTCATAGCAAAAAACAGAATTTTATCTAACATATCTATGACATCTTTGGCAGCTTTTCCCTTTTGTCCAATTAATGAAGAAGACATTGGTGGCTCTGAAATCTTTATCTAGAAAGCTAGCCTCTCTGAGCTGTAGCTGCCTTGTGCATAAATTCCTCCAGTATTTATCTCATTTGTCCAATGACCAAATCCTGGATCCTCATATATTTTGAATGTACACTGAAAAACTGTTACCAATCCTAGCAATTGGGTTGATAAACATTCTGACAGTACTTTCAAGACTACAAAGTGGAAAGGTTTAATATTTTATCATTGACAAAGAGATATCAGTATCATAATTTGTCTATAAAGAGTAGAACTATAGCCTCAAATTAAATTTGAAAGCCTGAGATAAAACTGAAGAACTTTGTGGGAAATCCATACGGTAAATCTACAGGAAACCAAACATCCAGATGTTTTGAAACATCTGCATTAGTGCTTGAACTTTTCCATGTTTCTTGGTGTTTGGCTTCATGTAGATAGAATAAGACTTTACTTCTAACTTAGGCAGCTTGCAAAAAAAAAATCTCCAGGAAAATATTTCATTACACTGTTTATTTCTTATACTACACTCTGGTTTAAGGACAACTTCCCAATCCTTTCATTCCCTGTATATGACTAAGTAGATGCCTAATACACACTGGTCAAATAAAAAGAAAAAGATGACTCATAACTAAATGTACAACTGAATAAGGGAAGTACTTCTGAGTAGGACAATTCTTTTTATTAGTGATAGCAGATCTATGAACTCAGAAACACATTTATTCTGAATCCTTCATTCTATACAACCATATTTCATCAATCTTTATCATCTCTCATTATAATATATAGGGAGCCTGAATAATTATTCTTGTTTTACAGGTGAAAAATACCAAGGAACTGAAATATGAAATCTGTCAAGTCACATACTGAGATCTTGTAGATCATTCAACTGCCCATCCCAAATCATTCAATAAAATATGATGCTTTTCTAGTTGTACAGGCTTATTATTTGAACTCAGGAGAGATTTATTTCTGAATTTATTTATTTATTTGTGGGTCTGAATTGTTGAGATGTGTGAAGAGGACTTGATACACATTTGAGACACATTCTCAAATTTATTTTCTCAATGAAGCCTATCCAAATTCCTTTACTTTTCTATCAAGGAGGTAAGAGTTCTCTAGCTGGTATTCATTGCTGTGGATAGAACGGGGATGATAGCAAGAATATTTGATAAAATTATTGTTGATAGACTGTCTCATTAGAATTGTTGACAGGAGTAACTGATGAATCATTTATGAAGGTTTACTATAACTCCGGGCATCCTCTAACAGATGCCATTTGCTATTGTCATTAATGCTTATACTGCTAACATTGAGGTTGGACCATAATCTATTCTTAATAAAAGAAGCTCTTGATTATAGAATTATTCATATAAGCAAAATAGTCTGTGGAAGTTTGAGGATATTCAGTCAAGAAATATCTATTTGATTTCTGTAAACTAGGCCTTTTGGGGTCTTTTTAAAAATATGGAATAGACAATGGAATCCATTGGTCAAACCTAAGAGGGCACAAGAAGGGTATCAATAACTCATCTGTAGTGAGAAAGAGGCAAAAGAGAAGTGAGTTTAGACCTTTCAAAGCAGCAAGGAGAGTTGTGCTGACTTAACAAATAGTCTATGGCCCAGCAGTGAATGACCAACCCCGTGGAGTATGTTCAAAATTGGCAAAATGAGAGATGCTGCACTAAAGTTCAAAGACGTATTGTATGAGGACACAAAGGGTCTGTCTTAGTCAGCTTTCTATTACTATAACAAAATACCTAAGATAATAAACTTAAAGAGAGGAAAGGTTTATTTTGGTTCACAGTTTTGTAGGTTTCAGTCCATAATCAGCTGGATCCATTGCTTTTGGGCCTGTGGTGAGGCAGAATATTCTTGTGGAGAGCATGGAGTAGGAAATCTGCTCACCTTATGCTGGCCAGGAACAAGAGGGAGAAAGAGAAAGAGACCAGCATCCAACGATCTCCCTTGAGGGCATATCCCACTAATGACCTAACATTTCCCACTAGGTCCTGCCTCTTAAGGTTTCTTTGAACACTTTGCAATATACCCAGATGAACCCCAAACCTCTGGGGAGATATTCCAGATCCAAACTATAGCAGGTTCTTTTATGTACCTCTGGAATGGGGGAGGATTTATTACCAATTCTTGCACACGTCAGTATATTGCAGGTTTAGAATCTGAAGGTGACATTATGGCTCAGGATTTTCCTCCAGCATTCTGGTTCATAATTTCATCTGTCCTTAAAAGGACTAAAGCTATCTGGGGATAGAAAGGAACTTGTTGAAAGACAGTGGTGCTCACTGTGGCATTACTATATAGGAAGAATATCAAGTCACTGGTGGTGTATCCTTTCGCCTTTCTCAGCAGGAGAGTGAACTTCTCAGCATTTACTGAGATTCTCTGACAATGAAAGAGCAGGTGAAGCAACAGACAGAGTCCTGACCTGCTGCTCACTACCGCCAAGGCATTGGCCACTCATTAACGGCACATTTAATTTCTGCATCGGCCAAATGCATACACAGTCCTCATATTTGACTTTTCAAGTTTATTAATCTGACTGTCCAATGAGAGATATAGGAATGTGTTCTGAAGTCTCCCCACCTTTCTACCAACTTATGATTGGATCCCACCACTAAGGATTAAAATAATAATAAAAAATTTATATAAAGACTTGCAAATCTCAGAAAGCAGAGCAAGGAATTTGGGAAGAATGGGTTTACATTTTTTAAAAATTGGTCATCTAAAGTAAAAGTGAAAATGATTCCTAGTATTATTATGCATCATTTACATGCATCAAAGTATAATTATAATATATTATAATGTATCATTAACATGCATCAAAGGTACCCAGGGGAAAGGTGGGCCTCTGTTTACCATCAGAGAACTGCTTCATTTTGGTCAAGCTATCCTTGTGACTCACGAACGTTGTATTTCCACAATGCAACTTTGTACCAGGTTAGCTTTGGTCATCCGGGAATCTGGAGTCTCAATAGCTCAGTATCCTTTGACCACTGAGACAGGCGAATATTACCTCATAGCTTTAGCCTTGCAAATTAGAAAGCTTGGATCCAACTGACAGTTTTTTTAGAATAATTTGAAAGGTATTTTCTTCCAGTCCATTTGACCATCCATTCCCACATTTTGTCAAGGAAAAAAAGACTTGGAAGGGGCTGGCTAACAATTTAGATTTTGTTTTAATATACTGAAACTCCTCTGAGTGCCCTCGTTGTGTTCTTTATTTATATAAACATGTTACGATAATGTACATAAAAACACTAGGGTTTGGGTAAAATGCTTTGCAAATGGCAAGAGGTGCTAAATGCTAGTTTTTGCTCCAAATGTGCATCAGAAGAGAGGACTGTTAAAGTGGCCCTTTCTGATTACCATGTTAAAACAATAGAGGTAAATAAGGTGGACAAGTGAAACCCAGGATGTACTCCTGCAGGCAGGGGTATTTCAATTTTTTTGTTTTATTTATTGAGATCTCCCTCTCCTTTACTTAATGTACACAGCCAAGTTATTTCGCACTGCCACCAAGCAGTAGCTTTTTAAATGATTCAGGGAAGGAGAGCTTTCATTTAGGTTTGTGCCCTCCAGTCTGTTTATACTGGTCGATACACTTGTCTGAAAAATATAATGGATTAGCACATCATTCAACAAGCTAGTCAGAAGGCAAGCTCAAGGCGACAGACACCAAAAAGTAAATTATAGTCAGTAGTAGGGGTAGGCCATGCCTAGAGCTAGGAAACATCATATCAGCACAAAACCTGTATTCTCTGAGAATGGCGGTGGAACTGAAAGGGATGAAAAATTTACACTCAAATATAATAAAACAATCAGCTCTACAAATTCATGTGGTACTATAAACTGTGTGGTTTATGATGCCGAATGTGAAGGGAATCTGGCGCCACAACATCCCACACATTATAACCTCAGCTGGAACCAGACATGGATGGCATTTGTTTCAGTTAATAGGCCCACTTTTGCAAGCAGGCATAGATCATGGCTTGCTTTACACATCCTATTCAAATATTTGCAAAATGCCAGTTTGCCACAGGTTTGTACTTGGTAATCTAAAGGCCTGGGGAGAGTTAAAATGGGTGCAGCGAGGTAAAATGAACATATTTATTCTTTTCTAACTTCCTCTATCCCTCCCCAGTTTCTCTTCTAAATTCCTTTCCTTCCATTCTTCCTTTTACAAGAAATAAAAACCAGCACTGAGATACATTTGCAAGGCTTCAAATCTTTACGTTCTATGTCATATACTTGAACATGAATCAAATCTTCACTAAAGTAGATGTAATCCAATTAATAATTATTAAACACTGAAAGGTAAAAACAAGAATTAGAAATGTACTTTAAACTCTTGGAGGAAATTTTTGAAAATTTCTCCATAAACCATAAATGATAAAATGGACCACTTTCCTTACTAGGAACTTCCCAGAGGACTGCATTGTGTGTGCTGCTCTTACACATGCTACCTCCACAAGAATATCCTTTACACAAAATTTGACCTATTCATATAAAGAGACAGATGAAGAAGAAAACGAACTTGAAACCCTCAACATTCAGATAAACACTGAAGACAAAGAAAACTACCAAACCCAGAGATGATTTAAAGGCAGCAGACAAGGAAGAAAGCCCAAAACTTCAAAGTTAAGGAAAATATATAAAACACTTTGTACATTTTTCTTCTTCCTACACAATTTTTTCAGATGTTAACAGGAGGAATGATGAACACAATGCTTATGTCTTGGTTTTTCAGTCTTAGTAGACTTGGTCACCAGTGCACAGTGGAAAGGTCACAGACAGCAGACTGCATTCTGATGGCTAATGAGCTATATTAAATGATACCAGGTGGCACAAGGTGTTAGTCCATAGTGGAATCCATTACTCCCCGCAGAATTTGAGAGTTATGTTTCACAAGAAGTAGCTCCATTGGGATTCTCCTAGGGCTGGCCTTTCCTTCTTTGCTCTTTCCTCTTGCCCTGCATCACTGGTACTTTGGCATCTTTGGTTACTGCATCACTGCATAACTGGACCAAGGTTGAAGGATCCTAGCAAAAGTAACTCTATAGTCTTATTCTGGTATCATCTTTCCTTGGTGAGAGGTAATCAGAGTTCCTGAAAAATCGACCCACTCCCACTTCTACACTCCATTCCATATTTTTTTTTTTTAGCAGAAAAGGAAGAGAGTTCACCATTTATTTCCAAGGTTCATGTTTTTTCTACTATTAAATGTATCTTTTTGAAAACCTGGGTCCAGTGATCTTCTTTCAAATCTCTTCTGATGCGTTTTTTCCAATACTCTCCAATTTCTCAACCTAATGTTAAAATTATCTCAGTTTAAGTATGTGCTCTATTTACCTCCTTTTCCCCTGGACTATGTTTTGCACTCTTGTTTCTCTTTCACCCTATCCCATAGAACTCTCTTATTTACCATCAAACTGCTTGAAAGAGAGGCCAAGCATATTGAATATATTTGTACCTCTCACCCATCAACCTATTGCATTGGGTGTCAGCCTTCACTAATGCTCCTGATGACACTCAAATCACGGCTGATCTTCTCTAACTGATGGGTCAATGACTTTTTTCTGTCTTCCTAACATTTTAGCTTCTGAACACTGATCATATCTTTTCCACAAGATTTCTTCTGACTGTCTAATGACAGCTTCTTTAGTTTTTCTTCAGGATGCACTGTGTAGATTACTCTCTGATCATTTGTGCTCACCTTCTCTTCCTCTGCTCCTAAGTAACTAGGGATCTTCTCAGGTTTACATTCTAAACATCTTCCCTTTTTGGAATCTTTCTCTCCATCCCTCTGGAACTGCATTTTGCCCTTGATAATCTTTATGAATTCCTCTTGGTTAAAGTACAACTTATATGCCAATCACTTTGCAAACTGCAACTTTAAACCCAACCTCTTTCTTGAGCACTGAAGCCTGCCCTTTTAACACATGTCGGCCAACTTCTCAAATGCTACATGTCCTAATCCAAACTAAAAATGTACTGCCTCCCTGCTTCTCACCCTTTGGATCAGTCCTCAGGCACTGACTCAACCTACAAAAGGCCCCTCAAATCCACCCACTTTCCTTTATTTCCTCTGGGATGCCCTATTCTAACTCCTGTCCATATCTTCTCTGGACTATTTGTCAGTGTTTTAATTGATGGATGCCACTTATTGCTCTTTTTTTTCTCCTTTGATATAACTTTTTATTTTTTCTGAAGCACACACTGAATACTTCACTTTTTAAAGCACAGGGCTTTAAAGGAGAAGGTCCACTTTCCTGGCTTACTGATACCCTTTTTATTTTTTTTAAATAATGTTGATCATCAGAATTATCAGATGTATCCAGTAATTTTCACAAAATTTTCAGAAGTTCATTTACATTTCTTATTGTGACTCTTTCTATTCTATGGTTCTGAATACAATGCTTAATTGCTCCAAGTTTCAAGTTCCAGTTTTCCAGCCTCCCTCTCTCCTTCCCACCTTCTCTCTTTACATCTCCGCCTCCTCTTTCTCTCTCCAGTATGGGGTACTGAGCAAAGAGTCTTATGCATCCTAAGCAAGTGCTCAGCCATTAAGCTATATTTTAATTTTGAGACAGGGTCCTGCTAAATTGGCTAGGGTGGCCTAGAACTTACAGTTCTCTTTGCCTCAGCCTCCTAGGAGGGTGAGCCAGCTGGAATCACAGGTTTATGCATCTTGCCCAGAAGTTTCAATTTCTCTTAACTCCTAACGCTTGAATGGGTTAAAAACTGCATGCTAATTACCTACAGCTGTCCAGAAACAGCTAGAAACAATGGTTGGCAGTGGGTGCTTTGGAGTTGAGGGGGATATGTTTCAGTGCTAATTCTGTCACTTTCTAATTTATGACCTCTCTGCTTCATTCTTTTTATTTATAGTATGGATAGTAATTTACCTAATAATGGTTAGTATTATTTTTAAAGTTAAAGTAAAATTTCTAGACTAATGGATAGTATAATAAATATTAGTTATAGCTACTGTGTGATGTGAAGCTATAAACAGAAGACAGTGATAGAAATACGCAACAGAGAAGGCATCAAGGAAGCACAAGTCAATTCTTGGATAATATCTCAGAGTTGTTTATATTTTTATGCATTGTCAGTGAAGTCCCTGCTTTTTAGTCCTCAGACACCTTATAAAGGTTTGGGAAACGTAATAAATATGAATTGACTATGTTTAAATGCCTGGAGTCAATAAAATCAGTATTTATTTTCAAAATGAAATACGCTTGTTAAAAAGAAAGTCAGTCTGTCCTTTGAATTAGCCCAGAATAAAAGGGTAATGACAAGGTATCTGTGAGAACTACAGTTATTGACATCACTGACCTATAAACATATCCCCTTCAGCATGATATACAGCACTTCAGGACCCTTGTTTTTATATAATTGCTATTACAATAAGCCTTTCAATTTCGAGTGCTCAAACGAGAGCAATTCATATTTCAGATAATCTGCCAACGAGGAAAACTAATTTCAAAATATTTGATCATAAAAGTTGTCCTCAGCTTCCATAGAGATAATTTAGTCAAATAATATCAGATAATCTGGAAGCAGTCTTTGCAGGAAATTGCCAGGGACTCCATCTAAGCAGCCTCCATTTGCACTTATATAAATGTACTGAAAGTGTAGGAGACTTTGACAGCCTGCCATATGTGATTTCATTCCATAGCCTACCTACTTTACCATCAAAAGTTATATCCTTTGAAGCATTGCCAGAATTACTTTACCCCAGTAGATATGCAAGATGTGCCCTTTAAAAGCCATATCATTTCTTTTCTACTCTGACTAGTTCAGGGTAGCATCTGCTCAACTAAATTCCTTTGAAGGTTAAAAATAAAATAGCCTACTTCTTCCAGGCTTTCCTCCCCCACCCATGCCCCAGTGTTGAGCGAACTGCAGAGAGCACACATTTTAAAGAAGGAGCCTGCAAAATCGAAATCACCCCTTCATTTCACACTTAAGAGAAATTAAGATGCAAGTTTTTTGCCTGATTAGGAGTAGAAACAAGACCCAAACCAGGTGCCCTGGATCCCAATTTCAGGCTCCATTTCCTGCTTTTCCAACGACGGAATGTCTAACAGACAAAAAAAAAAAAAAGATCCAGCCAGAAACCAACAATAGGAAACACCACCAACAGAGTATCTTAATTTTATAAGCAGAAATGAATGCCTGCATTTCATCTCCAGGAACATTTGCTTTTTAGAAATAGTCATACTTGGCACTGTCTCTCCTCAGTACTGCTGACAGTTGCAGTCAGTTATTATACTGTTGTGACTTGGAAGCTGATGCCCCAAAACAGATCAAAATTAGTAACATCATGATTCAGGATTGTCTATTTTCCCCTCAGCTCGCTAATCTATGCTTCTTTTATAATTATTTTAAAAGGTACTATCTGATTTCCTGAGCACCGCCCCAGGTGTTCTCAGTGATAATGAATGGATAAACATATCATCCAGTGTCACAGAGCAGTTGTGACATTTTAGAAATATCTTCAGTTCAACTCTTCTAATTTTAGTGTATGCTACATTCAAGGCTGCAGGCTTGTGCTTTTACTGAAGAGCTGAATGAGTCTCAGTAATTGCATGATTTACTTGTCTGGCCAAGTGAAAAAGTTTTGAAATGCAATAGAATGGCGTTGTCCTTTTTTGGTCTTTGCAAACCCTGCAATCGCAATTTTAATCAGGAAAAATTATGGTTTTTCAAAAATTATTATTTCAGAGACTTAGTGCCTAGATCATCTCTTATTACCTTAAATGTACATCTTCTGGCCTCAGGGAAGTGCGCATTTCTAATATACACAAATATGTAGATGAGATCAAAAGCTAGAATACCCTATGCTGTTCAGTGTCTTAAAAACCTATGCTTTGAAGTGGTCCTGAACAACTAGCACTCACCAGAGTAAAAATGCCATCATGTTTTCCTTCTTCAGATGACCAAGTTGCAACATTCCTATTATACTTGGAAACTTAGGCCAAGGAGACGGCTGTGCTTACAAGGAGAGGTGAGTCTTAATTAGACATTTGTTTTCCAACAGAATCTCAACTTCCATGTTCATTTTGGTGTTTTGGTTTGATTTTTACAGTCCTGAAAATTTGAGTTGGGGCCTTCCCCCTGAGATGCATTTTGAGATAGGCTCTCACTAAATTTCTTAGGCTGGGCCTGGATTTGCAATTCTCCTGCATCAGCTTAAGATCATAGGTATATTTCACCATGTCAGAGCTGGGATCGCAGGTATGTTCCACCATGCCTGCTTGGCTCTGTGGTCATTTCTGATGGGTCATAAAGTGTAATGCTGCTGAATACCTAAATTTTTGTGCTTCTCTATCACTGCTTTTGATTTCATCAATTAGATAATGATTCTCCATATGGACATGAAGGATACTCAACACTTGAAAGAGTATTTTGTAATAAAAATAAGCTCTTATTTAGTCACTTTGTAGCTTGCTAAGTTCCATGTTTCTTAACACAAAGCAAACCTTTACATTTCATGGGAAAGAACAACATCAGAAGTAATACTACCACTCCTATTTTTGGAAACAGTTCTGTTTCTGTCCTATGTAGAGCCAAGCACATTTTGTGCAAATAATTTTTTTCTTAGCTCCTGATAAACATCCAGTCTGATAATTAGGAACTTTGATTAACTAGATTTAAGCATCCAATAAAGTACAGTAGGAACAAATATCTAAGTCAAGACTACAGAATGATAATACAAATCAGAAATCTGTGAAACCAACCCTAATGTACATGTGCCTTAAAAGCTTAGTTTTTTTGTTTTTTTTTTTTTTTCTTTCTGAGAGCCAATTGTCTTTTGTTTCCAGGGCAAAAAGTCCTGGAAAAAGGGCTTGCTTGTAGCCCCCAAACAATGTTTGCATTAGGGAAAGAAAGCCAAAAAGGAAGAGGTTCCTTAAAATCAACTTTGCTTCTCTAAAACCTAGACAAAACATTAAATAGCAGGTGTGATTCGTTATCTGGTGACCAAAGGCTGTATTACTAACATACTTCTGAGGTTTACCATCCTTGGTCCATAGTTGTCCACATTATCTTTGCGTGTGGCCTCAGATGCTATGAAAATGCCCATCTCTGATCTTGTCTTTTTCCTTCCCTTAGAAACCTTCTTCCTGCATACATTCTCTTTCTCTCAAAAAGTTTGCATAGTTATTGAAAGCAATAGATTTAATCTGCCAGCACATTAAAAATTAACAGCGTAGGAGAAAGTTTTGGACTTATTATTGAATATGGTAAATTTGCAGCTGTAGGAGGCTGCAAGAAGGAGGAGACACCCAAAGGAAAACCTAGTTTGCTGTTTTAGTGAATCATTTCAGAAATTATTTATATCGCTAGACAAAAATGCAGTTAGTGCAAAAACCATGTCAGAAAGATGCCAACTGTATACATTTATACATGTATATTGGTGTATTTGTATACATGCAAATAGATGAACTTGTAGTCGCATAAATATACATTAGAACATACCTTAAATAATGGAACCAACTGCTATCAGTCTCTTAAAAGTGACAATTTCATGAAAAGGAGATTATATTTTCAAATGAGTGAGTAAGGATAAGATTAGAAGCCATGGGGCATTTGTTATCTAAAACCAGAATCGCTTTTAGACCATCATCCTGACTCTAGAACTTATGCAAAAAACTAAAGTCAATTTCCTTATTATATTCCAACTGAAATTATCACTGAAATTATTGCCATACTACTGTTTTCATGAAAACCATGTCTTTTTATGTAAGACCTAAAGTTCCCTATTAATTGAATATGTGTGTATAGAAATGAAATTTGGATTTCATATGAATTTAGTGATTTTATGATCTTCTCACCAGAAGGTCAAGTTATTACTCATTCTTTGTGTGAGCAGTTTCCATTCACTCATAAGGTCCACGCTGACTGAAAGGACAGCTGGATTAGGTGAAGGGGTATTATTTCGCATAGATTATCTTTATAAGCACAATAATATGGACAAAAATTATCTTTACTTTCCAACTTTGCATAATAAAATAAGCCATTAAATTAATACCATATAGAAAATACTGCTTGTCAGGCAAAGAAATGTACATTGCTTCTCAGAAAACAGGGACATTACATTGCCAATGCCTGCATGAATAATACATGGGTTAATTCAGAAAAACATCATTTCATTATTTAAAAATGAATAAATTACAGACTTAGAGTGATGGCTAAATTTTCTTAATCTTACTTTTGCTTAGTGTTCTACTTCAAAAATGAATCTGAAAATACCATTTTATCCACACAAATAAAACCAGCTAGAAAGCTTCCCTTTGACAATGTATTTCCTGACTCATAAAATGAAGACTGCTCCATCTTCCTTTTCTTTTCCTTGCTCACATTAACTACAAAAATTAGCAATGCAGAAGGTCTTTGATTAATACATCTGACAATGATGAGCCCATGTTGCACTGTCTTTAGATTGTGTGAAGTGCAGACTTCCTGTGTTTCAGCCTCCTTGCTTGGTAAAATATGTTCAAAGGAATAAATAAGAATAATATGATTCTCCTGTACAACCACGTACATGTCTCCTCAGATATTGGTCCATTCTAAAGACCTGTTAAAATCAGACCCAGTGGGGACTGATGAAGGTATGAGAGAGAAAGAAATGCACCAGTAATAAGAAATTAATTTGGAGTTAAAATAAGTAAAACATCTTCACACAGTGCATTTGGGCTGAGCATAAAGTGACAGCCAGCAGATTATTCTACCAATTTCTAATGCTGGAAATTCGGATGGCATTTACTAGCATAACCTTTCAACTCTGAGCACATCAATAGAGGCCGACAGTGGCTTGAAATATGATTCCTTGCAGATAGCATATCCTCATTCATCTGACTGTGCTGCTCTGTGCTCCATTGCACAAACAGCGTCTCACCCACTTCTGAGAGGACACTAATAAAAAAGGCATCAATTTTCAGCTCTAGTACTACTGTGATCTCTTTATATGTTCGACATCCAACATTAAATTAAAATGCTGTTATAAATCCTACTTTCTGAATCTGGAATGAGTGTTGGGTTTTTGTCGCATGAGACTGCAGCAAATCTTGTCAAAAGCAAGGAAGCACGTCTTGTTCACTCAGAATTAATGTTGTGGATGAAAGAAGGAGGTAAAAGGGGTTGAAGATGGTGAACTGAGGGTGTCAAAGGCAGTGGGCACTGTAGCTTCAGGGGGCCAAACAGGCAGGGGATTTGCTGCTTTCAAGAAATGGCTAATCAAGAATTGTAATTATCAACGACAAGCTGTGTGGCAGGCAGATGACTGATAAACAGACGTGCACACACATCCATATACATCAACAGGAAAAAAATTAAGCATAAAACCCATCAATTATTCCTCTCTGGAAGAAAAATACTTTCTAAACACCAATGGTCTTGATGAAGCTTCACAGATTATATCAAATCTCTGCAAAAGAAGGCTGTCATTGGGTTTATGGTCAAATACTTGGGGTAACATGTTACCCAGACCTTATGTCATTGTTTTATAATTTTAAGCTTAGAAGAAAAAACCCTAACATCACTAGATGATGAGAAAATGTTATTAGCAACACACATAAGAATTAAGAGAGTTTTTAAAAGATTTCTGTGTCAAAATTATGGGGAAGGGAGATGCAAATAAAAGGAATAAAAAAACTGGTTAGATTTTTTTTCCTGTTCTGCCTAAGATAACAATATGCCATAGAAGAACATTAGGGGATTTTTCTGCTTTCTCCGATAAACAGATCCCTGCCACTGTAGATTATCACCTAAGAACTATGCGAACTAAAAGGCATAAGGGCTTCAACAAAGATGCAGAGCACAGAGCTGCATTCCTGGGCCTGGCTTATTCATAATTATGGATGAAATAAAGACGCGTGTTTGCCGATTTGCTAGGGTGGGGTGGCAGGAAAAGGGGGAAGAGTGAACAGTTCAATATCTGGATCGAACAGAGGAACTTTTCCCCCCAAGGATCGCGCCGGAGGAACCTTGACATGCACAAAGTCAGAACGTAGACAAAGTTGCCCTGGTGAGAACGATAAGGTCACCCGTGGGATTGCTGAGATTATCTCTGTCAAGCACTCGGACAGCATGCAGTCAAATGATGCATCATGCAGTCATTTTCGGGGGGGAAAAATCAATTTCTTCACCAGGTCGCTATTTGCTTTTCAAAGTGCCCTTGTAGGCCTTCACCACCAAGCATTTATCAATTTAAATGTTGTAAATTGATAATGTGCCACTGTGCCTTGTACTGTTTCTGAATTATTTTGATACTTATATTTTCTCAATAGTCTCCAAACCCTCAGAGCTTCCACATTCAAAAGGGCATTTTTCTTTGTTACATCCAGAAGTGATGAACTTTTTATGATTAGTACAGGAGAAAAATGCAGACTTACTCATGGGAGGGGGGCATATCACAACCTGAACAAAATTGTTCATCTTTCCCCTTTTAAAAAAATTAAGCTGTGCCTATTTAGAAGGCTTTAAAGAGGGACATAAAGCAATATTTGTATCCATCTAGTAAAGGAACACCACTTATCCCAGTGCTGCACACATTTAGAAAACTAAGTATAAAAATGCTATTTGTCTCTACCATTGCAAGTTCTCTGCTGTGCTGAAATAATAATTCTTTTTTGCCCTTATATTACAGCTTTGATTATGCCAAACAAGAGTAACAACTTATAAGGAAAGCTAATGTCTTTTTTCACCCAAATATATATATATATATATATATATATATATATATATATATATAATTCTTTTATAAGCACAGAAATGTTAGTATTAACCACATACTAACCTCAACTTGATTTGCATTGAAAAACAGAATGGAAGAGTTGAAGCTTGCACTTTGGAAAAGCGAAAGAAAGACATGGCAGTTGCAAAGCATCTTTAACCTCCAGTGATTTATTGGCCCTCAGCCAAGTTATCAGGGGAATCTAATTCTTCTTTATTATTCAAATAAACCACATTTGGCACCATGGTTCCCTTTCAGAATAGCTTCACAAATAGACTGAGCTCTGTCACTTATTTGACCTTGTACTTGTGTGCTGTAGCTGTAATTTTATTTGCCATTCTATATAACAAATGCAGAGAAATCTAAAATACGGAGATGAACAACAGGATGGGGAAAGGGTTTATCGTAAATATACTTGCATGGGTGAAAGCAAAAAAGAACCAAATTTAGAACAACCACTTACCCCCTTTAACTTTCACCTCTTTTAGCCCACATTATATCCGCTACTAACATGGGCCTTTCAGCAAGCTGCCTTGAAACTAGCCAGTTTGTAACCCTGTCTGCAGCTACCTTTTGGTTGGCTTGCAATCACCAGGAAATATCTGATAGAAGTGAGAAGGGAAGGGACTCATTACATGCAGGCACTGGAGGCAGTGTGATGCGATTAGAACGCATTTCAAAAGAGGCTTCAACTGGTGTATATGGTATTTTTCTGTGATGTCACAATAGTAAAAAATAAAGTGTTAATTTTTCAATTTATTGTAGGTTCCATTTTGTGGTTAAAGGGACTCTCCATTCACTGGCAGACACTGCCGGCATAGATGTGAACCAGATTCACTAACTTTCATCTTTTGAACAATGTTTTCAGAAGACATGAGTTCATTTTTAATCCCCTGGTTAACTGAGAACTGTGTCCTCCATCTCTGGCAACTATAATATTGTACTCCTCATGAGGATTTAGAGGAAAATACAGAGTTCAAGTGTGCAGAAGAACTGAGCTGAAATCATATAAGCTATCAAAATAACCAATGCTATTTGAGAGGCCAGAAGAGGATGCCTTTCTCAAAATGGTCTTCAGCACAGCCATGACTGAGAAGAAGGGGTTCTGCCAGTGTATGAGACTTACGACTTGAGTTTGTGCTTGTCATGTGGACCATTACTATAGACTTGCTATAAATGTGGACTTCAATGGAAGCAAATCAGTATGTCATAATTCATGTTAGTCTCTACAGATATTCTATGTAAGATTTATTTTCAGATTTCAGTTCTACAAAGTTTTGTTTTCCTTGAGAAGCACTATGTCCTTATTTTTGATAGCTAATGATATTTCCATTTTTTCCCTTTGGTTACCAGGAAGCTCATAGCTAAAAATGAAGTTGTATTAGACTGCATATTCCCTATTTTCTAAGCATCTAGTCAAATTTTTCTGCTCAGTGGTAACCGAGTATTTGTTTCTATTTGTCTTTTTTTACTTACTTTCTTGTTTTATTTTGACATTATGTTATTGCATGTTTGTTTCAAATCCTTTATGGAAAGAAGAGGATAAAAGCTGACACATAAATATTTCTCTAAGCTTTTCATCTTTTATCAAATAGAATGCTTTATATTTATCACGGAATGTCTTTTTTGGATTCTCTGGTGATTAAGCCCCTTATGTTTTGGAAGAGATTTCATAAAATCTGGCTACATATCATCACTACATTTTCAGCGTTAGGGAAGCCATTCTGTTTTCTTCATTTTCATTTCTGCCAATACCATTATAGCTAAAGAGTAGTGTTGTCTGTAACAGCTCTGAATGCCATTAACAGGTATCAGCAGTCATTTAATCTCTGTGCAAAACAAAATCACTTTGATATGCAGGGGTTCTCCCCTTAAGAGAAGGACTCGTGGTAACTACAAATCATTTTTACCCAGAAAACCAAAACTACAGTGCATAATTACACAACCTAATGCATGTTCTTTAGTTAACTATGTTTAACTGTGTGTATATCTACCCACCTTCCTGTGTAGCAAAGTCAAAATCTGCTGTGGGGACTCAGATCTCACCAGTGCTCGCTCCATCCCCTTCAATGCCACAGCAGGAGGGCAGTGCCAGGGCAGCCACAGCACACATACCCACACCAGAAGCTCTGCAGGCTCTATGCTCAGTGGCTGTGTCTCTCACCCAGGCTCCACCCCAGAGCCCAGGAGATGTTTCCTTACTTGGCTTGCTCAGGAGCAAAAAGAATCCTAGCTCCTTCCTGACATAAGCCATTTTAAAGCCACCACATTTATTTACATATTGAAAGAAAATAAAACTGAGGAAGGAATATCTTGCATGTCCGAAATGCAGACGCACCATCCTCTCACTAAGAAACTGACAAGCTTACAATACTCCTCAATATTTTTGCTGGGGAAGCCTTTGCTGATAAGAGTCATATGTTGTTAATTAAAAAAAAAAAACTATAAAGGAAAGCAGGGGCCAACGCTTTATAGACTCTCTCTGCCTATCTAGAATGTGATGGAATAACCACTTAGCCAAAGTTATAGAACACACAGAGAACATTTGGTTCACATTTAATTAAGGGCAAAGGAACAGAAGAGCAAATGAGCAACTGAATGACTTAGACTATGCTTTCTCTTTGTCTCTTGAGTGCTGTGTAACCTCCACAACTGCAAAAGAACATTGAAGAAACTCAGGAAGGGTTAAAACTCACGGACATGAATTTCCCTGTTAGCACTTAAGACCTTAATGGCTTGGAAATTCTTTCCCCAATTCTCAGCATAGACTTTTCTCTTCATGCTTTGGGCATTTAAAATAATGAAACATATCAAGTTATTTTCATATGAACTCAGAACTCTTATGCTTTAGCTTTTCACTAAACTCATGTATGTAAAATCTGACTTACTCTCATCATCTCTGTCATGGATGCTGTGAGATAAAGCCTTGTGCTAGGCATGAGACCCCTCTGCCAACACCACAGACACCCACCAGAGAAGGTGCCATACCTCACAGCCAGCTCTGCCCAAGTGAGTCAAGACACTTACTGTTGGTGCCCACTTGAAAGGCCGCCACATTAGAGACAGGGACTGAATGCATGCAAGTGGCCATTATTAAACTATTTCTATAGAACTACTTGATGCTACAGGAACCACAATTATTAGTTTCCGATGTTAGGAAAAGATTGACTTAATGCTACAGTAGAGAAGCAGAGAAATAAACGGCTTTTAAGGAGAAACCAGCACAGGGTTAAAGCCAAATTTTTCTTGAACAGATGATATTTCAGATGGCCACACTATTCCAGATGCATCAATTTCCTTGAAAATCCAATCCATATATGTGCATATGCTGTGCTGGCAGGAGGACTGACTGAAATGGCCAAAACCCAAGAGCTAATATTCTTTTGGCCGGAATAATGCAATTATTATTTTCCTAGCTATCAGTCTAAGCACACAGAGCCATCTGTTATGCAAAGCAAACATACACATCTCAATTACAGAAAATGCAGTTGCCTTGACAGAATTTGGATTACACCACTAACCAGGGCTGTAAAATGTGTTTGGATCTAGTATATAATGGATGCTTTTCAGGAGTTCCCTAATTAGCATTTACCTGCTTAAACTAATTATTCATCCTTCTTCTTTACTGGCTTATTAAACTTTGTTGGATACTCTGCATAAAAGAGATGAATGTGGGCACTGGAGAACAACAAACAGTGGCGTCTCCAGTTGTATGCAGCCTGAACAACACGGTGGTGCACAATTTCAAAATTGGAGATTCTCAGTACTTGGTCCCAAGCAGATTAAGACAACGCTTAAAGCTTATCAAAGGTTACTACAAAAGCAGAGATTTCAGCAAGATATAAGAATACTAATAGTTAACAATAGCTCCATTTCTATCCCGGGGTTTCCTAAAGTCTACATGAAATAGAATTACTCCATATACTGTACTATGTGTGCTTCAAGGAAGCGTTAATGATCGCAGCTCTTTATTTGGATTCTCAACAGTAAATAATCAAATTTGGCAGCATTTCCCCTCCTTCGCCAGCCCTCTCAAGTGCCAAATCTCTCTATTATTTCCCACTGTCTTTCCTAATTTAGCTATTACCCAGAAAACTCACTAGGAGCCAAACAGTTCCAGGCCTGCTGGCTGCTTCCTGAGGACTATGACAGCCTTCAGAAGCAGTGAGTCTGCCTGGGTCCTCCTTAAGAGCAGAAAGGTGAATGTTAGCTCCATCTTTAGCTCTGAAGGGCAAAAGAATGAGAGGTGGATTATCCAACTTGGCAGATCATCACACACGACAAAATCCTTCCCATTCAGGCTGTGTTTTCTTCCTTCCAAACACCAGATGAAAGGGTCAAACCCGGTCAATCACCTATACATGCACAAATACCCAGATGTTCAGCATTTTCCTAGAGAAAACATCTGGGTAACTAGCTGAATGGCAAACTTTACCTCAGAATATTTTGGCATTCTACAGATGTGGCTTATGCCTTGGAACCCAGAGCAACTCAAATTTCCATCTTCCAGGAGAACATCAGGACCATTCAGGATTTGTCCTTTACCCTATCAGACTCTATCTTCTTTTCTCCTCTCACAAACACATGAAGAATTAAACAGCAAACCATGAAAGAATGTCTTATTTTACAAAATTCTCTTAAAGCATTAGGAAGCGTTTGCAAAGGCAGAAAAATATCTCCTTGCTGGAACCTCCCTCAACACATTTTAATGGTCTCTTTCAGCATTTCCTGACTCCAAATGACTCCTGCCATTGTGTCAGCTCCCAAGATAACGCAGGGTACTCCATAAACATCCAGTAATAGGACACAAGGGAAGCACTATTAGTGTGTCCCTCTCCTACAGGGCACAGAGGTTTCAAAGTTCAAAACAACCGAGGGAAGAAACTTCATTTGTTCTCAATAAATTAATAATGATCCTTGGGGGCAGGGAGGGTGACTAAAGTTTTTGAGCCCAAGTTTATTCTGAACATTTAACACTGACAGGTTTCTCAGTGATGAGAGAGACAGAGGAGTCAGGGAGAGCCATTAAATAATAAGTTTGATAATTCATGCTAAGCAGAACCTCCCTTAAAGAAGGAAAAACATGAGGCTGACTGAACCTTCACAATCGACACCAAGAATCTAAATTGTTTGACTTACTTGTGAGAGGCCTAGGTAGATGGAGACCGTTTCAGAAATGTACAAAAATTTTCCTTCTTGATTTAGTGCAAATACAAAGCCATCCAGGGACTGCAGGGGAAAAAACATACAAATAGGTTAATAAATATTTAATAGATATTTAATTAATAAGGCAATTGATATAAAGCAACACATTGAATTTAAGACCATTTTTCTTCATGGGTAACAAAAGTTCTAAGATCGTTCAGCATTGCTTTATACATGAACAAATTAAAGACCTGAATTGAGAGGACAAACTTTTCTTTATTTTAGGAACTACTTCTATGTCTGTGTCATTTTGATCAAGATACATTATAGTCATGTGCAAAATAAAGTCATGCTGATTTTATGAGATGTTGTCTTTATTTTTTGGGATTCAGTGGTTACTGAAATTAAATCATCAAAATTCTCTATTAAATAGCTGAACAGGAATGGAAATTGTAATAAAATAAAAGAAGAAAAAGATTTCTATATGAAGAGCAAGCAACATTATACTACAGACATCAATAGTTTACTAATTAATAAAGGGTTATACTTTCCTCATTTCCAGTGCTTATTGTGTTAGAACAAATAGGAAAACTCAGTGTATTATGGGTGAATGTTTATGGGCTGAAGCACTACAAACTGCAATCTTATTTTGCAGAACTCTGTATTAAAGTTTTATCTGATAGATCTGCCTTCTATTACAACTTAAGAAAACAAAAGAAGAATTAAAAGAATACAAGGATGCTACACATCATCTGTAACTCCTGAGACCTCAGCGTAACTTCTCAAATGGAGAGTCACATTTCTAATCTAATAAATGGCTTAACTCATCATGGGCTCTAACTACAATACAACACTCAAATTGGGAATACATTTGTTTCAAATTCTTGCAGTCCAAGTGCATTTCATATTCTCCATTGTCCCCGTGTCTTTTGTCTTGTTTTATTTATTCTTAACAAGGTAGATTGCACAAGTGCCGCTTGCCCAGGAAAAGAGGTTTTAAAGATTAGTGATGTTAACAAAAGCCATGAAATTGCAAACGCAGGAACTCTACATAGGGAACAAAATATGTGGGGGAATTTAAATAACTGAATGACATACATCCTTAAACATAGAAAGGTGGAAGAAATATGTAAAGTTCTGAGAGTAATATGTACTCTTTCAAATCCCAGAAATAACTTCATTCTCTTTAAATGCTGAAATTGTTTTGAAATCATTGTGTGTGTTCAAATGCTATGGCTTGGATGTGTTCCCAAAGTCCCTGTGTGCAAAAGTGCAACAGTGTTGAAAGGAGGGGCTTTAAGAGGTGATGAGCCAGAGAGGGCTTTGCCCTCTTCAATGCGTTAACTCTCTTAGGGTTAGGGTTAGGGTTAGGCCAGAGCAGGTTAGTTGTTCCCAAAGTGGTTTCCTGACGAAGGGATCAGTTGGCTCTCTTCCACCCTCTTCTTAGTGCTCTCTTTGCCTGCTGCCTCCTGCCATGAGAGATGACAGCAAGAAGACCCTGGCTAGATGTGAGCCCCTTGATCATGCACTTTTCAGCCTCCAAAGAATAAGAAATAAATCTTTGTTCTTTATGAATTGTCTGGTCTCAGGCATTCTATTATATTAAGACATAGCAGACTAAGACAATGAATTTTACACACACAAATATATGAATAAACATATTTTAAATACAAAATGTATACATAGAATGTGTTTCCATGTTTCCTGACCCTTCTTTGCTGCCCCACACTATCCAGAAAGTCTGGATAGGACCTACCTCCATTCTCCAATTCACTAAGTTTTGAAAATAATTTGAAGGCATATTATATTGAAGACCAAATTTTACAAGAGACACATTTTCAGTGAAGATAGTATAGCAATAACAGGTTATATTTATTAAGCAATATGTCCTGAGCAGTTTGCATGTATTATCTTTTTATATTTTCACAAGTATCATATGAGGTACTTATATTATCTATGTTTTATATACAGTACAAGGACTCTGAGGCTTAGCCAAGTTAGACTCATTCTTGGTTTGGAATTTGGATTTCAATCCCGACAGTCAAATTCAATAACTATAGTTTTCTGCTAATAGCAAACATTCTCTAACTGATTTGTGTGAACTAATGAAGATAAATATTCAGAGCATTTATGAAGCTGAAATAATTCATAAGAGGCAGCCTGTAACTGTTTAAAGAGCATCATGTGTTTTGGAACGAGTTGCTTAATTATTAAGGGTGGCAATGGGGAAATGGGATGGCAAGAGGATTCATGAGTCATTTGTACCAGAGGGCAGCTGGTCATCTTTGTTTCCCTGGAATCTCTGTGGGGAGCAAAACATTGTCTCAGAGACGAAGTTTCCTTTGGCCAAACTACTGAAGGCAGAACCTTCAAGAGCGAGCGTGCCTCTCCTTGCTCTTCCTGTCCCTTTGCACTGGCTTCACTGTAAGCAGCGCCCACTGCAAAGGGAAAGAAGGTTCCCTCCTACGAGGACCTCACTTGCTTAGCACATCATTAACTTAAATAAGTTGCCTCTGGAGGATAACTCTTGAGGACAAAGACCCTCCTCTTGGAGGGAAAGGCCGTGTCAGGTTTTTCATTTAACTTGATAGTCATGGCAAAGACAATCACAGAGAACTGCATCAGCCACCTTCTCAAATCTTACCATGCTGCTCCTGCTAAGAGACTGATGACTAACAGAGAACCCAAGATAACTTCTCTGAGGAGTGACAGAAAGCTCCTTGGGAGCAAAAGAAAGGACTGATGGAGCTGACATACAGAAGCCCTCATTTTCCAGGTGAGGTAACCGAGGCACAGAGAGGCTACATGAATGGATAAGATCAAACAGCTGTCTTGGGACAAGGCAGAATTTAGTTTCTGCACTCCCATGATATCATTGGAGTATTTACATATTGTATGATTGTGTTTTGTTTATTGAATTTCCCATGAGACTAAATTGCTCAATGGTGGAGAAATGTCTTTGTCTTGCAAGTACTTAACCACTGCTCAATCAAGACTTATTTAACCCAGTTCTGTCTCTAAGATCAGTGTTCTCCCCCTTTATATTACACATTCCATAATGATTAAGAGGATGGAAATTAGTTTCCCCAGGAGTATTTTTAAAGGGGTTATTAGGTTATTTTCAAATTTAGATGGTTTCTAGTACACTTTGGGGTACCACCTGATGTTTGGAATATCTAAGGGTGGATTCTTTTTTACAGTCTTTCCAAATATTTAGCACTCTTCCTCAATTGGGATGCCACTGCTGCCTGCACATAGCCTTTACTTTCTCACTAAAGGAGGTCGTGACTTTAATACAGACTTTAACAGAAGGTTAACACCTCTTGTACGTACTGAAATATTACAGGAGCTTTGGGTGCCATCTACGGAGGAAGGAATATCTGGAGGCTAAACATCTGACACTATTAAGCAGTGGCCATCTAAGAACTGGCCAGTTTTGTTTGGCAAAAATAGAGGCTTTCACACATGTTCCAGTTTCCTAGTGAGATTAAATTGTGTCTATGTCTCCATGACACAAAAACATCCAGTCAGTTCAATTAAAAATAACAGCCAGTTTGGGTAGGGAGATAACAGCTAGTCAGATTAGTTGTTAGCGATTAGAGGTTAAAAAAAAACCTGATTCATTTTTTTTCACATTCATGCTTATTTCAGTCAATTCTATCTATAGTCTGAGATAAAATCCAAAACTCAAGTTTTATTACTTTTTAAATAAGAAATAGGAGGTGATCTTGGGCCTAAAACAAAATGGCAAAGTCACTCTTCCTGGAGCCATTAGCATCTGATCCCAGATTGTCCCTGTGTAGCGTTAGCTGTACTCTGCTGTTTAAAAAAGTTTGAGGAGCAGCATCAATATTGGTTTCATGTGGGTGTTGAAATTTAAAAGGTAGGAGGAGAAAGGAAATATTCAATCAGTAGTCTTGGGCACCAAATCTGATTAATCTGAAAGTTCTGTGGAAGTTTTTTAAAATTTTTGAATTGAGAAAGCTATTATATACTGTGATACTCAATCACTGCAGGCTACTCTTTATTTTTTTTTAACTGCCCACTGTTTTCAACAGGCACCAATTAAGATTCTGAGGTCAAAAGGTTAATTACATCTTCTTACCCACTATGTAGAAATTTCTGATTATTAACTAAGGTTGGATTAAAATGAAAAAGAACCTACACAAATGTTAATGCTAGTCCCTCCTCAAGAAGATTTATTATAAAGCCATGCTGAAATCTATCTGCGTCCCTCAAAACAGATGGGGAACAAAATCTTAGAAGAAACTGTAAAACACATATTTTTAAAGACATGCAAGTATCTGATTTATCAAGATAATATTCTTATTTCTGAAAATAGTTCTTAGCCATCCAGACAGGGCTGATAGAAGATTTTCTTTGTTACATCCCAGTAAGTCTATAATGTATACATGCAAGGAATGAGGCTTGGATACAGGAGTCAGGAGCTACAGCATCTCTGAATAATAATGCCTGTAATTATAATTTATATCCCCTGACATCAGTGTAACATATAAAGAGTATAGCACAGCTTCTTAACCCCAAAAGCTGAATGCTTCTAACAGTATTTGTCAAACGATGAGGTTATTTCCTTGCAGGGTATGAAAATAACTATAGCTTCATGATTGAAGGTATACTAATGTTTAATGCATTGCACTAAATAGATTTATATTTGTCAAAAGAGTTTTGTCTCTGAATTCATTTTTAATGTATACTCTACAGCAGTCAAATTTCTCAGAGTAAAATCTATGGCGCCCTGCTAGGGACAATTCTTGTGCATGTAACTGCTCTGGAATTAGTGGTTTGTTCTACATTCTAGTGCAGAGGGGGAAAATATCACCCTAAACTCTTTCCTTTCGACCTAACTCCAGATAGAGAGAATTACCAGTAGGCTAGGTTATTTTAATGACAGATTATTTTAAACTAAGCCTTCACCATCTGTTCCACCCCCTAATTATGAATGCAAAAAGAACATATTTCACAATTACATCAGTAAAAAAGTAAGATATACATGATTTAAATGCACGCGTGTGCTCCTTGTCCAATGTGCCTTGCATCTGTGATATTCTTCTAATTCAGGCTCAGGCTGCAAAGAAAATACCCATGTGTAATAGAGTGAGTCTCTGACTCACTCAACCTCCCCTCTGAAGCTGGAGTTCTTTGCTGTTATGACATAATTCTGTTAGGACAAGAGCAGAGCCTGAATTTAAGCACTATGCTTATCAGACATTAGATACAAGTATTTTATGAATGCTTAAATGGCTTTGCTGTTAGTAAGGACAACCGCTGAGGGAAAACTTCCCCGGGCAGCTGAGCGATGGGTAAGCATCAGGAATCAGCGGGTCTGCTCTTGAACCACACGGAAAGCTTGGCTTGCTGAGTGAGGACTGGCCTCCCATACTCATGTTTCTGTTACTTTGGCAGCAGTTAAAGGAGTTCCAAGGAAAACAGTTTCTGAAGTTTTCCGGCCTTTGGATGAAATCACACATTGATAAAGCACATTAAAATGCCACAACGCCCTCTGCTTTTCTCAGGAAGGGAGGCTGTACTGCTCAGGCACATGGGAGGACTCCCAGCGACTTCAGAACTTGGCACAACCTGGACACACAGGTGTATGTTTTTTAGGGAAAAAGGCTTCCCAAACTTTAACTTTGCAAGCAGACTTTTAACAATATAGCACTTTGTCAAAACGAAGCCTTATTTCCAGAAATAGGAATTTTAAACAAGTATATTTTCTCAAAGTGGGTGAAAGCCTACATCAAAGGTTTAGGCTTTCCCTTAACCTTTAAGTGTCTCTCTGAGCTTTCTGTTTCTTTCTTTGCCTCTCCAGTGAGTCAATAACATTCAAGAAAGCACAGGTTCAAAGTATCATGTGCACAAAGCCATGTGTTCCCCTGTCACAGCACCAAACAGATTAGTTGCGTCAAATTTGACTATATTACCATTAAAAAAAATTTAGAGCAAACAGACAGCTCAAAGAAAGTATCTTTCCTAAGAGTTCCCTAAAACATGTACACCCAAACATCCTAGGTGAGAAAACAGTTCACAGGGGCACAGGTGGCCTCTCTTCAGTTCTTAGAGCAATAGTATCAGAATAAAAGAGATGGTGACCTAGTGAAATGTTAAAACACGAAAAGAACAAAGACTCTGGCTTTCTGAACTAGGAGATCAGGTTTGTCTGCCATTAAACTTTCATTTTGTGAGAGCACTGAATCAAAGTGCTGACCTTTCTTCTCTGGGATGCTAGTTCAAGCCTTACATCAGCCTCCAGGGATGTGAACTTCTTCAGTTGAGTATCCAGCCAAATATGCCTCATGTGCCTCCCAAACACCACAGTTTGCATGTGGACCCCATATTTTCTGTGGCTTGACCTTGGGGACTTAGGACTCTGCTTGGGGTATAAGTGACTAGGTGCTACTCACCACCTCTCTTGCCTCAAGGAGATTTTCACTAGTTATTCAGTGGCACAGATATTCATTAAAATGTTATGCACATGTGGCATATTAATTAACTGAAAGTTAGGCCCTTCCAAACCCAGGGACTAATTCCTAATGGCGTATCTCTCCCGCTGAATTTAGAGTTCTCTTTTGCAGTGAAGGAGGATTTCCCTCTTGGCAGAAATAATATAAATAGTACATTGCTTTAGTCCTGAAATGCCTAAAAATCTCACTGTTTTTCTTTGGCAAGACAAATGGTGCTTGGTCACACACAGGGTGCCAGGTGTCTTTCTGGTTGGCAAAAAGCATTAAAACAGAAAGAAAAAATTGCAACTGGGTATTTGATAGTCTGTCGATTACCAGAAACTTGGAAGTAGTCTTCATTTTACATATACACTATTACATACTGTATAACATACTACATATCAAATATACTTGTATGTATTACATAATACATATTATGTCTATTATTATATCATATTGCAGGATGCAATGAACAATGCTTATTTCCCTCAACACTGGGGAAAGAGGGTGGAGAAATAACATTTGTTAGACAAATTATATAGATTACATGTGAGGTAGATATTATTTAATCTTACTTTCCAATGAGGAAACTGAGGTTCCAAGAAGTTAAGTACATTGCTCAGAGTCACAAAACCATTATCTGGCAGATATTGAAAGAAGGATCCTTTCACCTCTTTACCCCTGCTGCTGGGAATTTTAGTTGCTTCACACACTGACACAGATGCATCGAATCTGTTCTTCTTTCAGCATTTCTTTCCACATAAGTAATTCTCATAATCCTTCCTTTTAGGGAATATCTGTGGGTTACTTCTGAAAACATCGTTTGAGGGCTTACTATGTATCCGTCATATACTCTGGGTGTCAAAAAGGTGAGGGCTACATGGCCTCCACTAATGAGCTGTTCTCTTAAAATTCATTTGTAGGATCTATTACTAAGAAAATGAGTGAAGTTGACTATTAATACATTACAATAAAGGACCTCAAAGCAAAGGTGGTTTCCAGTTTAAAATAACCTGAATATACATGGGGGCCTTGTTGGTGATTACTAGAGCTCCATAGCTCTACTATAAAATAAATCCATTAAGTCCAGTGTACCATCCAAAGACCATCAGACCTTGAACAAACTCCAATGCCTTGGAAGAAGATCCTGGTGCCAAAACATAGACAGGTGACCTCCAAGCTAATAAAGGATCCCTAGGAGAGCCACACTTCCCAACAGGCAGCTGTTGTAAGACACGACCTCACACCACACACAGGTTAGTCCAAACACTAACCATATTTCCTATCTTAAACTTTTTCATTCAGACTTCTAGATTTGCCCCCCACCCCCAGTAATCTATACACCTATTTTATAGAAAAGCCAATGTGAAAATAAAAGATTTCACAAAGATTTATCACACAGTCATGTTTACCTAAAGTTACAATGTTCTAGGTAAACTCATTTCAATGTTTCTGTTATAGCTGGCTATGATATGAATCTGTTTACTTGGCAGTAACTTAAAAAAAATAAGCTTTTAAGAGAAAATAATAAATGCTTTGTACATGAATTCCTTTAGGTAAGAAGTTTGTGTCAGGGGTAGCAACAATGATTACAGAATCCTGCAATGAATTTTAGCATATTATAAGACCGTTTAGCAACCTCAGATATTAATCCAGTACATTCATGTGAGTTTCATTTCTAGGAACATTTTATTTGTATCTCTAGGGAAAAGGCATAAAAAAATTTGTACTGAAAGGAATTTGATTGTTACAAATGTACTTTAGAAGTTCTGATTGGGGATAATGCTTGGACCAGGAAACCTTTCTTTGTTAATTTCAGGAAATCATTGTAAGTAAGCTCTCTGTTCTTTATTTTATATATCATTCATGTAATTAATAATTAATATTTAGTAGGCCCACATAAAGCTATAAATCTGATGGACCAATAATAGAAAGTAACGTTTGGTTCCTGAAATCGACAATGCTCAGAATTGTTTCTGAGATCTTTCTTGAATAATTGCATCTCTTCTGGGCACTACATTTCATAATATTGAAATGCTCAAATTAGTTTTCTGTGCATTCCAAATGCTTAGAGTCTACGATGCTTTAGTGCCTCAGCTCCAGAATTTAGCTCCATGTGAAGCAGAGATACACATTTATGGGAAAATCAATTATTCTGATGAGACTGAGACCTGGTCCTGAATGAGCTCAGGATAAACAACTTGGTTCACCACTTGCCCTGGATCTTGGCTGCTTGTCTGACCTTCTGGTTTCATTTCACAGTCAGTAGCTGAGTCTAGGCGAGAGGACCAGCATATGCTGCTTGTCCTCAAAGCTCTCTTCCTGTTATGCTCCAGGGGGAAGATTCTGCTTTATCCCATGTGCCTAATTACCCACCACAAGGGAGGCGCAAGAGGTTTGGAGTTTTGCTGTTTATTCACATTCTTGCCCGTGTTCAAAGCATAACAACAGATGTCACAGTAAATCTCTATCAGAGAAACTCTAGATGGTCTCTGTCAAAGCAGAACAAGTCAGCATGTGAAATTTACTAGGACCAAATTTGCTAGGTGTACATTAAATGCCCGTCTAACTTTATACAATTAAAAATACTGGTGTTTGGCTGTACCCATCCTGGCTTCTTCCCTGGGCCAACTCGGAAGGGAATCAAAGGACTGAGCCCGCCTATACGATGTGGAATGAAGGTGCTAGTAAAGAAGAAAATTAAATTCCAATACTTTTTACTAACTTACCAGAATGAATCCTTTGTTTGTTTTTTAAATACAAAAAATGAGAGCAGTGCCCTTTCTCTTTCTAATTTTACTTCAATGGATATCCTGACTGGAAGAAAATTCGATGTTATCATGGAAAGTAGGCTGGGTATTTTACTTTGTGAATTGCTAGAAGTGAAAGGTGCTTTAATCAAAATCTCATTGAAATCTTAAAATTTAAATTCTTTGACTTACACAAAAACCCCTAAAAGTTCTACGTACTCATGGGTAACAGGTAATGTTTCAATTCATGTATGTGATGTGTAATATTTGCACCAAAGTAAGCAGATATTCTTAAGTACTTATCATTTTTTATGATGTAACATTCAAAATTCCTCCTTGTAGCTTTTTGAACTATCCAGTACATTACTGTCATCTCTAGTCATCCCCCTGTGCAGTGGCATACCAGAACTTCTTAATTCTATTTAGTTTTAATTTAGTATCTGTGGATCAACTGTTCTCCCTCTCTCCCTATTGCTTATTCTACCAAGCTTTGGTAACCACCATTCAACTCTTAACTTACATGAGGTCAGCTTTGGTAGATGCTACATGAACGAGCTCATACAATACTTGTTTTTCAGTGCCTGACTTTTACTTAACATGCTGATATTCAGTTTCCGCCATGCTGCTGCAATGACAGGATTTTGTTATTTTTATGGCTGAATAGTATTCCATTTCACTATGTGTATCACATTTCTTTGTCCATTCATCACTTTCTGGACATTTAGGCTATTTCTGTGCCATGGCTACTGTGAACAGTGCTATGATAAACACAAGAGTACAGATGTCTTTTTAATGTAGTGATTTCATTTCTTTTGGATTTATATAACTGGTAATGGGATTGTTGTAGCATATGGCAGTTATATTTTTAATTGTTGTCAGGAAACTTCATGCTGTATCCCATAATTATTGTATTAATTTAGAGTAATTAACAGTGCAAATGGGTTTTTTCTCTACAGCCTTGCAATCATTTGTTTTCTTCTGTCTTTTTGATAATAGTTATTCTTACTTGAAGAAGTTACTATCTCCTTTTGGTTTTGATTGGCATTTCCCTCATGATTAGTGATGCTGAGTAGATTTTTATAAACCTATTGGCCATTTGTATATCTCTTACAAAAAATATCTTTTTAGGTCTATATCCTTTTTTAATGGGTTATTGACTTTTATTGCTATTGAATTTTTTGTTTCTTATATATTCTGGATATTAACCATTTGTCAGATGCTTATGTATAAGTATTTTCTTACGTGTAAGTTGTGTAACTTGTGTAAGTTGTCTCTTCATTCTGTTGTTTCTTTTGCTGTATAGATTTTTAGAACTGGATAATCTCATTTTTCTATTCTTTCTTTTATTTCCTGCATCTTTATGATCTTACATAAAAAAGTCCTTGCCTGTTCAATGTGCAGAAGCTTTCACCCTATATTTTCTTCTACTAGTTCAGTGACTTTTAATAGGAATTATGGGATTGAAGTCAACTATAAAAAAGCTAAGTATATATAACTGAAATGCAAAGATAAAGTCTGAAATGATTATCTTGAATATAAAGTCAGCTATGTTAGCACGATCTAAAGAAGGAAAGAATGAGTATAAACCATGGAAATGATTTGGCATTACCCTCATCATGCCTTTCTGATTCATGCATCATGGCAGGAAGCACAAATGGCAGAACAATTTTAATTATTAACTATTATCTTTCTTTAGACCAGGTGCTCAGATTGCTTTAAAATATTCAAAAATTTGCACTTCCATATTGTTTGAAGCAGATACATTACTAGCATAACGGATCCCAGATGTCAAAAGACAAATTGTATTCAACATATGAATCATCACTAAATGGTCAAGTTTTTCAGAAACAGATTTGTCTTCTACATTTTTAAGATTCCTAGAGACTTAGTTACAAAGATATTCTAAAGGTGCTTAGATAAGCATTTATCTTTACCAAGGAAGAATGGATCATTCTTGGATCTAATAATCTCACTGTGTAAACTTCCCAGGCAGCAGGAAGCACAAAGAGTTTTTCTTAGAAATACCTTTTTGTTCTCCCTCTATCCTGAGTGCTGTGCCATTGTCATGCACAATCATCTCCCTGCCTGAGCTTTCAGTGAAATCAAAGACCGGTGACTGACATGCAGATATCTGCTAAACAATGGCATTGTTATTTCATTTTTCCTCTAAGTACAGGGTGATAACCTTCTAGACAGGTCTAACTCACTGTGGATTTTGTTGTTGGTTATTTGGCACAGGTTGCTACAGAATATCATATATCTACTTTTGCTACAGAGTTATCACTCAATATCTTGAGTGATAAAAACACTAAAGTGTTTTCAGTACTCAGACCCTAAGTTTTACTGAAGTTGTGTAACAGTCACAACACTAAGAGATTCTCTGTAACAATAATCTAGGTATCCATGGTCTATTCAAATACACTAATGTGCTAATTCACAGTAATTTGAAATGAAATTTTCACTTAGTCATATTGATAACTCACTCATTAGAATCCTTAAATCAATAGTCACGGTCATTCTAATGTACACAATGATTCATTTACACTTTTTTATTTTTTGTCTTAAATAGCTGTTATGATTGATACATTGTGTCAACTTGGGAAGTTTAGAAGTTTGAGAAACTCAGCAGAGAGCCAGGGTTCTTATTTTGTGAATATCCTCATCCTCTGCAAAAAAGGTCAAGGAGATTTTGTGAATGCTATACTTGCCTTGTAGCGGGGTTGGGGGGCATGGAGGAGGTATGGTGGTGGTGGTGGTGGTGTGTAAAACACCAGGGAGATGAAGCAGCTTGTTTCCCCTCTTTTGTTCTGGTTGCTGCCTTCAGGTGACCCCGGTGCCATGCCACCCTGCCTTGGAGCCAGGTGGTTATAGACAGAAACCTCCACATACTGTGAGCTAAATAAGACTTTTCTTCCTTCTGGGTGGTCGAGTTTTTTGTCCCAGCAATGAGACAAAAGTAACGGAGACAACAGCTAAAACTATATTAGAACAAAAATAATTTGAAAAAGGACCTATTCCACCATTCAACAAGTTTGACAAATGTCAGTTTCCCTCTCAGTGACTATCAGACTTATTAAAATCCTATGTAGTATACAATGGCCTCAACTATATTTACCAATAATACCTTTAGCCACATGTCACCTCTACTTAGTCTTCCTCAATCTTCTATGTCAAAGGCAACCAAATTGCCAATCACAGTAGCATATTGAATAAGTAGCAACTCTGACTTCTCACTTGGCCCTGGGCCTAGTTTAAGAACTGGGCACATGAACTAATACTTATTTTCTTTATTAGAATAAGATTTATTCTAGCTTTTAAAGAATCCCAAGACTGTAAGATGATCAAACTTCCCAATTAAGAAATATTTCACCTGTACTTACCTCACGAAACCTCTCCCATAAGCCTGCAGGATTAATATTTTAAAGGTGTCCCAATAATTTAATAAGGATGAATCCCCATTATAACTGTTCCATAGATGGAAATTAGAGGCTAAGTAAACACCAGCCTCTCCCACAGGTGACAGCCGCCTGAAACAGCAGGAAGTGTGATGTCAGATGCTGTCATCTTGGAAATCACAGGACACAGTTTAGGAATCAACAGTTTCTGTGCTACTTCTCTGCTCTCATTTCAGCCTCATTTAATAATTTTATTTACTTTTTGTCTTTTACATCTTCACTTTTGTATTTTCATCCATTCAGCAAAAGAGGTGCTGATGGTAGGAAGATTGGTGTGGTAATAGTGTGCGTGGGCCATGTTGCACAGCCAGTGTTCTCAGATGCTCAGCTCTGAATGTGTCTATATGTGAACCCTGGACTGTAAAACAGCTCTGAATACATTTGTATGTCTGATTTATGGGCACTTAATGATACTGAGAAATTGTGAAAACCAAGTGTGACTCTGAATCTGTGTAGACTAGTGTAAATTTGTGTGGCTGAATACTGGGAATAATTCTTTTTGCCTCCAATGAGATTTTTTTTCATTCTAGCTTTGACCTTTTCCAACAAGTGAGATTTGTTTTATTGTCTTGCTTGGGGGCTTCTCCTTAGTAATAGGATGGCCTACTTTAATTTCTACTTAAATGCTTCCACAGGCTGGAGAGTGACTTCCCCTAAATGATTTAGCCTCTCAAGACTCAAATTGTCCTCTGAGCCTTAATGGAAGACTTTTATTCTAAAGCAAATAAAAATATATTCAGGGTTTTAAAAACACAACCTTAAGCCTTTATCATTTTTCTGTATGCTCCTTCTATGCTCATCACAGGTAAGTACACTTAAGACTTTTGCTACTCCTCTCTACCAGATTTTTATTCCTTTCCTAGTTCTTTCTTGTCATTAAGGCACCTTGCAGAAATGTTGGCCAAGATTATTTTGCCTTTTACACAATAGTACACATGATTCATTAGGCATGTCCAGTGTATTATGTGTTGACAAAGGTATCCGAAGTTTATCAGCTTCTTTAATTCTAGTAAATACAGCCTAATGGTAATTGGTATTATTCTCAATACTCTATAAAGCAATGAATATCGCTATTTTCCATGAGCTTGGTATGGCACAATTAACACAGCCTCAAGACAGTGAGCAAAAGAAACCCATTGTTTTGCAGCTTTCCAAAAGATAATTCTTCATTATAGTATGAGTGCCCTCAACACATGGAAATATGTTATCACAATTACAATTTTCAATAAGGCTGACTCTTTTCACATACTGGGACACAAATAAGAGAATAGTGGATGTAGGAAGTTATCAAGAAATTTTTGGAAAATAAATTAGAAAATTTTGGAAAATAAATCCAGGCATGGTGGTCAATGCCTAGAATTCCAGCTTCTTGGAAGGCTAACTCCAGAGAACTACAAATTCAAGGGCATCCTGCGCAACTTAATGAAACTCTGACTCAAAATAAAAAATACAAAGAATTGGAAATACAGATTAGTAGTTAAGTGCCCTTATGTTAATTCCAAAAGATTGTACAAAAGATTGGTGCTGAGATATTAGGACCTTTCCCACGGTGGTAAACAACAGAATAGAAGACGCATGAAGATGTTTAAAAACAACTGATATTTTCCAACAATTGCTAGGATCTTTCCAGGATTTTCATGAAGAAAACAATATAGATCTCTTCTCAGTCCTATGTGAGGCACCAGAAAAAGGGTAAGGGTATCTAAGATGTAGGAATAGATTCTTGGCCTGACAAGAGGTAAGAAAGTTAAGTGTCCTTCGGGTCAAAGTTCCAGAGTCAGTCTAGGAACTGAGGAGGAAAAGGATGGATGAAGGAAGAAGAGATACATCAAGCAGATTAACAACTTCCAGGGGCTGGTGGCCCTGACTAATCATTGCAAGAAGCACATTCTGTAGCTTTCACCAGAGAGAAAATTGCCTCAGTTCTTGAAAAATGTTCAGTAAAGGAGGATCTTCTGCCGGAGATGGAGGCTTGTGGCTTACAGATCTGACTCTTTCAATTGCATCCTTTAGTTGTTCTAACCATGGGACACATGACTGTCAGAAATTCCCTTGTCAGATCCAGAGGGTCGTTAAGATGTGAGACAATGCTAGAGAAGATGAAACAATAATGATCTTGTGTTCCCATTTCTTTCAGGGAAGCTAAGGAGCCTAAATAGACAGATTGCAGAATTTCCCATGCTCAGTTTTGAAATATGAATACTTCATATTTTTCAAGAGGCAGTAAGGCATAATGTAAAAGAAAACATGAGCTTTGGGCTCAGACCATAACAGAAAATCTAATAGTGTGAGTTCACTATCTAATGTATTGATAAAGTTCTTCGCAGTTCACCAAGATCTTTAATTCTGCTTGAGCTAGTAAATACAGCTAATGGTGATTGATATTATTCTCAATACTCTATAGAGCAATGGCTCTAGCTTTCTCCCATGAACTCAGTAAGGCACGATTAACACATTCTCACAATGAACAGTGAAACCCATTGCTTCACAGCTCTCCAGGAGACTATTATTAGATTTTCCATTATGGTCTAATTGAGTCCAAGGCTCACATTTTCTTTTACACTATACCTTACTTCATATTTTTGTCATAAGAAAATACAGATAATAAAATCTAAATATTACTTATTCTACTAAATAGAGTTTTGATATAATTAGAGTGAACACATATAAAAGTACCACCATATAGTAGATAAATAATAAATGGTACTATGAAGACTATTATTTGACTTGGAGCCCTTATTTGGAAAGAATACCCACTAAGTGGGTTTTTTTCTGCTCACAAGAACAAAATACACTTAAAGAAGTGGAATAATTAATCTACTAAAAGGAGTTAAAGTAAATCAGTTACATTTGATACTAAAGACACAAGCAAGGAAAGGATTCAGTACGCATGGCTGAAATAAGGCTTTGTCATGAGCATTCTCTTTGCAACCTGAACAAACACAATTTTAGCACTCAGGCTGATGTCCAGGCAGATGTTGAACAAGGAGATGGCTCTTGCCTGTCTGACTGGACTCAGCCTACTTAGAAGAGGCTGCGGGCCTTAAAGTCTGGGCAGTGTGATTCAAGGCACATTGCAAGGGAGGTCATAATCTGCTGGGGAGATTCTACTGCACTGTGTATTCTATTAAGGTTGATACCTAGGTAACTATTTCCCCATTTAACCTCCATAATATACACAAATAACAAATCCTGTGGCAAGTAAATAGAAAATCAAGTCTTTAATGTTCAAAAGATGCAAGAAAAAGACACAGGATGATCTGGAAATAATTGTGCTTCAACTATTAAAAACTTGTGCTTGAACTATAAAAAACTGCATAGTTTTTAAAATGGCAAATTTTACCTCTTGAAACAAGAAAGAAAGCAAGGACAACATTTTTATTAGTAAGTTTCTACAAAATACACAGCTACCGAAATTATTTCATACTAATTCTATATTGTTTTCACTGTTTCCTCTTTAAGAATAATCAGAAGCAGCAGCAGCGGGTACAGACTAGAGAGGAGACATCTCTTAAGTCTGCTCACCCGCAGTCTGCGTTCCAGATGAGAAGGGAGGCTAGTGACGTGGAAGGTGAGGTGCAGGAAGGAGGAACGAACACTGCAGGTTGATTTTTCATCCTCCTGTTTTACCTGAGTAACCACTTCCTCCTCTACACGGCACTGGCCACACAATCATCATATGAAGTGAGAAGGGCCTGCCTGCAGGGCATGAGGAAAGAGAATAGAAAACACTGGAGGCAGAAAACTTTCAGCCTTTCATCTGTGTGACAGTTCTGCTCAGAGTTCAGTTCTGTTTGCCTTACATACTCAGGTGTGTGGCTACCTCGTGCTCAGCAAGCTGGGTCGTGGCATCTGAGCAGCACAGGTCAGTGCTGTCCCTCGCACTACGTACGTCGGGGCTCCCAGGGCACGGTTGTGTGTGTGCACCCTCTGGGTTTCTGTACATACGGTGCCGTGGATCAACTCATTTAAATGCCTTTAAATGGGAGTCACCACTGTTGGTGACTCCTGACTGGATTATTTCAATGGGAGATGAACACTACTGGCCAGGAAGGTGTGAGAATGACCCCAACTGGACTTTGGGGTATGTGTCACACAGACAGACAGACAATAAATGACAGCTCGCTATATGCCTCTATGTTGTATTTTAGGGTGGTCAGGAGAAAGTCTTAAAGAGTCTCTGACTAGCAAACCAGAATCTGAAGCCAAATTCAAGGCACAAACAAGAGACAGAGTAAATGTTTAAATTCTAAAAAATTTATTACAGTAAAAGACACACTGTTATTGATTCTCCTCAAAATACTCTCTCTTGCTTTAAACACGCTTCCCCAGTAGTTTTGTTTTTGTTCTGTTTTGTTTTTTGCCACTTTCTGAAGCAGTTCTACAGGGAAAAGTCCCTTCTTTCATGAGTGTCTTTAGTTGTGCTACTGTGGTGTCTTGGTTTAAAACATTTATCTTTTATGGCCATCTTCGGAAGAGCCAGAGGACACATAGTGCGCAATCCAGCAAATAAAGTTGATGAGAACACAGCACACTGTTTTTATGAAATAGCTTTTCTGTTGAGTGGCACTTGTCAGCAGCATTCACCAGGTTTTGATCACACCTTGTAAAGACACTCTTGAAAGGACTTGTAGAGCTGTTTCAGAAAGTGGCAAGAATGACAGGCTAAATTTGTTTGAAGCAACAAGGACTATTCTGGGTGAGTGATGGCAATGTGTCTTTTATTGTAATAAAATCTAAACATTTCCCATATATTTCAATCAGACTCGTTTTTACATACACATGCACAATACCTTCATCATGACACTGTATAAACTTTTCAGATAAGCCCAGTTCAGGGTGAAAGTCAAACCAATAGCTGCTTATAAAAGGCACTGCCTGAGATTAGTTCTACTTTGCCTTAGTAAGAAATTTACAATGCTATCATAAAAAGAAAAAATTAACCTGGAGACTAAAAAGCTAAACTAGTCTACTCCAGTGAGTAGGTAGAAGCATGGACCCCCAAAGGCATCATTTAACAGGTAAATTGGAAGGTGTGCAGTCTGACCCAAGTGCAGGAAGATTGTGCAATGAGCCTCTGTCACTCCAGGTGGGCACTGGATGGTATGAGGCACCAAACAAGAAAAACTTTCTCTTCTTTGTAGAGAAGACCCTTTCATTACAGAAATTGTCACTGATATTTATTTTTTCTCTTTTTTTGTATCTCCTAGAGGTATTTGTGTTTCTCCTATTTTATTTTTTGTCATTTGTTTTTATATTACTTTTCTTTTTTTTTTTTTTTTTTTTTTTTTTTTTTTTTTTTGAGATAGAGTCTCATTACGTAGTTCAGGATGGCCTGGAACTCACAGTGATCTTCCTGCCTCAGCCACCCTAGTGTGTTTCTTCTGCTGTAGAGGCAGGGGCACTGTGTCTCTGAATGTCTACAGGGTAAGCTGGCTTGCACACTCATACTTCAATGTGAAGCTGAGAACTGTGTAACTCGTGGGCAGTGATCGGTGGTGGCTCAGATATCTTAATTATCCAACTATTTAAGAACCAGGTCTCTATCCAAGCCCAGCTGTCATACCATCAACTGCTCTTGCCAATATTACAGCTTTAAGCAGCATTTACTCTGTGGGTGAACACAGCATGTGGTAAAATGATTTAGCATCATGAATAAACACATATGCTTGCTTGGGTTCAAATTTTAGAAGTGACAAACCCATTTTCTGGCCTGTGATTTAATGGACCAGAAACAAACTAAAAGGTACATAATTTACTATGCATGAACAAGTAACTTGCGTTGCAGCAAGTAGAGTTTTTGATATCAAGGGCTGTACTGAGAACTGCCAGCCAGGGATAGGTCATATATGCCTTCTGCTTACATGTGTGAACACACACACACACACACACACACACACACACCCTCACATTTCTCTACATACTCCAACAGTATTTCTTTCATGCTTTGAGAAATCCCTGGGCTAGAACTGGTTGGCAATGGATGCCTAACATCACAGGTAGGGGAGCAAATCTGACTGGGAAAAACAAACATATTAAACAAGACGTTAATAAAAAGATGCTATAATAGACAGCAACAAAACAAAATGCCAATACATCATCTCTGTTCAAAAAATGCAACCTCAGTGCCTAGTTTCCTGAGCATGAAAGCCTTTCCCCTCGAGCTTCCCTCAGTAGACAAGCACATCATTTTACTTTTCGTCTTGTTCCCATTTTATGTTTACATTTTATTTTCTCATTCTCTTTTCTGAATCCCCCTGCTTCTAGTTTCCAGCTCAGTGTTTACAGAGACCTTTACCAGAATCAGGAGGTTGAAGAGACCCCGCTTTTCCCCTTTCTTTTGTAATGTCCATTCTCTTTTTTCTCTCTTCCCAGAGAATAGATAAGTTTACCCAGAAAATAAAAAGCTAATACAACCTTTTGCTCATCAACAAAAGTATGTCTTGTTGTAGCCAGGAATAAGTTAATAAAACAGGGAAAAGGCTTAGTGGCTTAAAAATAGGCTCCTTGGGGTTATGAAGGAACAATGTTGTTTTTTCTTCCCAGCGTGCAAGGATTTAATTAAGTGATAACAGTCACCTTGGGGTGGCTGCACAAGGCAATAATATCTAGGTGAAGAAAAATGCTGAAGAGAGTTGAGTACAGTCAATTTATCTTCAGAGAAGGCAATAA
Source organism: Cavia porcellus (assembly GCF_034190915.1). Taxonomy (NCBI): domain Eukaryota; kingdom Metazoa; phylum Chordata; class Mammalia; order Rodentia; family Caviidae; genus Cavia; species Cavia porcellus. The sequence continues at coordinate 29,874,380 of NW_026947484.1, read as the reverse complement.
ATGAACAAAGCATAGGTATTGGGCTGATTGTTTTGCAATGTTTCCATTACTGATAAGAATCAAAAAAAAAGGACAGAGATTTGGTATTTTCAGTCTCTGTAATGTACTAAACACAGAGAAAGGAAATGAAAAAATTGCTGTGAGGTCACACCCTCACATTCTAATTACAAACAGTTTGGTAATTATTCAAGCTAAACATAGAACAAGGAAATTTTCGTGTTGACACAAAGGATGGAAACACAGCTGAGTTGTGTATTTATGAGCAGACATACAGGACTTGGACATTTTTGTTGTTCAAAAAAAAGGAAGACACTGTACAAAGGCACGGGCAGAAGGAGGATGCATTCCTGGTCAGTCTCAGAAATAGCAGCCTTTCTCTAGGCAAAGGTCAAACCTCAGGAACTTTGGAGAAGTTGAGGGGAATTAGTACAGGAGCAATATGTTCAGGTGTGTGTGACAGTCTAAAACACAACCAACCAAACAAAGCCCCAAAGACGGACATTATCAGCCCTGAATAATATTATGAAATAACTGTAAGGTTACAAAAAAATTGGAAACTCAGGTCCACAGAGAACTCAGGCATTTCAGTTGAATGGAAAGCTTAATACATAGTTTGAATGAAGTGGGTTGAATATACAGTTGAGAAAGCCAACAGGATATGTTTATTCTTTTCTTGTGGGATTTGGGGATTAGTTATTTTTTAAAATAGATTCTTTCCATTTTCCAGTAGCAGAAGCAATAGCAACCCAAAACCTCTTTTTGTATTAGTTTCATCAGTGGATCTCAAAGCACCCTGCAAAGCTAATTAATTCTAACACATTCTCTGCTTAGCAGAAGGGAAAGGAGACCCTGAAGTTAAATGTAAGTTGTTGAAGACCACTCAACCTGTTCACTTCTTGGTTTTGATCCCTAATTCCCACGCTCCGTGTCTACTTAATTGCCTTCTTGGAGACCGCATCTGCTTCTCAAGAGTTCAGGTTCATAGCTCTGTAATTTCAGCAGAGATTGAAAAGCTCCTACTCTCCACCTCTGCCCTTCACTTCCTAAGCTATGTCTCCACGAGTTCAGCAGAAAGTGATCCCCCAGGAGCACTGGGATGGGGCCTCTGTTGCCAGCTGGATCCACCCATGCATAGGAGAATGGGGAGAACCTGTGCAAAGGGCCAGCGATTGCTTAGGGGACCAGGAGCAGTTTCCTCCCTACACCACCTTCTCCCCATCCACCTCAGTGTGAAGTCTGAGAACAAATGAAATGTACTTCTTTCATTCCCCACCGCTGCAGGATGTATGCAGACTAAGAGTCCACTAGATGATGCTTTGAGAAGTTGATTATGTAGGGAAAACAGCAAACAACTCTGGATCAAATAAAAAAAGATAAAATCACAAATTGTCACAGAAATACTATCATCTTAATGTGAATCTATGACAGACTTGTAAATTACAGACTCTTGGGGCTGGGTAAAGCTCAGTGGGATAAAAAATACATACACACAATATCTCACAGTTACTATGAGCAATAGTTAAGTTGTCTTGCATTATAGGGGACAGTATTGTAATTGTTTGAGTTACAAAAGGAAAAACTCTTACTTTAAAACAGGTTGTAAATATGCAAATAATCAAAGGCACTATGTAGAGAAATGGGATTCCTCTCTCCTACTTTCTTCATTTTTTTCCAAATGCTTGTCAGTGCTTTTTGACAACAACAATAATAATAAAAAAATTCTCACAGGTCCTATGTCAAGGTTTAGGTGACAGGTCTCTTTGTGACAGCAAATTTTAATACTAGATGACATGGGCTTTCCTGTTGACAGCTGTCCAAGACTGACTACTGTAAAAGTCAAACTGTTTAAGGAATTATTTACTCTCTTGTTCCAAAGAGATTTGTAAAATGCTGAATGCAGGGATGTTGGAGCTTTATATTATGTTTTGGTTTGGGCTCAGCCGGGCCAGCAGCACAACAGGGAGAGAAAGGCCTGATTCTGTATACTTCTGAACAAAGTGAGCTCAAGCAATCTTCTGGTTTTACATTATTAGTTTTCAGTTGTTCTGGGTGGGGGTGGCAGTTACTCCTCAGGTTCTGTAGGACTTTTAAACCTCTCTGAGGTCTAACATGCAGGGTGTTTTAAGGAGAAATCAATAGGATAAGGATGACTAGTTAACATCCATGACACTATATAAATATAACAGCAAGTGCTGAGTCTTCTTCTTTTTCTTATTCTTATTATTAACTGGAGTTCCACTCTAAAGTGGTCACGCAGGTTCAGGGCTCATCTCTATACACTGAAGCCATGTCGTGAGCAGGGAAGCTGAGAGCTCTGTAAACAGATACTTAAAAGTCAGCCTGACAGCCTAGCTGAGGTGACTTGACCAGCTCTGGACTCAAGCTGCAATCTCAGTCATGCCACGGCCAGCAGTGCTCTGTATGTCAGAAGGGCCTTGTCTGAGTTTTCCTTCTTCTCTGCCTCAGTTTCCCTCTTCAAAGCTTATTCCCTTGACATGATAGTCTCAAGATCCATTCATTTTGCTACAAATGATTCAAATGAACCCTTCTTTATGACTGAGTTATAGTCCCTGGGTATTTCTTTCGCTGTTCATCTTTTGGTAGGCATCTACCCTGTTTCTGTAATTTAGCCATTACGAGTTTTATTGCTCATACTATATGTATCACTACAGCGTGATACATGATGTTAACTCAGGAAGATATCCAGGAGAGATACAGCTGAGTCAAATGAAGTTTCTATTTTTAGATGTTTGAGAACTCTCCATACTGATACTGGTTGTACATTCCTACCAGCAATCTAAAAGGGTATCTTTTTCCTCACATTCTCATTAGCATTTATTATTTTCTGAGTCCTTGATAAGATAGTTACTTCCATATAAGAAGGAACCTCAGAGTTCTTTAGATTTGGAGTATACTAATGGAGGTACAGGAGGATATAGAACACATAGATTCTTTTAAATGAGAAACATAAAATATAAATAATTTACATAGTAAAATAAAGGAAAGATAGTAGAAATCAGTGAAGCTGAATTTTTGGAAATGGGAAAGGGGACCTATAAAGGAGGGTGATAGAGAGAGCAGGGTATATATTTTCATTAGTATATATATTAGCATATATATATATATATATATATATATATATACTAATATACAATCTATCTTCATATCATATACTAATTTCCCAAGATGAATGCAATTACTATGTATCACAAACTTACACAAAGTTAAAAATTGTCACTGCTTCATGGACTGTACTTTGAGTGGCAAGTATTTAGGAGATTTTTGAGTCATTAGGTGAGAGATGAAATGGTTATGAGAACACACTTTAGAGTAGATTTTTCTTTTTTGCAGTGCTGGGAACTGAACCCAGAACCTTCCCAATGGAAGGTTCTACATCTTCCGTTTCTACATTTTATTTTGAGCCAGGATCTTGTCAACCTGTTAATTTGTTCGGGCTGGCCTCAAACTTGTCATTTTCTTGCCTCTTAGAGTACTGGGGTTATGAAATTTAGATTTTAATATGTGTCCCAGCAGTTACTCCAGGCAAAGCATCCTCATTATGCTGCACCTCAATTTCCTTACCTGTGAAATGGGGGCAGTAATTCTTGTCATAGAGGGAGATGGTAATTTTTCAATGGCATAAACAATGGTGAGTGTTTAACCCAGTAAACACAGTTTGGCACTCAGTAAGTGGTATCTTTTAATTGTATTGTTATTACTATTAATAAAAACCATAATTTAAACAAAGGTGTGCTCTTGCAGGCAGGAGCATCCAGAGCTACTCGTGAGGTCCCTATATTTTCTCTCCAGAATTAAGCAGGTCCCTGTTTTCTTGGCAGCAGTGACTTTGTGGTGAATTCCTAGAGTTGAATATAATTGAGAAGTTGGTGAATTAATTAATTGGTCTGAATGAGGCACCTAACACATGATCAAATTTATATGGCACTGTATGCTCATTTTTCTGAATGACATTGCTCATTCAGCATTAGTATCATCACCCATGATGGCTCCCTCAATGTGTGACTTTAAAATGAAGCTGATCTTGCTGTCATACAAATTGAATATTCAAAGAGGCTTTGGTTTGACTATAAAGAAAACTAAAATTCCAATTAATGCCCATTAATCTATGAACTAGCCATATTCTCAAACAACCAGCCAATTAAAAGTTTATGCGCATGTTAAAACCTCTGTTTATCACTTTACTACTAACAATAATACATCCTATGAGATTTTTCCTGTTTGCGCATGTCAAAGAGAAACACTGATTTGTTTAATTTTAATCCTCAAAAGTGACTTGGTTGGCACATTCTTATATGCCCTAAATTAGGCCAGCTGCCTCAGTTAAATATACAACGATTAAACATAAAACAGAGTGTTAAAGGAGGCAAATCTACTCATTTATTGACCTTAAGCAAGTGGAAGACATAAATGTTCATTTATTTTAGCCATAGAAGACTAGATTTTTCCTTCCAGGGGCACAGATACACTATCTACATGAAGGGAGAAGAAACACACTATCATATTTACCCAGTGTTCCTGCCAGATATATTAATTTCCAATTCATGCTCATTATGGCCATGTGTAATAGTTCCAGGGATTTCATTGTTTTACACATTATAGCTGTACCACTGACGTATGAAAGTTATCTCAGAAAAATAGACTCGTGTTTGAGTAAACAGGAAAACAGCAATTTCTCTTTCAAATAAACAACTAAGTGAATTTTCTAGACATTGTGTGAGCAACATATGCCCAATATCTTATTTAAAACTATGGGTGTCTATCTTTTAGTTGAAATTCTAATCCATTATACCATTTTAGTGGCAAAGATAGAAGAAACTGGCTCCATCTTTTATTTAGTATCAAATATTATCTGATACTATATCCAAAAGTAGAATTAAAAAAAGCAGGAATCCCCAAAGCACAAAACAGCACATAAAATAACAATGAAAACCAGTTTCCACACAGAGAGCAGCCCGAACATTACGTTACAGTCTTATCCTAGTGCTTCAGCCTTGAACCTCGCATTGACGCTGATGAGAACTGCATAGCTAAGGCCCATGCATCAAGTTGAGCAAACACTCCTCAGGCCCAGTCCTGACTTCTGTGCTGCAACACAAATCATGATAATATTTCTCTATCTCTGTATTTCATTGGGAAAATACAATCTAGCACTTTATATACTCATAAATTATGACTCTGCTCCTCTATTGTTTATGATTATTACCCTATTCCATATAGAAAATAAAGATCTTCTTAAATAACATTTTAAGCAAAAGTTTTCAAGTAAGTGAAGAAAACTATAGTTTTTTGGGTCACTGATGAGTTTACAAAATTATAAATGGGAAATTAATATTATTGTAACTCCAAAAGAGAGGTATTATACTATCCATTTTACATATTTATGAGCCAAATATCTCTTGATGTGTCTTAGGATCCAACAGCCTCTGTGGACAGGAGCACGGAGCGGAAGGTGAATGCTCACTTCTGCTCACCTCAGGTCTAATTACAAACTCTTATTAGCAGTAGTGGGGTAGCTCAGCTGCTCTGAGTGCACTTAATGCAGCCAAGGCCAGGCACCAAAGGCCTCTTTCCAGTGGTTTCACTCTGTGCAGTGGCCAAGAAGCACATTCCTGACACTGACCAATTGTCTGATAGACATGGCCTCTTAGTCCAAACATGTAGGGAAGGGAGTGCAGTTGGATCCCTTCAAATCTATCAACGTTGATAAAGCAATAACTCAAGCCCTGTGTATTAAACAAGCAGATTTTATGAATAAAACACAGAAGATTTTGTTACTAACAAAATATATAAAAATTTAAATGGACCCCAGGGAGCTTTTAACAATGACAAGTGTGCTCTTAGAAAAAGGTGAAGAGCGATTCATCTTTATGGCAGAAAATTCAGAAAATGAAAATAAGCAAAGGAAAATGCAAGACACCTATAAATCCAGACAAAAATCCTATCACTGTTTTTATGGACATGTTAATAATGTTAATTGATTAAATCACAAAGTATTTACTAAGTGACTACTATGTTCTGGCTATTATTTGGTGCTGGAACTCTGACGTACTAGACAAACTAGTACTATATTATATATAAGTATATTCATATATTCGAATATATATATTCTCATGGAATATATTTGTAGAGGGACAACTTTAAAAGATACACTCTGTGTGACTTCACTCTAAAGACTTTTCAGAACTTACTCAACCAAAAGGTTCTGCCAGATTGGCATCTGCTCTGTGCCTCTTCTAGCATCAGTTACACTCAAGCATCCTCTTCACTGCCTCTTATAATGCTGATTTCGTACCACTGTTTAACCTAGTAAGTTTTAAGCCCATCTAGAAAGGGATCTTTCTTAAGATGCAGAATTAGAATGACAGGAAAAGAGATTTCAAAGTTATTGTGAAGCTCTATCCAGATCCTTTCTCATAAAGGTGTTCAGTGCTAATTTTTATGACTAAATATGGATTTCCCAGTATAGAATTTAATAAGTATTATACTTGGTTCTTTTCAAAATCTTAGGTTGAACCTTCTGAGAATAACAACAAGATCCACTGCCCCCACTCCTTGCTAACATGTTTGTCTCACAATGGGCACTGTGTCCTGTGGCTTCACAATAGCCACCCTCCATGTGCCGCAAAGAGAACTTCCCTGGCACCCAGGGCCTCCATTCCTACCTGCAGAGACATGGCAGGGATTCCTCCATCCTGTGTTGGGCTAGCACCACTCCTCCCAGGGTGTTACACAGTTACATTCAGGTCTCGCCAGGCCTCAACAGAGACACGGCGTGGTCACTGTGGAAACTCTAGACAGCTTTTATTAATTTACTTCACAAAAACATGAGAATGCACAAGGTTCACTGGAAAGAGATTAAATGACCACATGGAAGTTTTATGAAGCAACTTACAAAAGATTCCAACTCCTCAAATATAGAAGGCAACAGGGACTCTCCCACACCCATCCTGATGATGCACACCGTAGAGAAACGGGTAAGAAGACTTCTGTGGCTTAGAAACAGTTGTACACTCAGAACTACATTCTGGTCACACTGCTGACTCCTTCACGGTTCTGCAATGCCCAGCTCCCATGGACTGTGTTATTAAAGGGAGCGACCACAAAAGCCTGACTCCTAAAATAAAGAACTATATTGCTTATCATTTTCAGGATGGGATCCAGGAAAGTACACAAGTCAGGCTCATTCTGGGGTTGGTAGTATTTCTCGAGCTGTTGTTCTATGTGATGCTTTCAGCATACCGTGATTCATATGTAAAAACTGTACTAATAAGAGAAGAATTTCCTACTGCTCTGTGTAAGTACCCCACACAGCAGACATGTGCAAGTGTTTTTATTAATTTGGTTACATTGACCAATAATACTTAGCAGGCAGGCCATAAATTTTCCCTGTAGATTTTTTTATTAGATTATGACACTGAATAAAATAAAATAAACAAATACTCTTGTCATGCTATCTAGATGATTGAATAAAATGTCAGAAAGATTTGTAACATTTTTAAAATGGAGTATTATTTAAAAATCATAATGTATGTTATTATGTAGGACGTAATATGAAAATAGTCTACTCACCATATATATATATATATATATATATAGTCATAGGTTGATCAAAAGTTACATTAAATATTTAAAGTTAAAAAAATTAACACAGTAAAAGACACATTAATTTAAACTCCCATTCCCAAAATAAAATAGTCCCCTTGGTTCTGACAAACTTACCCACCTTTCTTGCCACATTCGGAGGCAGTTCTGGAAGTTCTTTTTCTTGAGCATCCTTACAAAAAATATGGTTGAATGCCTTGTAATGTACCATCCAGTGGAAAGGCAGACTTGAAAAACATCAGGATGACCTCATCCATGCTTCCACTAGATCTGGCACTAGTGTGACTACTGGCTCTCCACAAAGCAAAGACTATCATGAAAGGTAAATGTTTTGAGTTAATTCAAGACTTGGAAGGAGCCATGCCAGCACACTGAGAGACACTCAGGATATGCAACTCCAGAACTGCTTCAGAAAGCGCAGGATGGAATAAGTGTGTTCAAACTGAGGGGGAGTATCTGAGGGGATTAACGGCAGTGTAATCACTGTAATCCATTCTGTGTTTTCTGGTCATACAACATAAATACGTACATTTATAAATTCTGTAACTTGCCTTTTTGAATGTCACATTGTCTTGGACACCTTTTCATTCACTACATTTTTTTCCTAAATAGTATAGTAAATCATAGTAGTTTAAAACATTCTCCTACTGAAGCTAGTTTTGAAATTTGGGGTAATTATATTTATGCTACAATGAATTCACTATAAGATTTCTGTAACAATATTCTCACAGTGGAATTAGTTGGTCAGTTCTAATAGATGCTGTTAACTTGCCCTATTTTTGCAAAATTGTTTTCTATTAAAATTATACATTCTCAAAAATAATAAACAAGAATGTCAAATTTTGTATTTTCTTACTGGCATTTGGTGTTACAGTCTTTTCATGTCTCAATTGACCATTTCTGTTTTTTGGTAACACTCCTCCCATTTATATCTTTTTGCTATGTTTTAATGGAATATTTTTCTTCATGCATTTTTGAATCTCTTTATATACTTTGGATATTTATCCTATGTTTTATGTGCAACCAATACTTTCTATCACTGTATTTTGTCTTTTAAACTTATTCATAGTGTCTTGTATATAGTTAAAAAACATTTAAAGTAATCCTTTCTGCCAGTCTTTTATGATGCCTGAATTTCCTTATACAGGAAGCTCTGCTCCAAGATGACAAAACTGAAATACTTCTATTATTTCTGATATTTGCTTAAAGTCATGTTTATTGTGCTTAGTTCTTTAACTCTTGAATTAAATCAATAATGCTTTTTATGCATTTCTGAAATCTAGATTAAAAGCACATTCCTTGTGGATTATTTCCAATAACTCTATATTAAATATGAACCCCCATTAAAGTATAAGCATGATTTCTAGGTCTATAGATTAACACATTTGGCAACCACCTTAGAGAAATGCTATTATTTCCTTTTCTGAGGCAAAATGAGTGGGTCTTACCTTACTATTCTGTTTTTAAAAAGCAACAGTTTGCTACACTACAGTAAAAGCATTTTTCAAAGTAAAGAAGACAGTAATACTTATGTATATGATTCCCACAGTTACTGATAGCAGGACTTGGAGTTCATAGCCAATTATTTAATTATCTTAGATTTCTGGTTGTGAAAATCAGCGGAATAGAAAGAGAACATCCAGAGATATGGAAGAATGAGTTCAAATCTTGGGTTTTGCTATACATGAATTCCATGAACTTGGTCAATAAATCTCTTTTCTGTGAAGTTGGATGTTTGATTGTTGAAATTGAGCTAACACGTACTGCCCCCAGGATGAGGTGAAGTGACATAGGAAAGTCACGCAATAATGTCTGCCTTATAAGGATCAGTTCTGTCTCCTTTTCACTGATGCTCTTTCAAGCTCATATCACAGCTGCTCTGGAGAAAACTTGACAAGGTTTGTATATTTTCCCAGAAAACAAAGAATGTATAACTAAAGTTCATAATAAGGTTGGCTATGGCTTGGACAGAAGCTCAAGAGAGTCTAAAGAAAGAAGAATACTGGGCTCAAAGTTTTGCTTAATAAAACAACTGAAATTTTAAAAAGACTAGAACATCAGAAATTCAACAATGAGAGTGATTTCTTGAACAGTTATTTTCTTCTTGGGGTAAACTTTTGGCCTGTGCTAAATTTCACTCATGATTTGTGTTGGCCATCACTTAGCCCCTGAAGGGCTACAGGTAGAATAATTGGGCCCTGGATCCAACACATATATTATTTTTTGAAATTTCCAAAGACACATTAATGTTACAAAGGCAGCCAACAACCCAATTACAATGAACAACACACAACACTTTGTTCAAGAGGATATTCTAATGGAAAATAAACACAATAAAATAAAAGATCATTAGACATTTCCAAAAATACAAATTAAAATCATAAAGATATCACTACCCACATATAAGAAAGCTAAAATAGACAAGAGAGACAAACAAACAAACAAACAAACAAACCCTTGACAATTCCAAGTGCTGACAAGACTGTAGAACAGCACCGTTGGTCAGAATACAAAACGGTAAGGTTACTCTGCTAAAGTTTGGCACTTTATTAGAAAGTTAAACATATACTTATCAGATAATCCAGAAATCCTACTCTTAGGTATTTACCCTAAAACAAGTTAAACCTAAGTTGACTGAGAAACCTATGTGTGAAGGCTTACAGAACTCTATTCATCAGTGCCAAAATAGAAAAACAATTCCAAGACCCCAGAGTGGTTAAACAAACAGAGGTCCAGCTGTATGATGGATTAATACTTGGCAATAAGACAGAATGAATTACTGCTACGGATTTTAAGTGCATTATGTTGAGTAAAAGAATCAAGTCTCAAACATTTACAAACTGTGTGATGCCATTTATATAATATACTCATAGCAAGCTGAATGAACTACAATAAAGAAGAACACAACAGTGATTGTTAGGGATTGGAATAAAGGTGGTAATATGGGAAAGAGAGCATTTGTCAGGTTTTGGTTGATGGACTTTTCTGTATCCAGATCATGGTCATGATTACATGAATCCAAATTGTGTTGAAATTTGTACACAGGCATTCAAAAAGAGTCAATTTTATTGTACATTTATTTTGGAAAAAACTTTTAAAAAGAAAGCACAGAATATTTTAATAAACTTCCTTCAACTAGACTGAACAAATTCTATTACACGGAATGATCAAAGGCCAGTCTATTCTTCCTCTTAACCAAAAATTCATCTTTCTCAAACTCTGTTACTCACAGTAATGAATTTTTAAAAAATTAATCTTCTGGAGAATGCAAGAATTACAGGGTATTTAGAACCTGCTATAGAAAACAAACAATGGTTTTTATATTATCTCTTTGCCTATAAAGAATTTTGTTTATACTATAGCATAACACTGTCTAGATATGCTGGATATTATAGCATGCAAATTTATACTCAAATAATTTAAGGAAAGAGGCACTATGGCGACTACTATTATGTTAGATTATCTGGTGGTGAAACACAGTGATGATTGAATTGCTCGGTTCTGCCCTGCGTTGTTCTATTACAATGTCCTTTCTTATCTCAATCTCCCCCCTTTTTTTTAAATTAATCTATTTTCTCTCATTTTTTTAATTAAGGGAAAACTAAATTAAAAATAACAGGACATACTATAGTAACTTTTTTGTTGTCCTATTAACCTGACTTGAACCCCAGTATTGCTCTCCCCATCTTGTTCTGCCGATTAGTATATATTCTATTTTGTTTGATAGTATCGTTTGAGGGTATAGGAAATCACTTTGAAGGCAATAAGATATACTATGATGCCTAGTATGGATTGACTATTACCCTTTTTTTGAAGTCCTGTAAGGTCCTCACTTTATTGGTCTTGTTCTGTACTGTTTTGATCAATTCTATTATACCTGATGATATAGACAACTCAATTTAAAAATAGCAAGAGGCACAATGGTAACCACTTTTGATCACCTGGTATTCTACTTTTGCATCATGTGCTATGCCCATCCTTCTGTTCTGACTCTGTTTTGCTTAGTCACATTTGGTTTTATTCTCTTCAAAAAAGTAACAAGAACCGTGAGAGTAATAAATCCTACAAGTCTAATTGTTACTGTAAAAAAGAGAGGAAAGTAAGGTGGACTAAGGGATATAACCGCAGGTATGTTCGAGTGTGTAGGATGGAAAACCATATAACTGAGCTTTGGATCATTGAATGGAACTGTCTCCAATTTCACTGTATGAATGTTCACTTTATATGCTTTAATTTAGTGATATGGATAACTGTTTCTGGGAAGATAATGTGTAACCTATTAACTAGTGATTTCGTACTGTATATAATTTTTTCTTGAAATACTGTATTATTTGTACCCTTTTACTGCATTTTTAAATGTCCTTTCTTTTTTTTTCTTCTCTCTTTAAATAAAAAAATATTAATCTTCTGTGCTTTTGCTGGACCAACTGTATGACTGTCCACTGGTTAGCGTCACTGTTTTCCTCTATGGAGAATAACTCCATTACTTGCAGAACATGCTGAACACAATCTATGTGTGGCTTCTCTCCCAGTCTGGTCTCCACCTTGTTGTCTGGAGCTGCTCAAAGTCTGGTCACCAGCAACCAGCTGGTTGCCAAAGCCTTTGAGTTTTTAGTAACAGCTTGGCTTACCACCATGATATAGCCTCTCCTTCCCTCACACTCCCACTTCATATTTTTATTTATTTATTTTGGGGGAGAACAAGTTGTCTTTAACCTTTAGACCCAATTTGAAGGCAATGGAAATAATTAAGACTGACATTTCTAGGGTTAAACGTCAAGTAGGAGAAAAAGCTGAAAAAGGAAATTCCCCAGCTCCTTAGTAATGAAAAGCTGAGGGTATACCTTCTGTGGCTGTCTGTGAGATGCTTTCACATCCATGTGTCAAGGGTTTTTCAAACTGACAACTTGCAAATTTGAAATACAAAAATGCCCAGAGCGATATTTTAGTGGCTCAGGGAAACTCTTGTGTGGGAAAAAGAATTCTAAAGTGAAACGTCTCTTGAAATCACACAGGGCCTGACCACGATACTCTAATTATGCTAATTGCTTCAATGCCCTTGCTTTATTTATGCTGAGCAGCTAAGATAAATAAAGGAAAATTGCTTTGGATCTAACTGTATTCATATCAGAATGCAAACTAGCCTGTGTTTGTTATGTGATTGCTGATCTGTTTACACTAAATTCTGCAGGTAATTGCAGTTTTGATTGCACATTTATTTCTAGCTGCACAGGTCCCAGGACTAGGTCTGTCTGTTTTTATAATTAAACCGTTTTGTAATATCTAAACTCACTAAAGAGCAAAATGATGCTTTAAGAATTTACATATTTTATGCATTAAATATAATACTTTGGTGAGCAGTGACAAAAAGGAAAAAAGTATGTTTACCACTAAAAAAATTGGACAGCATGTTCTGGATTTGAAGAAATTTGAGACATCTGTTCCAAGGCCTGTTCACTGAATGGGACAGATGCCTGGCGCATCCCTAGAATCTGTTCTTCAACACATAGTTTTTGAACTTTCAGTTGCAACTTTCATATTAGTAAAATATGTTAATAGAACATGCTGCCACTTGGTGATTCCTAAGACAATGAAGTAGTATTTTATATTCTAATGAAAAGGTTGTGTCTGTGTTCCTTGTTCAGAAGCTGAAACTTCATGGGGTTTTCATGGCTTTTGTTTTTCTGATCTAGATCAATTTTCTGGACACTTTTACCATGGCCACTGGTCTCAGATTACAATTTAGTTTTGATGACAGCTTTCTTGGGATTTCATCCACAGTAACATAGTTAGGGGGAAAACAACATGCATAATACACACAGGAAAGAATACATTCCTCTTACTTTAGGATACCCATTACTTTCATATCACAGAGCAAAAGGATTTGATAATATCACCATCACAAACATAAGATGGTAACACTTCAATATTGCTTCTTTACCCATCATCAAATTTCAAAACAGTAATTTAGTCTGCCCTACTTAATGGAAAAGTTAATATCAGTCTATACAGAATAACCTGCAAAGCTTCTTAACCTAGATTCTGCTCATGAAAACTCCGCTAGTCTGAGTGTATTTTGTGTCATATACCCCTGAGGGATGCTCTCAATAAATATAGGCTAGTGTTAGCCCCTGATGGCATCTTTAGCTTTTTCCCTCTATGAGGCAGATAAGAGAAGTTGCAGATAATTAAGGTACTCACAGCATCTTAAGAAAAGCTGAGTTTTCTTAATGTCAGCAAAAGGCTGTCATGCATCATAGCTGCTAGAGCAAAGGAGAGTGAACCATGTCCAAACTTACAAAGAACATTTAATCCAAGTATTAAAGCAGTCATATTTTACCTGTGGTAGTTGTGTTAAGTGGAGATTTAGGAAAAAAAGTGGGTGGAACAAGAAATCTGATGTCAGGAAATCTGGGTTTGAATACAGGATGGCTCCTATTGCATACGACCTTGGAAAAACTAAGAGAAAAGTTACTTAACTACTCTGATGCACAGATTCCTTGGTGTCTTTCACATGCTGTTGTGAGACTCATGTTGCTATATGTGAAGTTTTCCAGTAATAACAGTTACCACTCCAGTCTGTGGAAGTTTCAAAATACAGTTTCAGGTCAGACTGACACTGTAACCTACTACTTTCCTTGCTTGACTACTGAGTAAGTGCCACTTCCTCCCAGCCTAATGGAGCTGGCCTGGAAGAGTCTTGGATCAGATGGATATTTGCTGACAAAAGCATGAAGGATTTCTCAGAAGGTTCACATGGAGAAAGGAATTTTTATGTGGCCACTTCTGCCTCTACAGACACATGAGCTACTACTAGATCTGCTTGATCATAATGCATGGCAGTAATTATCACTCTCTGTACAATAATTTATTAACCTTCATGTATATCCTAATAGGCTATGATTGTTCTTCTGGCAAAGCTGATGTCTTCTTATCAATGCAGAGGGTAACAAAAACTTCTTACATAGTCATGGCCCATAAAGTAAGTGAATTCTGATGAAGGTATAAGTGGATACCAAAACTTGGGCTCTGAAAAGGTCAAACCTGGCTCAAATTCTTGATAGGTGGACATCATAATCTTTCTGTGTCTTCATTCCTTCCTAACCAAAAACCTCAATTAACCAACCAGTTAAGCAGACAGGATAGTTCCTTGCTTTGCAGAATATATGAAGAATAAATGCCTCACCCATAACAGGGAGGTTTTTTTCTTGAAGTGAAAAAATCCTACTAAAGAGAATTTATAGAACAAAGAACATATTTGCTAATGAAAGGTATGACAGAGTTCAGTCCAGAATACTGGCATTCCTAAATTTAGGATGAGATTAAAATCACTGGATCTCTTTTGTAGAAATAGCTACAGCTCTAGATTTTTGCCATACTCTGGCAGGCAAATTAGAAGTCCTTCAAAACCCAACATTGCTTAAAATGAAGCCCGAATAGTAGCTCAGCTAGGAAATGGAATTCCCACATTTCAAAAACTAGCTTCCTGTGGTTCCTTTTACTCACTCTTTGGCAACAAACGAATGGGAAAATGGAATTCTATGGGTTCCACTCTTAATTTCTAATTTTTTTCTTATTTTTATGAGTTGTGACCATGCATTTATTATCTCAATACATTTATCCAAATCTTTCCACAGTAATTGTGTGTGTTTGTGTGTGTGGTCATAAACTCACAAGCAGAAAGGCATAACATTTCTCTAGATGAAATCATATTACAATTCAGTAAAATGAACAAATTTTTAAGAAAGAGATAATTCCTTGGCTTATTTTGTCTGAGACCTGTTAAAGTCAAGACATTCATATGCAAGCTGTACAGTTGTAAGGGGTAGTAATTTCTTCCTATGCCAATGAGCCTGGTTTTGGGCCCTTGCTGTGATTAACATCAAAGGTCAGCGATCCAGGGTATAGGACACAGCTAAATAGGGACTCATTTTCATTCCTTGCCCATTTAAAGAGTGTATGGAATTCAGTCGCTGAAAATGGCTTACACCCTCGATATTTGCACCAGTTTCCAGGAAGAACAGGGAGAAGATAAAGCAGAGGAAAGTCATGAACGGGGAATAATAATTTTTAATAGCTAGAAGTACATGGAAGCTGTCACGGAGTCTCTTCTTCCACACAGAACCAGAAATGCACTACTACGCTGACCATGTGTATTTAAAAGGTAGGGTCGTATCAAGTTCCTGAAGACAAAGATGCCAGCTGTTTTTCCTTCTAGAGGATTCAAACATTTCTGGATGAACAGAAGATGTGAATAGGATTTGCATTCATAACAGCAGGAAGTAAAAGTAGATTGTGTCAGTGAAGTGACTTCATTCACACTGAAGGAAGGACTGAAGACTGGATAATGCTCCTATCTCCTGGCTCCTATCTAACTGTGTGCTGCCTTGGCTGCTGTCTTGGTCCTGAGTAATCGGCCTCTTTCCGCAGAAGCAGACCTATTAACCTAGGTCCCTTAGGTGAAAAGTATTAAATTACTGAGTCTCCAAAATAAAGCCATTTCCAATACTGCATTTGCAGAATCCCTTACTATATATTCAGTAACCACCAGTTTGACTTTTCCTCCTGATTTCATTGCCACTTTTTCCTATATTGAACCCCAGGAGACCCCTGTTCACTGATCCCTCATGACTAACAAGCTGTTTAATTCAGCAATGGTTGCCTTCATTATTTTTCAGGATCAGCCTTAAAGAGCTCGGTGTACATGCTAAAATTTCTTATACAGGTGTTCTACAAACTACACTGCTACAACTACATTTACCAATCTTTAAAATAAATTTTCTTTTTATTTATAAAGAGGCCTCAGATTCCGTATAACATGAAAGATATTTTATGGGGAAATTAAATTTTTCTTTTGCAGTTTTTTTGAAAACTATATAAATGGCTTTTGCATATTGTAAGTTTATCTACTGATAATTCCTTTCCAAGAACATCTGTACCTTCAAATCCAGTTGAAATAAAAATGAAAGAAAATCATTCATGTGGGATAGGTATGAAAGGTCACAGGCAAGGAAATGCTTCCTAGCACCAAACCTGAGTTCTAAGGCTGGACAATTGGTGAGGAAACAAATGGACAGTTATTTAAAACTATATTTAACATTAGTTAATGATTATTTCAACCCTGTTTAATCCTTTACTGTTTTTTCTCTTATTTATTTCACCTGTTATTTATTTATTATTGCTACCTTGCCTTTCTTTCTTTCTCTTTCATCTTTGTCTCCTTGTATTTTTTTTTTTTTTTGGTCATGGTTAATTTCGCTGCTTCCTGTTCTGTAATCTCCTATTTCCCTGTCTCACTATCAGTTTATCTTGACCAGAGTGCTAAAAAACAAAACAGATATTTTCAGGCTGCTGACCCCTGGCTTACCTCTAACATTAAATTGGAAATGTAGGCATATTTATATGTTAGTGGACAATAATTTGTTTAGACATTTGAGATATAACCTCTCCCTATTGATGGACAGTAGGGGTGCTAACACTTAAATACTTGTTGCTCCTCTCTTCTGGATAATGATAGACTCCTGCCAGCCCGTAGTCTAGACTGAAAGGCTGTGAGTGATTCTAGAAGTCATTTTTTGAATGACTTAAAGACAACGCATATAGAACAAGTTTTACATAAAGAAATGGACCAGTTTGAAATTATCACTTTTCTCCTGAGCATAGCACTATGCTCAAAGACTGCAATGGGTAAGAACTGAATTGAAACAAACTGAACTTCTGCCTGCTGCTGACTGGTACTCTATTACTAAGACTTTTTAATGCTTATGAAAAACGATTCTTTACCTCAAGTAAAATTCTCAAGATATTAGAATGAAGTGAGATCTATCCAAATACAGTCTAGCAGTAATTATGTGGCATAATGATCCCAAGTGTCATACTCACTTATTCCTGTGCAACTTCTGATTCTGTTCCCAAGATGAAATGCAAAATTATAGAATACCCGTATTCTAAACTCCTGACCACATTTGAGATTCTCCTGATCTTTAAAAACAAATGACTGGAATAATGCTTATAGTTCAATGTAAGGACAAGGAATAGGATATTGATCTCTTTTACATCCAAAACATTTTTCTACAGTACAAAAAGTACATTTAATACAAATGCATTACTGTACGTTTTTGAGATTAGTGAGTCATTCATAAGTAGATTACTGATTAACAGGGAAAAGCAGTTTTTTAAGGGTCAATTTCCTCTTCTGTGAAAATGAAGATAATGGTATCTACTTTAATAGGGTGCTGTGAACATTACCACTTAGCCGAGTTTTTGAGGGCTACACAGAGATAGTTTTTGTAGGTGCTGAGAGAGGGTGGTGAACAGAACAGATCGAGATCTTTTGCCCACAAGTAGCAGGAGGAGACAGAATGAGACACAGTTTGTCAGTTCAGTTAAATGTTCAGTTAAATTTATATGTTTGGAAGGAAAGGAAGATGATGCAGATAAAGCCAGCGAGGAGAGCTTGAGGAGGCAGCATCTTCAGTGGTGTGGTCAAGTCAGTGTTTCTGAGAGGTGACATTTAAACTAAGACGTAACAGACAAAAAGGAGAAAGCCATGGGACAGTAACCTAAATAAAACCTTCATTTTCCATCTGAGGAGGCATTTAAGTGAGCAGTTTAGTTATTCCTGGCTCTTACATGCTTAGTGCTAGGATCTGCTTTGTGAGGACACAATATCCAAATTTTCCGTTTTCTCCAGTACTAGAAAACCAGGATCACATTAATTTCTTGTGGTTTTCCATAGGTAACCCCAAGATCTTTTTGGTCTCTACTCCTCTTTCACTCTTCTTTAGCTACTATGGCTATTATCCTCTTACCAGTCATGAAGTATTTCTGAAGTTTAACAATAAAATTCTGTCTCTGTCTCTGTCTCTGTCTCTGTCTCTCTCTCTCTCTCTCTGTGACAGGACCTCACTATGTAGTTCAGGTTGGTCTGGACTTACTATGTAGCCCTTTCTGGGCTCAAACTCATGGTAATCCTCATGTCTTCTGAGTCCTGGGATTATAGGCATTCACCACCATGTCAAGCTATCAGCAAACTTCTTTCTTAAAATCATAGGACATATCTCAAATAGACTTAATCTGATTTAATTTATTTATCATTGTATTTGTTCTCTTTTTGCTGGGTTTTAACTCCCTGTGGGCAGGGCCTTATCTAACTGAATGTGGAAAGAATCTGTGGCTCAAAATATGAGTGGAACTGGATTTCCATCTACTCATGTTCCACTTACTCATGTGACAAAGTTAACAAATATCAGATATATTTAGTAAACATAAGTATAATATATTTACATAGTATATATGATATAAATCATATAGATAAGAAATAAGAGAAATATATACCAATTAACTGCCTGACTGCTCCCACCCAGCAAGCACCATTCATCCTTTATTTTAGCAAGCACAAAACACATGTGAGAAAATCATTTTCCTTGGCTTTCCTAACAGACATGGTGGTGATACATGTAAGCCAAGGGGAAGGATGAGATATATTTGTACTATAAAAATGCCTTATGCTCTTTTTTTCCTCTCAGTTGTACTCTAAGAGACAATTAGCTCATTTAAAAATGTTTTTATCTGGGCTCAAATTTCTTTGTCTGAAAGATGGAGGCACTATTTTCTACCTTGAATGTATTTCCAAGATCAGAATATGAATTTGTTATGCTCTCCTCAGTACATGGGGATAGTTAAGAGAAGAGGTGTTTTTATTATCTTGGTATAATATAGAGGAGGTTGTCTCAAAATATTCCTGCTATGCTGCTATAGTTATTTGGAAAGGAACATTTCTCACCCACAGGGATGCAAGTACATCACTGCATCAAATTGAAGGTGAACTCTGCAATGTGACTATGGCACTTCAAATAACACCAGTCACAAGAAGAAAAAAACTTCTATAAAAGACAAGAAATAAGGATTCTAATCCAGTATTTATAATTACATTAGCCAGCTATCTAAAATACATTGATATTTTATCTTCTAAAATGATATCACATGTCACATCAATTTCTGAAGAAATTGTCCTCTAAACAATTTTGTCTATACATTTATGGATTTTTACCACAAGGCTATGTCAAATATAAGCACTTAATTCAGAGCAAACATTGTGTGTGTGTGTGTGTGTGTGTGTGTGTGTGTGTGTTTAAAGGCTTCTAAACTATATTAAATTTTCATTCATATAGGTACACAGAGACACATATTAAGTAAACTCTCTACAAGAGTAACCCATCTAGAAAGGCAGCAAGACACTTCCAAAGGTATTAATTTATTACAAATTAATCAAATAGGTAAGATGGAGCTTAATGGATATTCCAGCCAATGTAAACTGAGAGGAAAAAATAAAAAAATGAAAAGCACCAGCAGCAAGTCAAGAGCCAAATGTTTCTGTTTTGATTTATTTAGCATTTCCAAGATGTTTCTTCTGTGGGGAACAATATGCAAGGCATTGGAAATTCAGAAGGCACATCTTTTGTGTACCATAAAAATGTGCTGCTAACCTACAATACCCTTATAGAAATACAATTCAATAAGAAACTCAGTTGGGAAGATGTCTCAATAGAACAACATGAAAAAAATGGTCAATACAAGAATGATTTACTTTACTTTTACAAGGGATTTTGATGCTGTGAATAGAAATGCCTTTGGAACTTATAAAATAAAACCCAGATAAACACAGTGCCACATTTTTAATTCTTACACATCTCTAATGTCCCCCTCCCCCCTTTAAAGCAGATCATCGCTTGGAATCATCACTTCTATCAAGCCTATCGCTTGAGCAGTGTTACAGCACTCAGCCCTGAGGGCAAAGATAAGTCTTCACCATTGTCACACGCAGCACACACACATTCAGCCATATCATGCTGCATGGGAATACAGTACTTTATAGAAACAGAACTGATTCCTGCAGAATATCCTGAGATACTTATCAAGCTGTTAAAGGAGACATCAGTCTTTTGTCTGTATTGCCCTTGACACATCCTGGAGGAAAGTATCTAGAAATTCTTTGTCTTGTGAAGAACCCTTAGACCTCTCAGGTCTAATGTAGGTTAAGTACCCTGCAGATCTCCCCCCGAACAGGAAAGCACCTTGACAAACGGTAGCCTCACTTACTAGAAACAAATAAAATGAAAGAACAAATTCATGAGATCCTTTTATTTGAAGAAAGCTGCAGCACAAAGGCAGAAGTTTTGAACAATACTGGTCTTGTACAAGAAAAAGCTGGAATTCTCCCCTAAAACATATCTGATACGACAGTAACCTCTAAAAATCCAACAAAGGTAAAATGTATAAAGGTAAATTACCACATTATCATCCAATTATCATTGCTTGTGTTGGCAAGGGTAGGTGACTAGTAGCATTCAGCATTTGCTTATTGATTAGCACGGACAGCACTCAGTGCCTCTCCTGCAGCTGTCCTGGCCTTGGTTCCCACTCAATAGCTACGCTGATCTTGACCCTTTTATTACACGCTGCAGGTTGCGCATAACATTCCTGCCCATTCACAGGCATTCAGCAAAAGCAGATAAATTATTAGAGTTGATGGATACTATACAAGAAATAATTGTGTTGCTTTCATACTTTAAAATACAGAAAAAAACCCACTGCTGTAACTGAATTATAGCTGTCATCATAATTGAAATTTAATTCAATTTACAAACTCAAAATGGCACCGATCACTTCCTCATCTCTCCTGCTCAAGTCTTTCTCAATGACATTTAAAGAACTTTACAAAAATCTCCAAAGGATAAACAATTCCAATACCTTTTTCTTCCTGTGGATAAATCACAGTAATCATGGAATTCGTATTTCATCAGAGATTTTTAAAACCAACGCAACCTTCCTTCAGCAGATTAAACAAAACAACCAAATTCAGATATAAGTAAGCATCCATAATATCTGAGATTAATAGAGCATGTTTCATCTCAAAGTGCTTTCTTGGCATAAGAAAAACATAAGGGTCACTTTATCCACTGCTGAAAAAGACACTCTCCAAGCACAGAAACTACACAACCCAGAGACACTGACTCATTCTTGTGGGCAGAGGTGGCTGACCTTTTCCTGGTACTGGTAGCTCAGAGTTTCAACCCTGACCCAGTCTCGACAAATCTTCTGCAAGCTGAAGACAGAAAAAAACAACTGCATTAGAGCCTTTCTGAGTTCGGCAGATGAATGCAACAACTAAGTCAGCTGAAACTGGGCAAAGAGGCTGAGAGAAAATAATGCAGCTTTAGAGCCTCAGATCTGACTTGGGCTCCACTGTGTTTCTCACTTCAGCCTGGAAATGGTCAAGGTAGTGTGAAACCCTGAGCTGGAAGCAAGGCCAGAACATAAACCAGCATGGGGTTAAGCTTGGTGGGGGCACCCCGAGTCACTGGATAGGTTATCGGGACTCAGTATCTGCAATTAAATCCAAATGTGGTGGTCATTATATTAAAATGTACAGTGTGATCAAAGAAAAGACGAAGAACACAAATGTGCATAGTATCTGTAAAGGAGAGGGGATAGGGGCCATTTCAAACCTTGCAAATATTAATATTTCAAGTATCTTGCATGACATTTAATCTGCCAACAACTATATAACATATGTATTGTTCTATTATTTTCATTTTACTTCAGGAGCAAACTGAGGTTTGGAAAATTTGTTTGCTCTGCATTATATAAAGAATCAGTGACAAGGTCTGAATTGGCAGCCAGACATTCTGATGTCCAGTTCCATACTAGCTCCATTTACCTGTATTCTCCACGAATGATATCTAGGGAACCAGCAGGATTTGGAATTACTTTTCAGCCTGCTGCAGCAGCTAATGGTGAACATGAGAGCATGGCAGAAATCCAGAAAAGTGGGGAGGGAAGCAGACGGGAAGCTGGGAAGGGTGCAAGAGAAAAGAGAGCTCAGAGAAGGGCTGAGAGTTCCGAGGTGTCAGGCTGGGATCCTGAGGTAGAAAAGTCTGATGAGAAGGATCAAAAGGGAAGCCAGCACAAAGGAAGAGTGAAATCAAAGCCCTCCAGTGAGACTATTCAAAGCTGGTCAATCTGAGCTAAGAGAGCTGAGAAACTAGAAACTGTAACTGGAGAGACATTTCAATTACATTCTTTGAAGTGTTCTGTCTATGGTCCATGTAACCTACGTAGGAGATTGTATGTAACAAATGGATACAGGAGTAGTATAGATAGGGAATTGGAAAAGCTACCAGATTGAGATTCAGAGGTCTCACACCAAGGGTTTTATTCACTCATAAATTAATTCACACACAAATCCATCTCTTCATTTCTTCAAAAATGTGTATAAAAGTCTCCTATCGACTGGATCTTGAAATAACAAGCAAAACAAGGACATATTCCTGCTCAACTTTCTATTCATCCTATCATTTCTGAGTAGATAGATTACTATTGAGTTCTAAGAAATGTAACGGGAACACTAAATGCAGTCCCCAACCTATAATGTCAGTGCTCTGGAAAGCTGAGGCAGGAAGATCGCAAGTCGAAACCCACCCCAGGCAACTTAGTAAGATCTCGTTTCAGATTAAAAAAGGAGGAAGATACAGTTCAGTGTAGAGGTCTTTGTTCAATGCTCAGTGCTGAGGGAAAAAAGAAACAGGAGAGAGGCCTCTAAAACTGATGGCACACGGTTAGAAACTTGACTCGGGCCCTAAAGCATTTGCGGAGAGTAGTTAGGGAGCCAAAAGGCGTGGGGGAAGGAGAATGTACTTCAGGTTGAGGGAACTGCATGTTAATAGAGTAACAGTAACATAAACATAAGCTTTAAAAACTTGATATCTCTATAAATCACATATAATAAAAGCAGCTCATTTTGTTTGGTTGTCTGTTTACAGCGCTGAAGATGGAACCCAGGGTCTTGATCATGCTAAGAAAGTACTCTATAGCTGAGCGTATTTCTGGCCCCTGTTGTGTAAGTGGAAAGAAAGGGAAAAATACAAAACAAAACAAAACAAAAACCCCGCAGATCTAGTGTGTAGTGATGAGGTACAGTGTTTGAGTATGTCTTTTTGCTTCTCACTTTTGAACTTGGAATCCTTGGCTAATTTCAAAGGAATAGGATAGTGAGGGCTCAGTAGGTTCATTTTCAAGTCTATCTTGATAGACACACAACCACCTCCAGTCCTAATACAGGATTCAGTTATTCACCCTGAAACTGAAAAGTTCTCTTAATTCTGCCATCCCAAGAGAGTAACTGAATCCCATCCCCTCCTGTTTACCTTTCCTCTCGCTGTTCACCTCCAAGCCCTCTGCATCTGTTCATGGGAAACCGAACTGTAAGCCTCAAATCTCTGCAACTCCTGGGCTGATGGACTGTCTGCATCCTATTGGCATCTTTTACTGACTACAAGGTCAGCCACATGAGACTTGATACATCAGACCATTTACTATTCCAAAAGTGAGCACCATTACCTTTTTGCATCAGTCAGGAACTGTTTCATTTGGTTTCACTGTGAATTCTCTGGCACATGATAGATGTTTGACAGCTTCCTAGTGCCAACAGAAGGGCACCTACATTGGTGCAGGGGTGGTGTCCTATGGAGAGCCCCGGTGTTGGAATCAGATTTGCTCCACATTTAACATATTTACTGAGCATCTATTATATACCATCTACTGTGCTTCCTGCTGGGAATAAAAAGATCAAAGGAAAATACACTTGCCATTTCTGTGTGGTATGTAACCCCACCCCATGACATAAGTGGTTGGCAGCAGATAGCAGTGATTTAACATGGTCAGCATGCGAGGGGATTTTAGCCCCAGGTGTCAAGTGGCATGATAAGAATATAAAGAAGTAGAGATGAGCTAACAGGACAGGACCAGGAGGCTGTCCGAGAACTTTCCCTAAATGGATTAATGACAGCTGAAATTTGAAAGGAAGCTTTATAGGTGAGCTGAAACATGAAACAACAATATACCCATTGACAACTCCTTTCACTTGAAGTTCCTAACCAAACTCTTCCATAATTCTAGAATGTTGAAAAGATCTAAGGATATGATTCCTGTAAAAACTATGCTGTAAACTGTAAAACACTAAGGAAATGTAACACATCTCATGACTATTAATTCAATGATCTTTTGCTGAACAGAAAGTAAACTTTAGGAGATCTTTAAGGAATTTAATTAAACCTGATATCTAGTGATTGATGATTCCTGCTTAGGACAAGTAGGGAAGAACCTATTGGGAATCCAATGAAAATGGGTAAAATATAATTATTTGAGATAGGAGTTGGCCAATATCATAAACACGAATAAGAGTTTACTCTCCCACTGGGTGGCAGGGGGCAGGGGTTGGTGAATATAGAAAGTCAGTAGGATATAATCCCCCAAACCATCAACAATGCCAGAATTGTTTAATATCTATTTACTACTTCTATTATTTTCAACGCAATATTAGTATCATCTTCAAAGACAAAAATATTCTGGGAAACAAATCTGGCTATGAAAGCAGAGGAATTTCTCCCCAAGCCTAATTTATCTATATATTCCATATTCTGAAGAAGCTCCAACATCAAAGCATTGGGGGGCAATTAGTCAGATTCTTACAGGACTTCTGTGTGAGAATTTTAATCATCATCATCCTGGTCACAAATCACTGTCATAATCTTTTTTAACCAATATTACCTAGAGTTCACTCTGTGCCAAGACCCATCTAAGGAACTTTAAGAAGCAAAATAACTCCATACTTCATATTACTAGCTCCACTTTAAGGGTAAGGAAACTGAGGTTCAGAGAGGTCTATAACTTGCCCAAGGACATGTAGCTATTTGGTGGTGGAGCTGGCATTAGATTTAGATCACCAGACTCTATAACTGAGTTCTCTGCACTTTGGTTACATTTTCTTCCCACTGTAGGCAAGAACTGAGTAGCTATAACCCAGTCCACCACAGGTTGCTTCTACTGAGAAGATGGGGAAGAGAGAGAAGACCTCAAATTAAGCAAGTGGTAAAAGTGGGAATGAAAATGGGTAAACTGTATATAAATATAAAGCAGAACAAGAAGTTCTCTCTTTTTCAAATATAAAAGGTACCTTGGGAAATGACATGCAAATCAAAGGGGAAGGTTATAACTGAAAAAATTTTCTAACTCTTTCAATATTAAGGTGATTTTAATGATTTAAATTTAATATTAAAGGAAATTTAAACATGTGCTTTAGAAATGAAAGACTGTGAATTCCTAACTTTGCCAATGATTGCTATGAGTAGCTGTTTTAACTTTAGGTAAGAGTAAAGTTTCCTCATCAGAAATATGGGCTTAATAAGTACCTATTTAGTATATTCAACACAAGTTCTATGAGGGTTAAGAGTGTGTGGTTTCTGCACCATGCTTCATAGAAATTATTGAATAAAGGTTAGCTATTATTGTTAAACTTTCTTGCAATTAGTATCCACATAAATTATTACCTAATTTTTTTTGTCTTTTTCCTTTTTTTTTTTCCATCGATACCAGGGATCGAACTCACGACTGCCTGCTTGCAAGGCAGGCGCTTATGCCGCTGAGCTAAACCCCCAGCCCCTATCCACATAAATTATTAAACATTAATATTTCTATGTGTTATATCAATCTTTGGAGAAAAGTAAATGAAGCCTAAAATTGTTTAAAAACAGAAAGAGTAAAAGAGAACATAGCACATGGTTTAAGAGGGATATATACTCTATGGGGAGCAGTGTATCCTGGGAGAGTTTTGGAAGATGAGCTTAAGGTGTCCAATGCAAGTAAGGGTTTAAGAAGAAGAGAAAAAAAAAAAAAAACAAGAAATATGACAGTGTGTTCCTTGAATTGGAAGAATAGTTTAACCCAGGGTTCAGCAAATGTTTCCTGTATAGGACCAAGCATTAAGTATTTTATCCTCAGTGAGCCACTGGGTTCATGTTGTAACATGAAAGCAGCATAGACAATACTTTAAAACAATGCTTGTGGCCGGAGTCCAACAAAACTTTATTCATGAAAACAAGTGGCAGGCCAGATTTGACCTGCAAGAGCTGTAGGTTACAGATCACTGGTCTGAAAGAAGTCTCAATACCATTAAGGAGTTCTAGTTCTAATCTAAGGTCTGGGAACTATATATATATATATATATATATATATATATATATATATTATGCATTTCATATATAATATGATATATTATCTAATATATACAACATACACACATATAAATGCATGTAAAAATGTCTCTTTGGTACAACTTTTCTAATAATGCTTTGATTCATTTTCATTCCACACATTCCTGAGTAGAAGGTGAAGGGGTGCAGTTGCACGCAGAATGCTGGGATGGTGTGAGCCCTGGATATAGTCTAAGGGTATGAGATGAGCAGGGCAGTAGCCATTTTATATATGTATTTGGGTGTGCGCATGTATGTATGTTACTAGGGAAGAAATTCAGAACTGAAATAAAAATGAAGACCTGCATCTTTAGTACTGATTAGCTGTGTAGTCTTGGGCAGTTCATGATCTCTGAACCTCCGTTTCTTCTTTATAAATTGGAGTTAGACTAAATAAGAAGTTCCTTTCAGCCTCAAACACCTATGATTCTAAAATATTATATGAAAAGTGGTAATTGTTGGACACTGCACATATTCCACTGTATATTTCCTACACATGATTTAGGAGACTGAATTGAGTCAACTAGAATTGTCACAATTTTAATTGGATTAAAAATGACATTAATGGGTAGTTTATTTGGGCGTTTACAATAATCATATAATCAAATAATCACAGGTATGTCAGTTAAACCTAAAGGTTCTTACGATAGAGACAAAAATGTACAGAATAAGGTACAATAAGATTTCTTAGTCATTCGACAGAGCTTTATTTTGTGTTACATTTTCTTATTTCATGTTGTAATTTCAAATTTAATTTATTAAATTTTGTGGAACTTCCATGACGAGAATAGGGAAGATAAATTATTTTTAACTTCTCAGGAGATTTTGCTTCCTAATCAATTTACTTATGCCTTTTTAAAAGAAGAATATTCACCGAGGGAATCAATGTAACCAATTTGGATATCAAAATATTCTCAGTAAAGGTCACAAATCCAAATCAGTCTAATAGTGAGGCAGGTAGCACAGGCATGGCCCTTATTTTTGACTCACCCTGGCTTGGCTGAGAATCTGGGTGCATCCAGGACACACTGTTTCCCTACTTGAGAAGGACAGGAGGTTGGATTTAGAGACAAAGAGCAAGCCGTCTGATCCACATGCAACTCTGTTGCCAAGGCACTATTCCTCCTACCACAGGTTTCTTTGCACACCTTCAAGCTGACCTGAAGCCCTTTGTTAATTCAATTCTGAGCATTTCCTGAGTAGAAGCAGACAATAATGCAGACATGGACAAAACTGAACTGCAATCCTGTGAGTGAACTCATGTCCAAAGGAGATTATGCTGAGACCACCAAACTCATTTCACTGGTGACCTAATCATCTCTCAAACTGGCCCCCTGTGGATATGAATTCATTAGGATGAAGAATTCTTAAACAATTACTCTTGGGCCCGGGATACATGCTTTTCATCAAGCCTGGGCATGAACACTTCTTTAAGTGGTTCTAGCCACCCCCTCTCTCCATGCAAAAAAATACATTCACTGTGGCTAGCAAAAAGATAGAATGACTTTTCATAACAAGTCCAATAAAAATGCACAGTATAAGCATTTTCTTTGTCCAACAACTCTGTAGCAAATTCTGACATCCAAGAAGGAAAGAGTCACTTGCCCATTCAGTTTACGTGTGTATTTAACCCTTGATTCTTTTTTTTTTTTTTTTTTAACACTTGATTCTTAAGAACATAATCTTTTCAGTCCCTTGGAAGGCCTCAGAGTTTAGTAGAAACAGGACCAACAGAATGATAGAAAGACCTGCTTTCTAGTCTTGGATTTGCCACTTAGCTGGGTGAACTTGGGCAAGTTACTTGACCTCCCTGAGCTGTAATTCATTTGCGTGATAGTGGCAGTAATAGTACTAATAGCGTTAGATAATTATGGGAGCAATACCTATTGCATTTAGAGGGCAGTTGTAACAACTAAGAAAAGGCGAATCACAAATATTGTATGTCTGCCACATTAAGTACTTAAATAGTAGCACTTATTATGGTAGCATTAATTTCACCATTTTGTAAAAGAACTTTGATTCAAAAAGCAAGCAAGATAATGGGTGGAAGGTCCATTACATTCTCATTAGAATCTGGAAAATTCAGTGTGTCCTAATACAAACACAGAGAAAATTCAACAATTATGTGTTAACACTGAGGACAAGTATACTTGCCCGGTTTAGGCACTACATGGGGATGACCTACAGTCCTTGGGTCAACTGGTGAATAAAGCCTAATTTTTCCTTTTTAAATTTCTACAACTCACCAAACAGAAAAACAGTTGTATTAGAAAAACAATTTCTATTCATTGAATTCAACTTAAAACTTCTGTGTGCTGGAGAGTAGGCATCAAAATTCCAAACACACTTGGTAACATCTTCCTTTTCAAAAGAATGTACCTTGAAATTAATTTTCAAAGCCTTCTAAAATTAGAAACAGTATTTAATATATATTGTTATACAAAAATCACTGGACTGGATTTTTCTTTTACCTGAAAAATAAGGAGTCTAAACTAGATGTGCTTTATGGTTGGCTCCATTTTTAGAGGTACGTAAGAACTTCTTAATATGCATACAGATATTTCCACATCTATGAAAAATAAATTTTTTGGCCAGCTACACAAGGTCTGGAAACTCCAAACATGTTTGTTTCTTACCCTGCAACAGAAGGAACGAGAATCTTTCCTACAAAAAGAGAAATAGCACACAGAAAGATCCATCAAAATGCAAACCCCACATTGAAATGCTGCTAGAGTTCATAACTCAAATTTCTTTATCCTGTAGCTGTTCAGGGACCCCATTAAATTGTTTTCCACAAATTCCATGAGGTTTGAACCATTTGTTATAACATTTGAGTCATTTATAAGCTATTTTGATCTGAAAAATCTGGAAGTAGCCATCCAAAGTAAAATACATGACTAATGGCACATTCAACTCATTTAAGATCAAAGCAGAGAACGTTGTGGAGTCCTGCAAACTTTCCTAGGGTGTTAAATGGATTCATTCACTTCTGATGTTGGCTGGAAAAACTTCTCGTGCCACAGACTGACCTCATTGGAAAAGAGATGCTCTACTAATCTGATGTGAAGCTGACTAACTATCTTGGACTCAAGAGTAAAAATTTGTGTGTGTGAAACTGTTATAAATACAGAAACACAAGTTAACGTAGAAGATTAGACATCTTTATACTGGTGTCATCGACTTACTGCAGAGACATTCCTTCTGTCACAGAGGTAAAGAGACAAGCTAACAAAGAAATAGATCAGTTCAAAATTAGTTTCTACTCCAGTCAAGCTGGGTCAACAGCATTGGTGTAAACTAGGCAGCTTGACCAGCCACATTCCCCAAGGGGAGAGAATCAGGGCTTCTCAGATCCAGCAGCTCAGTTTTAGCAAACCCTGAGGCAATTCTGAGCCATGCTAAAGTGTAAGAAGCAGTGAGATAGAATCTCAAATAGCATAAACATTTGCTATCATAATTGACACTGTATGAGGGGAAAAGTGTTTATCTGATGTTGTTAGATACAAGAACAACCAATAGTGTCACCAAAGTGTGTTTCAATTTCTTTGTTCTTTCTTGAGTTCAGAAGCCTAGCATTCATTTCCCCTAGAATTCTTGACTAGTGAGCAGGAATATTCACTTTAATCAATCCTTTAACTGTCACATTTTTTTTTTAATTCAGAAGGAATCAGTGGGTCTATCATCTATATAACCACCAAAGATGATACAAGAGAAAGCCCAAGGATGATGCCAAATATATAGCCAAATGCACCTTGTAAAAAATATAGACAGATTTATATAGTGTTGTATGTCCTTTGATCTTGTTCAGAAATTTGATCTTTTTCTGATTTATTAAATTGCAATTTTCCTAAAACAGCTTGTAATTTAATTATCACGGGAAACCTGCCGAAAGGGATCAACAGTGATGGAAATAAAAACAGGAAGTTGTACAATTTACAGTATCAATGATTTGCTTGCTGAGGTTTAATCAGATCAAACAGAGCCATAAAATAACAGGTGATTGAATTACATGGAAAGGTAATGCATGGGATTTGAAGACCCTGATGCTTCTGTTAAGTCTGTTGAATTCACAACTGTGGCGTAGGCGTTTTCCTTGGGAGATCTTGCTCTCAAGGGATACCCCCTTCACACTCCGAGGACATAAACACTGTAGCAGACCTTGAAGCAAAACAATACTCAAATGATAAAGGAACTATGAAATTGAGAGCTTCTGGTGAACTACTCATTTGTACAAACTTAAAGCAACACAGGTCCCTCAGAACTGCGAGGTTTCTGCCTAAGGAAGTGCTCAGGTAAGTACTTCCAGTCCATTCACCATCTCTACACATGCCTAAGTGGCCACTGAAAACTTCAAAATAAAAATGATTACTTAATATTCTGGTGAAGAAGAACACATAAACCACCCATCAACCACCTGAGGGAGCGCTTTTTGCTTTAAAATTTTCTAAATCCCTTCTTAGTGCTCTAGAAAGCCTGCAACATGCAGGGATGTTCACTTAGAGTGGCAGGTGATAGTTTTTTAGGAAGCACAAGTTTTGCAGTCATTCTGAGTTCATAATAGGCACTGAACTTGAAAAGCTTAAAACCTTCCAACATAGAGAAAACAAACTTGCCTTTCCTCAGTGTGGCTTTCAGAAAGATGACAGCATTATTAACACTTTCCCCATGTATTATTTTGAGAAAATGAATTCTGTGTGACACAATGCTGATAGTCATGGCTATGAAAAATTGCATGTCCTTTTCAAAGTTATTGTTGATACCTGGGCAAAGCCAGTGTTTTCCCTCCTGGGAACTGGAAGTGATTTAATTTCTTGCTCTGGGGAGAAGGAAGGAACTTTTGGCTACTGAACTTTCCAGACAACCTCTGAATCATAGTGGCGATTGCGGAAGCAGTGGTGAGAAATAGAAGCCTTGAATTCCTTTCCTGGGGTCTGGTTTTGATGGATGTGGAGGCCCCTAAAGGGTGATGGAGAAAAGGTTTAAGCAAACATGTTTTAGGGCACAGATTCTGAAAATTGAGTACCACTGTCCCACCTGCTGTGCTTCATTTCAGAATCCACAGCCATCATTAGCAGAGAACAAACTGCTTTTCCACTGCACACCACATAGCGCTGCTCCAGCTCTCGCTGGAAATTGCAAAACTCTTATGAAGGAGCATGTCCTGTAAGCTCTCTCTCCTTGTCAGTCCGTTCTGATTTGTATCATCTCGGGGCACACTACGGGGAGGGGAAGGAGAAGGTGTGTGCACACATAGGTGCAAGACATAAAAGCTGGGATGAGTGGACTTTAGATTTGATGCTACATTCTCCATTTAAAAATAAATATACAGGCCAACCCATGAATCACAACAACTCTTTGAATCAAATTTGGCACAAAGTACGTTCTAATGACAAAAGGTTAAAGGTATAGACTTATAGCATCTGTCTGTCCAGATCTATCCCATGGACTCAGAGAGTCATAAGGACCAGACAGAGGCTATGCCCTCATTTTAGAGGTATAAGAGGTCTCTAACATTAGTTGCATTATCGTGTGGGTACACTGAAGGATGGCAAAGTGGACTCATTGCTCCTTCCTTCGCAGTACCAGTTAGATTGTGAGGCCCAAATGCAGTCCCACTTCTCTAGATATCCCTGCCTGGGACTAATGTACACTTGCAATCATCCCAGCATGAATCCAGATCATGAAATCCATGCAGTTAAGCTCTTTAATGACATAGCCATTTTGCACAAGAGGGCTAAAAGAGAGATGTGGGGAGGTCAGTAAGATCAAAATTAATATCCTGGCTTCCATTCTGTCTGCTACCAACTAACCATCAAATCTGGGGAAGTTATTCAATGCCTGAGTCCTCAGCTTTCTCATCTGTAAAATGGAACGGGTGAGGAGGAAAAGAGTACACTAAACACTTGCCTTACTCCCTAATGGTTCTTAGATTCTCTTCTTTTCTTGCCTTTTAAATCTATATTCTGTAGGGTGAAATCAGATATTAAAATGAAATGAGTTAAATGAAAACAAAGGAATAATCTACATGCGGTGATTTTCCAAAGCAATATATCACCAAGAATCAACAATAATAAATAAATAATGCCAGTAATACCAGCTCCTGAAGGCTTCTGAATCCTTTTACTTATATACAGAACATAGAAGGCCAAATAATCTTTTCAGATTAAATTAGGCTAACATCACACCTTTCCTGAGGACAAACAGACAATATCCCTCAATCAGTAAAATCACTGTTCAAGCATGAACAGGTCCCCCACCTTCCTGTGACAGGACCCTAAGGGAAATGAAGTGCTCCCATTGGCTCACCCAGGGATGAATGATCAGAGATAAAAGGGGATACCAAAGTCTTGTCTGAAAATTCTCCACACTCACACCATCGCTTGACTTTATCTAAATGAGTGGTTGTGTTCCCTTTCAGCTGTGTCACAGTGAAGGGGAGCCTGGAAATTGTGCGGGTCATGAAAGCAGCCAAACACACCTTCAGAAGATCATATGCACTCTCGCACGGGCATTGAGGGTCATCCACCCCTTCCTTCTCTTGACTTTGAGCAGCATGTGTGTATGTTGGGTTCCTCTGAGGATAATGTAGGACCACAGCCAGCCAGTGAATTCTGTGTTTTGTGTACGTGCAGGCTTTCTGGATACTAGAAATTTGCCCCAGAATTATTTGCACTTTTCAATGAAAGGGAAGGGTATCTTCTGGAGGCTTGTGGACTTACATGGTAGAAAACAGCATGCTGAATAAATTTGGCTTTAGATGGCTATCTCTCCTTGAATTTACATCTTCTTACTTAGTACAACCCTACTTTCCTTTTTCGAGCCTCACTTTTCTCCTTCATAGCTCTGGGGGAATGCAGGCCTCACCTCTGTAGCCACTTGGTAATGTAACTGGAAGTAATGATGTGTCAGATCATTACAAGAATAGATATGGTTTTGTTCTGAATTAAAGAACAGGCACTGTGTGTGTAGCAGCTCCTTTGCCCAAGCAAACTGCTTGTCAATTTTATTCCTTTGACTGGGAAGGTTTTTCTGCAAGTTTTGCCATAACATGAGAACCTAAATGCAGGCTGCTTCTTCCTGGAAGGACAATAGCAATATTATTTGCTAAGGAGAGTAGGAGGTTGAATGAAACCATGGCAAGCTGAATACTCCCCTGGAAGAGTTCCTCAGCAGCCACTTCTGCCTCTGAGACTCGGTGGAAGTAGGGGAATTAGAGGGGAGCAGCTTAATCATACAGACTGATGCAGATCCCCTGCACACACTGTAATTATGCATCAAATCAGAAAACTGTGTGTTTGTGTGTGTGTGTGTGTGTGTGTGTGTGTGTGTGTGTGCATCAGAAATAAGAAAAAACAAAGTACAGAAAAGTATTTGCAAAACTAGAAGCAAACAGGGATAACAGATTCACAGAAAAATTAACTCCCTCGTATAAAATCTTGGTATCAGCTAGATGAAGAAAGCAAGAAAAGTTCATCAAACAGAACTGGTTCATTGGGGCCCAATAAAAATAGTAAGAAATTTCATGCTCCTTGGTCAGAACATATTTTAAGATGAGGGAGTACAGGCTAAAATTGAATTGGGACTCCATTTGAAAGCAAAAATTTAAAGATTATTTTACTAGTAAATAATGAGAATAATCTGCCTATGCTTAGGAAAAAATGCCAGTGTTAAGATGCCAGAGAACAGAATAGGAGGAAGTAGTACTCATTTTAGGATCAAAAAGACTGAAAATATTAAGCCAGTGTCACTGGTCACAAGCAAACAGACATATAATGCTTACCTTAAGTTCCAATTCTTTTAATTCTCACACAAGATGCAGTCTAAGGTATTTATTTCTAGTTCTATGTAATCATGAATAAATATTACTAGAAATATAAAAGAAAGCAAACAGCAGCAAATACTGTGCTAGTATTTCTGAGGTTGCAAGACATATTTCCTCTGGGGTCACATGCTGCATAATGACATTTCAGTCTACGACAGACTACAAACACAAAGGTGGTCCCATAAGATAATAGCAGAAGTGAAACATTTCCTGCAGTTTAATATTTCTATGGAACATTTCCTAAGTTTATATTTTTATACACTTAGGTGCATAGATACTTACCACTGTATTACACAGACTGCAATATAGATCATATTAACATGTCATATGGGTTTGTATACATAGACTGTGCCACAGAATGCAGAAGTGTGGCAGACTCAGGTTTCTATATTTCACACCTTGTGATGTCTGAAAAATGCTGAAATTGCCTAGTGATGTTTCTCAATGTATATCCCTATCATTATGTCACACATAATTGTATTAATTTCTCTCTGGTAGCTAAAAATTATATTCTCTTCTTATATGCTCTATTTGAGCTAACATCTCAAACATATCTGAAACAGTTGCATATGTTTGAGTAGAGGCACTGAAACCCAACACACTCATTCAAATTTCACAAAGTGGACCAAACAGACTTAGAATCAGGACCTTTTATGTGCTCCTCTGTAGAACTCCTCACAGAGCAATATGAATTCTTTTTGTAATTCTAGTTTATGGTTGATAATTTCTGATTTGATTAGACTTTAAAGTCTAACAGCTGCATGCAAAACGATTGATAATGATTTTAGGAAAGGGCACAATTGGATAGGAGGAAATATTCAAAGTCAACAAGAAGGATGATTAGAATTTCTGAGGTGTGAAGAAAAAGAACATACAATTTTTATTTCAGTGTGAGTAAAAAACAGAGAGATCATCTTCTATGTAGTAATCTATCTAGACCAGAATTTTTTTTCTTGTGATATGCACAAGAAAATTGTCAATAAATATCTGATAATCACTATAATCATCAAGATACAAGGCTAACTGAATTATAGTATGGCTTCTAGCTGCGTATCATGCATTGAGAAAGTCAATAAAGACAGACTTCAGTCATGTCAACTTTAAACTTGTAGAGTTTGTGTGTGTGTGTGTATGTGTGTAATATGGTTGGTGCAGAAAAATATCACATTATGATACCAATTGTAACTACCATATTATTTGTTAACATTTAGTTGAGAGTGGTTAGAACAAATAAAAACAATCATACATTTAAAAATGAAATATAAGGAAGATACCTTCCTTTTGATTCTTTCCTTTGATACTTAGGTATGCAGAGTACTTACATAGGGTACAGTATCGCAGATTGTAGAAAGTCATTTATGTGTTTATTTAAAAAGATGTCTGCTACTTCTGTAGTTAGCATTCATTTATTCAACAAATATTTATTGAGCACTTATTAGTACATGCTGGGTTCTGAATTAGCCCTGAGGGATGGAGCAATAAACAATTCAGGCAAAGCTCCTGCCCTTATAAAGCTTGTATCTGGTTTGGTGAGACAGATAATAAACAAACAAGCAAACACATAGCATTTCAGGTAAGAATGAGGATAATAGTGAAAAATAAAGGAAGATGAGGAGGATGGGGGAGACAGGCAGTAGAGTAAGAGGAAATGTCGGTCTCCTACGCTGAATTTTTTTTTTTTTTTTTTTTTTTTTTTTGGTGGTCCTGCAGATTGAGTCCAGAGCCTTTGCTCTAAGCAGGATCCTCAGACTTTTCTTTTTTATGTTTGAAGATAGGGCTTCACTAAGTTGCCCAGGCTGGGCTCAAATTTGGGATCCTCTTGCTTCAGCTTCCTAGAATGCTTGGATTACAGACATGTGCTTCCATGCCAATATCAGGAAAGGACTTTTGTAAGATGCCATTTGATCAGAGAACTCAAGAAGATGAGAAAGAGCACTTAGGTGTGGTGGTGGAGAAACACTCAGGTAGAGACGAAGATATACGTAAGTACTGAAGAAGGTAGGGTTGTCATATTGTAACAGCAAGGAAACCAGCGAGCCATATGATGACACACTAAAGGGACAAGGTGAAGGGAAGTGAAGTCAAAAAGGCTTGGGAAGAGAGGAATTGGAAACCAGTCAGGAACTGTCTTGAAGGTCACTTTATATCAGGTCAACTGAACGCAACTGTGCATTTGTGTCCAACTGTGTGTCCCTGACATTCAGGTGACATGAAAAAAAGTACCTAATTTAGAAAAAGGTATTATTTTTCTTTGTTTTGAGTAAATAAGCAAATGAATAAGACAAATATATCTCAATGATTCAAATGTGGCTCAGTTACTTTTAATTTAATTTTGGAAGCTAATTTTTAATCCATACACCAAAATTCCATTTGTGTGATAAGGGAGTACAGATGGGCTCCTGAGGGATATGGAAATTAAGCTCAGTTCTGCTGAAAGACCTTTAATAACTCATATGTTATTTTAACTCATGTGAATTCCTAACGAGTGGGCTTCCTTCAAAACTTCCTGAGGAACATGTCTGTGGGGTATCAAAACAGAAATTAGTGAAGCTAGAGTGAAGAAACTTAGTTTTTTCTGTAGACAGTATATAACTTTTCTCCATTGTTTAACCATGAATTGTAGACCTACTATGTGGCTAAATGTTTGGCTCAAGATATCAATTGTAAGTTTTAATTTCATAGGTTAACATGAAGTCTCTAATGTCAATGTTCTAGTGCCTGATACATACTTCTGCCATTAGCAAACCTTGACCAAAAATATTTTAAGAATGCCAGGCCCTTGATACCTATATAACTGCTATGCATATTAACTTGGTATCCTTGGCCAAGCTTCCATGAATTTTACACAAAGCACGAATGGCTAATATTTGTTTAAAATTTTCATTTACTTTTTTTGGTAAACATAAATTATTGCTTCTTTCCTCATATATTCTCCCCTTCGTTTGAAATGTTTTCTTTCCCTACTCCTTTGGCCTAATTCTAATCTGTCCCTGTAGTTCCCAACTTTCTTCGAACTCTGGGTTAATAGGTATTCCTCAGAGTGACCCTCAGCATCCTGGTCTTCTGCTCTTATTGCACAAACTGCAATTGCCTATTTATTTGTCTATAACTTCTCCAAGGACTATATGTGTCACTGTGGTAGGGGCTGTTTATTTTGTACCATTGTTTCCCTGATGATCAATTGCTAACACACAGTAGGTACTGAATAAATGTTTGTATAAATCAGAATTTAATGATCCAACTCCTAATAGGGAACTGAAGAAAAAAATGAATTTATAAACTCCTTACTCAAGTATAACTATTTAATTCATTTAATTCTACTGCAGAAGGCTATTATCCTTTAAATGGCCAGACAATTTAAAATACTACACAGGGACTGTTAGAGAATTTTCATCCCATATGCCAAGGAAGCTAAGTAAACTAGTTTGTTCTGCATATGATTAGAAATATAAAAGTCTTGGGAATCACATTTCTTAAAGCTCATGCCAGTTTTTATTGTTGGTAGTTTTGTAAATGCATTGCATATTCTATGGTATTTGTGAAGTCTTCAAAGTACATGCAATATAAAAACCTTCTGCCAGGCACAATAATGCACAACATAAGAAAAAAAGGGCCCAACAATTTAAGTCAGTTCACAGAGAAATTCAAGATGGTAGCTTGATCATTTCATGCTGCATATAACTAGGTTCACTGCATAGAAAATATTGGAAGTAATGGCCAACAATCAGTATAGTGTAGAGCAGTTGTGTGGCTGATAATAATTTTGAGCCAAATAGATACCATAATTTATGGGTATGATTGTTGTGCAGGGGACCATATGCAGAAAACTTTTAGGTATCCTTCCCACCAACCAGCTTTTAGCCAAGCAATTAGTCCTTTACTGTTGAGTTGGGAAGGTTTCCTTGTTTACTCACATAATTCTTTTTCCAAAAGGAGATCATGTAAAATAAAGAAAAAAGATAAAGATTAGGAGAAAGATTCAGTTAAAAGTAATTTTCCTTTTTCAACTTTACCTTCAATTCATCTTTTCTGGCAAGGGTTACATTTTTCCCATGTCTCTCATCAGGCTCCCTGCAACATGCATCACCCCCTTCCCCCCAATCACATTTTTTTTTTTTGTCTTTTTCGTTTTTATTGGTACCAGGGATTGAACTCACAACTGCCTGCTTACAAGGCAGGCGCTTATGCCGCTGAGCTAAATCCCCAGCCCCACCCCCCCAATCACATTTGTAATAAGGCTCAATATACTATATATGAAGATCTAGGTTCTGCCTCATTATCATATCCTTTCTTATGAAAGAAAAAAGAAACAGCACAACAATGCTCAAAGACGCTCTGTGTCAACCAGTTATACTAAATACACCAGAACCATGGAATCCAAAGGCGTTACCTTACCAATTAAGGTCTTGTTATTTTCTTTTCTGGCCATTTAATGAGCAACTGCCACATGTATAACATATTTATAGATTATTTTCATCTAATATTTAAAACAATTCTAACACTTGAACATTATTATGGTCATTATAAGAGTAACGAGTTTGTTTCTGAGTTAGTACATAGCTTAACTTGTGTAGAAAGGCAAGCCATTAAATATATATGCCTAAAACTACCATGCTACATAGTGTGTGCTGGCAGAAATTATGGTTATATGCCTCACTTAATACTTCACTTGTCTCTTTAAGGAGATAAACTAACTTCTTTTGGTTTTTTATTAGCATTTTTTTCTGCTATCTTAGGTGTACTCTTGGCTATACTGCATTCTAATACCTATGGAAAGTTTACAAAAAAATCTCCCCCAAACAACAACAACAACAACAAAACCCCAAACCAAACTAAATAAAACAAACCACAAATAAATGAGAGAATTTCATGCCAAAGATCTTTGAAGTAA
Source organism: Cavia porcellus (assembly GCF_034190915.1). Lineage (NCBI taxonomy): Eukaryota > Metazoa > Chordata > Mammalia > Rodentia > Caviidae > Cavia > Cavia porcellus. The sequence continues at coordinate 29,834,953 of NW_026947484.1, read as the reverse complement.
TTGTTGGATAATAGCTCATGAAGAAGATGCCAGTAAAGAAAGTAGAAATGGTGTGTAGCTGTGGTGTTACACACTCCGTGTTTCTGAAAGAACTCCTGATGATATGTTATTAATTTAATCAAAACTCCGAACACACTGGCTCCATCTGCAGTACAGAAACAGATCATTGAGAAGTAGAACAGCTATTAGACAAGTAGAAGCTGCTTTCAGGGGTTCAGGATGGTGTACAGTAGGCTATGGAAAGGAAATAGAAAGGAAATGAGCAGAAGGTTTCACCACGTGACAGTATGTAGATTTGAGGAGAGAGCTTAGAGGTGGTACACTCAGGAAAGAAATGAGTCAAAGCAGACAATGATTGAGGAAGTGGAATTGTTTATATGGTAATAGGGGTAAGAAAACAAACAAAAAGAGCCAAATACAGGGCAAGTTTTCTGTAAATAAAGACATATTTTTGCTTTGCAATTATTCTCTTTGGGTCAGATGAAAGAATACACCACATGATCTCATACATGGACTATAAGAAAGTCAAAGTGGAATGGTTACCAGAAGCTGGGGAACAGTAGCCAAACGGGACGGGAGGTGAGAATTTGAGACAGACAGGAGTAAGACTCTCTATGGTGACACTTGACAGTGGAGTGACTATAGATAATCCTAATGTACTGAGTATTTTATAAAGCTAGAAGAAATAATATTGAGTGTTTTCACCACGAAGAAATTGTAAGTTTGAAGAGACAATCTGTTTAATCAATTTACTCATGAACATTACACACTGCACACATGTATCAAAACATCACATGGTATCCCATAAATAGGTTTCTATGTATCAGCTAAAAAGTAAGATTAAATTTTTAAAAACACACAGTATCAATGACAGAATTAAGATTATTTTAGAAGTGAATAAAGAACAAATTAGAACAGAAATCTTCATACTGGAAAACAAAAGAGGAACCTAGTTTTGACTAACAGCAATTAAGATGATAAAAAATGACTAGAAAGTGAGACTCTCATTTACTCTTTCAGTCTTCTTTTTATGCTAAGGAGACAACATGATATTTATACATGCAAGTCTGATTTATTTCATTTATGAGTATGAAAATGAAAGGGAAAGAAACTGCTCAAAAGGAAATAACAACTGGGAAAGGGGAAAGGAGAAAAGAAAGAAAGGAAAAGATTGTATGCTGTTGTGGTTTGTGTTCCTGTGGCCCCACCCCAAGCCTCACGCAAACACAGATGTGCCCAAATCTCACATTTGTTATTGGTTCATTGTCTGGCATTCAAATTGGTGGTGTGGAACCAGGATATGATATAATAGTAGGAAGAAGGTGTATATTGCTCTTTTGCTTTTTGCTGTTTGCAGTGGTCATGAATGGCTGCCCCACCATGCTGCTTTGGAGCCAACTGAGTATGGACTGAAACCTCCAACAACTATAAGAAATCAACTTTTTCTTCCCTAACTTTGGGCATCAGGCATTTTGTCTCAACAAAGAATAAAAAGTGTATAAATATGTATGCGTGTGTGTGTGTGTGTGTATCTGTTTGATGAACAGATTAGTAGTGTAGTTTTCTGTCTTGTATATATACATATATATGTTTACACATATATGTGTGAGATACATATGTATGAGATACATATATATGTATATATGTATATATTTATATATATATATATACAAGACAGAACTGTACTACTAATCTGCTCATCAAAAAGAACAGTTTGTTTTCATTGTTTGATCGTTTTTTTTTCATGCATAAATCTTACAATCTGAACAACTACTCTTAAGATAACAATATGCAATATATTAACTAGTGTTAATTTGCTATTTTTTGAAATTCTGTATCATTTTTATCATTTTTTTTGTTTTTAAAATTACAAACAAACCAAGAATAAAAAAAAAAAAAAAGAGAGAGTGAGGCTCAATGCAAAAGTGTTTGCCTGGCTCATACAAGGCCCTGGGTTTGATCCCTACTATTGGGGGGGGGGCACCCCTAAGGTTTATATGCCAGGATGCTAACAAAAGGTAAAGACACATATCTACTGAGAGATGTAAGGAAGAATGAAAGGATATGAAGTGTTAAAGAGTAATAGGGGTGGGGATATAAAATGCACTTAAATTAGGGCTACAGTCATCAAGAAATAAAGTGAAGCACCTCTTTTGGTGGGCTATAATCTCAGTATCCTCACTATCCTTAGCAGTCTGTTACCTCTGATTTAACAGACTTTACCACATTCTACCTGTGGATAAGTACAAAGGTCATTTTTAAATTTAATTGTAGGTTTGGGAAACTAAAAGTAATTTTATTTTCTCCTATTGTCCTTATGACTTTAAAATAATTTTTGGATAGGAAACCATTAGATGAAAAAATGGTACTTCATCTTAGGATTTATTCACTTGGTCCTTTCTTGAGTAGGAAGTAGTGATTTATTTTGTATTTCAATACATAAATGTGCTCCAGAGAAACTTGCCAATACTGCTATCTCTATTTCAGTACAAACACATTCCTGAGACTGACACCCAGGTTATGGAGTCTAACCTGGAAGTTGGAAACTCACACGTACAGCCCTAGAAGGAGTGAAGAGCTTGGTTAAGGCTTACTTTCTGCTGGAGTTTAGAAACAGCACAGGGCTGTTATCATCCCAGGCATGAACTTGAAATCTCCACATGGGAATTCTTTTCCTAGACTAAAGCAACTTGGATGTCAGCGGTGAGACTAAAAGTAACAAGGAACCAAACTCTGAAAGATCCTATTCATAAGCCTGGTAAGAGAGAGCTTAATGGAAAAAATACAACATATTATTTTGTTGTACTTGTTGTAAAGGAGTGTGGTCAATATTTTATAGGCTATATTAAAACATAAACATAACTTTTGTGAAAATTTAAACTTTAAGAATATTCTTGAATTTCATATTCACTTTTAAACACTACTGCTCCTCAGAAATAATAAATGGAGCTATTTATAGATTATGCAAATACATATTACCAAGCTACTGACCTTTCAGACAACTACTATAGGAGGAATATTGTTGCTTTTATTGCTAATTTTAGTTTTCAAACATCTTCTTTTTATTTCTCATGCAAAGAAAACCTTCATTAAAATAGTTTCTAACAGAAAGTATGGACGGGGCTGGAGATTTAGCTCAGCAGCATAAGCACCTGCCTAGCAAGTGTGCAGTCATGAATTTGATCCCTGGTACGGATAAAAAAAATGTATGGATATACAGGACATGTTTAGTGTATATTTTCTATTTTATATAATTTCTATAAGAGTTTCTCTTAAGGAGATATAAAATGATATGTCTTCTAGTAGATTATATTAAATATTAAATCACAAAATAATTTCTGTTGATCTAAATAAAAAGTTTTAAATATCAATATATATCAAATGTATACTTTTTACACCTCTTAAATGTCAAATGTGTATTTTTAAAGTACATGCTTTTAAAAAATCTTTACTCTTTAAACTTAAAGGACACTTGTTCTAGTCCTATGAAAGAATTCAGCCATTTTGTTTATTATTCTTCAGGTCAAAGGGGACTTTGGGTCGCCTTTTATCTTTTATAGTGATCTGAAAGCCTTTCTCTACTCACGGATTACATTTTAACTTAATTTAGATTAGAACGGAAGCATGTTTGCAGAGTGTTTCTACCAAAAAAACAACAAATTCTGCTTGTGGTTAGCCTGCCTCATCTGGGTTTGTCTCAAGATTCAGCCCACAGCTAAGAAGTTGAAAAAAAAAAAAAAGGTAATTTAACAAATGTCCAGGTCAGAAAAGAATACTATTTTAAGAAGTTTGTAGTGTTTCTATAAATGAAGCCATGTTCTTCTTGGGTAACTCTTTGCTCAAAGGAAACAACTTGGTCTCAAGAAAAGTCTTAACATTATGTTCATGTCACTTAAAAATGTGGTTGATTCACCTGCACCAACTTCCATATGGTTCTGCCACACGGAACAGATGTGGAAGATCAGAGTGAGAGGCTTTCCTGGTCCCCGTATCTTTTTTTCATAGCACAGGACTCTAGTTTGAGTGACATCCCAGAGGGAAATTCATGTAGCTTTGTACTCAGAAACACTCAAGCTTCATACTAAAAATGCCACTGGTTATGATTCTTAAACATCTTTTTATTTTCACTCACCTCTCAGATTTTAAAAATAAAGTTCCTTATGTGGTTGCATATCCTCAAGAAAAATTCCTCCCCAGACTCTGAGAATTTGATTGGCTATGTGTGACTGACTAATTGCTGGGCATCATATTGTTAGACGTCTTCTTCAAAGTCTTCTGTTTTTGTCTTGTGTATGGTACTATGATCCAGAAGCCATGTTTCACAGGAAATCAGGGAGGAAGGGCAGTTCCACAGAGGGCAATGTAAGAGAAATGCAATGAACACTCAATTCTTTTATTTCTTCTGTTCGGACTCCACGAGACAGAAGTAAAACAGACACTGGAACTAGGCAGAGGAAAAAGAAACACGGAACAGGCATTCTTCTTTTCATGTCTCACTGTGAGAAGGTTGCCTAAGATAAACAGTTCTTAGAAGCAGAGAAAAACTATAAGAAAAAAGAGAGCTCGCTCCAGACAGCAGGACTATTAGCAAGTTTGTGAGCATGGAGTACCGTTTGCCTGTAAATACTACTTCTAGTATTGGAGAGACTTATATTACTAAAAATCAATCAAAAAATCTCTGCTATAATTGGTTAAAATCCTGCGCCAAAGATAAATACCAGATTTGAGCAAATTCAAAGGCACATTTCGATCAAAAGCACACTGATACAACTTCACCTTGACACAGGGCACAGAGCTACTAAGGATTTACCAGATCTTCAGATCCTCCCAAGAAATCTCTGACAATTTTGTTCTGTCTTCTCCTGGCTGGGTGATAGAATGGAAGTGTAGTTTTAAGCACTGTGGGAAAATATAAGTCTAGACTAGTTTTATTCTCCCATCTCACCCTCCTTTTTAAAAATGTTTAAAGGTTTAAACATATCCTCTAGGATTTGGAGGGCATTCATGGAAAAAAACTGTCTAACAGTATTCAAACTTAGTTTTTAAAATAGTTTTCTATTTTTCTTGGGAATTCATTTATAGAACCAAATTTAAAAGGGCCTCATCAGTCTCTGAAGTCTGATTTTAGAAAGAAAAATGTCTTTCTCTCTGTATAAGATTTAATTATGACTGTTACCTTAGGAAAGCAGACAGGCATATCCATGTTTAAAACAATAGTAGTAGCAATAAATATAGCTTTTGTTACGTGTTATATAAACATGTTTCTGACTCTTGAACTTTACAACTCAGAATGACTAGCCCAGAGGCCAGGGATGCCAGGCCCATTCTCTAACTCTGAGGGGTCCCCCGACTGAAACATCACCAGCCTGGCTTCACACCCTGAACCTGGACTGGAAAGCAGCTCAGGATACTCTGAGGCTCCAAATGCAAGACCTAAGCCGGAAGTCCAGTAAGTGCTTTCATCGCCATGGGGTCCACAGGAGGGCACAGCCTTTTCCTGTGGCCCCACACCCCAGCAACACCAGCACAACTTGACAAAATGGATGCAGTAAATATTTTGCTAAGCTGGTAGAACACTCATGGTACAGGCATCATTGATGAAACCACTGCTCCAACCTTAGGTGTTTCTCTGTGGCTGTGCCTGGAAGTGCTGACTCTTCCTGGTGCTTGGTGAGAAGCTGGGCCTCTGTGGAGCCCTGCACAGAGGCAGGAGGGCCGCAGGGCATGCACAGGAACACAGCTTCACCGACACAATATAATTTGGAGCCATTACAACGTATTGTGTGTAGGACACTACTGTGGAGCTCTTAATATGCAGAATTTTGCATAGTATGAATGCTAATCATTTTTACGATGATGCTATTCATATAATATGTAATACTTGCTAAACAAAATTATGAAACATAATTACTGCTCAGACACAGTTGCTGCTTTCAGTCCTCCAAAACCCAGTCATTTAAAATTGTGTTTTCTTTAAATAAATGGCAACAATCCCCGCTAAAGACTATGTGCCTAGATAATTTCCTTTTCAAAAAAGGAGCCTTTTTATCTTTAGTGAGTGACAAAACATCCTTTATGAAAGGTTTATAACTCAGCCATTTAAATTTGCTTCAGGCTGAAATTTGGCATGCAACTTCTCGTCCGGGGAGCACAGTTTCTATTTTACTAAATTTTACTGAAATTGGTTTGACTGGTTTTCAGTCACAGGGAAGCAAAAGGGCTAGCTCCTCCCTCTATTTTCAACTAGACAATGACAGAGCTTAATTATCCACCCTCCCTGCTTGCCTCTTCTACCAGCCTAGGTAACATGGATGGTGGCTGGGTAAACGAACGAACCTCTCATACTCAACATGTGGGTGTACAAACACACACAGAAAGATCAGCGTGGATGTTCCCTTTCATTCTGCCTCTGGTTTAGCTGAAGAGAAAAAATCTACAGCTTCAGAGTCACAAAGCTATGCCCTTGTATTGCTCCCCAAGGAGCAAGGCATAGACAAGACAATTTCTTCCCTCTGGCAAGAGTATAAATTAGGAGGGTGAAAAAAAGAATGAAAAGCTATGAGAGCAAACAGTACCAGGATACCTTCCCCTGGTTTTCAGGAAGTATTTCAAGAGGTCTTATCAGTTTCATCCATTTGTGAAGAGGTAAAAAAAATTCACAATTTACCACCAAAACCAGCCTCCTATTTCAATTTGCCACAAAAATGATGATAAGAAGTTTCCTGGGAAGTGTAAACCTATTTGTAAAATAGGGAGACAGAATAGCAGATGATTTTCAAGCATGGAACTCATGAGGTGAGAATGTAACTTTAATTGCAAAGCCCCTCTGCTCTGATCCACGTAACTTTAGAAGAATTTCTAAACAAACAAAATGCATATCCTGAGAGCTGAAATACCATAAATCAAGGTTAAGGGACAGTGTAGTTCTAACAAATATAGTGACAGGTTAAGATCAAGGGATGCCTTGACATTCTCCTCAAAAAGGTCAATCTAACTGGTCTGCAATGTAAAAATGAAGAGCCTGCCATCATTGCCATGGCGAAAGGTCAGACACCAGCCGATTGGTGATAGAATTATCAAATTAACCAATCGATGTGTGTGAGTAATAGATGTAAGCAATCCTCTGGGAGGGCCACAGGGCAAATGCCAGCTCATCAATAACGCATTGCTGTGGACAGGAAGCTCCTTGCTTCAATCCATGTCCTTTCCATTACCAAGAGGAGCCAAACCATGTCTGATGAAGACCCTATTTACATATTACATTCTAAAAGGGATGAAAGGCCAGTGATTTAAATATTAGTCTTTCTCTGAAAACTACAAATGTGTGCAGAATAATTACCATCCTGGGCAGAAAGGAGAACAAATGTCTTTTTCTTTGCATTAAAAAAAAGCATTCATGTCCCCCCAGTAAACAACACAATAAAAGGATCTCTTCCTCCATAGATTAGTAGCAGATTTAGGCCAAGACTCCCTTGGTGAAAGCCCTGGACCTATGAAAGTTATACAAATCTTGATTGTGTATCAACTTCTGCATTGTTTAAAAAAGTTTTTAAGAAGATGCACCTATTATCATAGTGACATTAAAGTCTTTCAGAGGTATTTATCACAGTGGGGGTGTTAACAGTTCTCACTGCTAATTAGGGATTTACTCTCCATCAATATATGAGCGTAAAACCTATTAATGTTAATGGGGTTACACATCTGTATTGAAGACAGCATAGATTCCTAGGTGAGTATGATTATCACCCTGCCTGTGAACATCTCTGAGTGTTTGTATAGCACTTTGATTATAATACTTTCTTGTTATAAACCAAAGAAAAACACACATTTTGGCCTCATCGATCCAGTTCCAGTAGTTTTGGCAAAAACAGAGAGCAATATAGTTTCAGTAAGTCTGAGCAGAAAAATAATTTTGGTCAACACTTTGCATATTTGGTCTACACCCACATATTTGAATATGTGCACCTCTCAGCAAAGATAATTAACACACAAACACACGCTCATCAGCATTTTCAGTCAGAAATGATAATATGTAATTACTTCCAGGGCTTTTGTCTTATAAATTAATATGCTTAGCCATTTACTCCCACAAGCAATGCTTAGGGGCTTAAGACTACAGTATTATAGTGAAAAAACATACTATTGCTTTTACTAATGAAAAAAAATTTTGTCATGATTGTGTTTTGAAGGTAAACCAGGATAAGTCAGGATACTTATTTAAAGGTTAGAACTTTTGTGATTATCATGCTAAAGTGGTGCTATTTAATATGGTATACTAACCATATGTCTAAGTTATATAAAATTAAAATTTAAAATGTAGTTCCTTGACTTGTAGTAAACCACAGTACTCAATCCCAGTAGCCATGTGTATCTGGGGCTCACTCTGTGACTGTACAAAATAGAACACCCGTCCTGCAGAAAGCCCCACCAGATACCATCATCTGGAGGACTGGCACAGTCTTCACCCAAGAAGGTCTGGAATGGCTTCATCTGAGATCTGGAAGCCTATGTGTGAAACTTCTGAACACCTGGTACAAGGCTATATCCGTCATTTTCTCTTCTCCACATCATCTACTAGACACGGAGAGAAAAAAAAAATACTTTAAATGTTCATTTCTTACAGTAATGTAGCAAAAAGGCCAGCTTTGGAATATCAGAAGGTTATTTCTTTTTGTAGTCATATTCATTCTGATTTTGGGAGAATTTGTTCACAGTAACTTTTCCTCAAATATTTTGCTACTAAATTACAACTTGTTCTTGAAATCAAGGTAAAGATAAGGAATTCACATTGAAGTTGTAAAACAGGAAAATAGAACAGCAAAGGAACTGCTGCTATTGCAATGCAGAACTGTATTTACACCAGTGAACTAGGGTTTAGCACTCTGGATCAGCTGTAACTGGTGTCCTAGAATATATACGCTTTAGGGCTGCCAGGCCTAATGGTGCTTACTAGAAGCAGCATCCACGCCCCCCTAGGAGTGGAGCTTGCTGCAGCCAGGTGCAGAAAGGTAAATGAATACAAAGAACTGGTTTGTTCCAGTGAAACACAGGTTGATGAGATGGCTGTGCACCTTGTACATGGGTGTGCCACCAAGCCACTCCTCTGCTTTCAAGGTCTCCAAGTTCCTCTTTATGCCCTTCCATTTTATCAGTATTAAAAATGACATGACAACCAATGTGGTCTGGTTGCAGAATCAGTAAGTAAGCTGTCATCCTTTCCCAAAACTCCATGGAAATATGGAATATCTAACCATCTTTGAACAAGCTGGAGGTTCCAGATTAATGAATGGCATTAACAAGGCACTGATGTGAGGAAGTACAACCCACTTACAATGTCACTGTATACTGTTCAGTGGATCCTGAAGAAAAATTAACAGAGGCAATGATAGGAAGGAACAGGGGAACTACAACTGGGTTTCAGATGGTAATTTCAAACGGCATAAAAATGCCTAGCAAATTTTACCTCTAAGTGTTATAAGGTAACTAGTAATATGAAACAGAAAAACTATACAATATTGATCAGACAATCAGTTTAAAACTTACAGGTGGCATATCTCTGTATTTAACATGAGATTGTTTACCTCCTTATGAAACAAACATAGCCAAGGTAAGTCATCATTTTCAGTGATGTTCAGACACAACATCTATAAACCTTTTATTACTTTAACTTTGTCTTGCATACAGAGAACTTTTTGCTCAATAAAAAAGATCCTATTTCATTAATACAATAAAGCAAAGCTCGTAAGCGATAAAACAGCTCAAAATATCTCAGTGAAAACAATGCTAATTAAAACTTTTCCGCTGCAACCTTTGGCCACAACATTCTTAAGACCTCAAGAATTCTAGATTTGAGTAGATGAAAAATCAATAAAAAGCAGATCAACAATGCTGAGGTATTGAATTGGGCCTACATGTTCTGTTTGAATCTCTGACTTATAAAACAGTATTACAAAACAAGCATGTACCACTCAGCAGGAAACTCGACAATCTAATCATCTCCCCCTATTCTGAGGCCAGCCAATTTATAATATGTTCTGCAGGTTACTCTTCTTGCACTTGAAACAGCAACATTCATATCTGCCAAAGTACAGCACCAAATATGATGTTTCAACTAAAAGAAAAAAAAAATCTAACAAGGAGTAATAAAAGGTTTTTATTAAGGCACAACCAATTTAAGTAATCACCATCATACTTTTTAAGTATTAAAATATAACTTTGTTTTCTTTTGAAGTGGTAGGTTAACACTATGTTGTATTAGCCTGGCCTTTGCTGATATATTTTCTTTCTCTATTATGGGAATGGATGGCTTTTATTGAATAACCTTTTTGCTGCTTTTTAAAAAATGAAAAATATATATATATATATATATATATACACACACACATATAAAACATTTTCTATATCAACACAATCTCTGTTTTTCACAAAACCAATCTCAGTCACAGTATTCTATCAAAATCCCTTCTGATGCAGGCATATTCCCACATTTAATACTGTAGTTATTGTTTGCCAGCTTGTATGAGGTTTGATGTCATGAAAATAAAAGCTTTAAAATATAGTCACTCAAGAGAGTAGAGATTGCAGGTAGATTATTTGTACTCAATCTGTCAATTTGATGAAATTAGTCTGCCAATTAATGAAATTAACTAAAAATAGAATTTAACTGTATTCCACTTCTTTAATGTATATCAGATACCATTGAAAGAGAAAACAAAACTTTCTTGGGCACTAGATATCATAGGGAGCTCAAAGTTAAATTTAGCAACTTTATTTTCACCTGTAAATCAGGTTAAGAGTTTTCTCTTATAGCAATCAAGCAGCATTGGTGCCATTTTTAGCTTGCCTATTCTGTAATGTGAGCATCTTTGAAAAGAACAGCAAACTCCCCACCCATGTTCACACTTCCTGCACATGCTGGTGTTTTACACTTTCATACGGTGTCTCAATATGGAACATGCTCCTTCCACACAAATAGTACCACTGGGTGAGAATGTAAACTAATGCTAAAGAGCTAACGCACATTTCTTAGCGCTGCCAGCTCCGTGAACACCTAGAACGGTGCCAGCGAGATAGCAGGGAGGCTCTCCACTTGGCTTTCTAATCCAGAATGATGTCCAATCTACAAGCAGAAAAGGGAACAAAGATTCCCATTTGTCTCATGAGGTTCTAATAAACATTCCTATTTAATAGAACCCTAAAATGTTCTGACAACTCTAGGAATATGAAGAAGCTAGTTAGGATCATTTTTTATGTTTAACATTTATTTATTTATTTTTAAACTTTGTTTTTAATTAACACATAATAGTTTTACATATTTATGGGGTTCTGTGTGAAGTTTCGATACTTGCATATATTATCTCAATACATGCATATATTATGAAGGCATTAAGCATACTTATCAACTCAAACATCTATCAACTCCTCTTTTCTAATTATTTAGAAATATGCACATAAGAAATATCTTTAATGTATTCCAACAGTAGAAATGTGCCTTTTGTAATATATGTGCCCTTTCTGGGTTGCCTAGGTCTCTAAAGCCAGATTTTGGGAAAACTCATACAGCTTCTTTATGTAGTGTGTGGAATTGGAGACCTTGAGTCTGTGAATGGTGTTGAGGTTGGGAATAGCAGATATGAAGACTGGGAGAGTTAGAAAGAGAATGAAAATCTATGCATTGGTTGCTATGTGAGGTTCTCCTAAAAATTTATGATTCATTGGTTGTTGGTATTCCTCAATAGCTTAGACTACCACTGAATCATAATTTCCAAAAAATTATGATTCAAAAATAGTTGACGTTCTCCAATGCCTTGGTGTTACCAGTCTAAAAGCTCAAAGTAGGCATCAGGAAGAATTCTGAGCACAGGATAGGATTCAACCACACAAATCTGTATTGGTATAAAGAAGAGATCCATAGGTAGGAACTAGAGTTAGGAAGAGCCAAGAGACATGCAGAAGATTCTAGTGTGGGTTTTCTCCCTAATGTATCAGCAGCTCCTCTCAGGAGTCCGGTCCAGACTCTTCCCCCTCTCTCTCTTCCTCCATGACATCTGAGGGTGACAGCAGGCCAAGATCCAGTCCCACAACTTGCCCTCCTGTCTTTCTTCCTGTATTCCATGAGTTTAGATATCCTCTGTGTGGCAATTTCTCCTAATCGTGTACCTCAACACCAGATTGCTCCTCTGATTTTTAGTTTCAAGTATCTCATGCTTTTCTGACATCTGCATTGGGATGTTTCCAGCCATCTCAAACATATCTCACAAATATATTTTATATGTTTATAGAAATTTTATGTTCCCATCAAATTTGAACAGGAAATAAACTTCAATTTTCATATACTTTTGCCATTTGTTGGGTGTGGTGGTGCATGCCTGTGGTTCTAGCACTCAGGAGGCTGAGGCAAGAGGATTGCTGTTGAATTCGAAGCTAGTCTGGGCTACATAGGTTGAGTTCAAGGCCAAAATGAATTACACACTGAGATCTTGTCTCAAAACAAACAAATAACAAAAACAAATAAAAACAAACGTATTTCTGGCAGTCCCTAGTCTCCTCTGCTATCAGTGTCTTCTGCCAGAAAGGTACATTTGTCACAAGGCAAGACACATCATGAGTGCCCAACGTCCATAGTTTATGTTAGGTTTCACTTGTGCTAACATAGAATGAATCAATTTTGAGAATTATATAATGACATGCATTTACTAATACATACCATGGAGAACATTTTCTGTACCCTGAAAATCTGCTACATTCCTCCTGCCTTCCTCCCCTAATCCATGAACACTACTGATCCCCTTGCTCCAGACTTCTGTACTGTGAACTGAACCTATGACCTCTGCACTAAGCTGATTTCACAGGCATTTTATTTTATTTTTTAGACAGATCTTATCTCATTAAGTCACTAAATCGCCCAGGCTGAGCTAGAACTTTCAATCTTCCTGCCTCAGCTTCCTGGAAGGCTGTGATTATAAGTGTGTACCACCATGCCTGGTTCTGTACTTTTTTAAAAATGTCCCCATTGATTTTCCTTTTCCAGAACTTCAGAGTTGGAATCATACTGTATGTAACCTTTTCAGGTTGCCTTCTTTTACTTATTAATGTGTATTTAAGTTTCTTCCATGTCTTTTCATGGCTTTTCTTTTTGGTACTGAATAGTATCCCACTGTCTAGACACACCACAGTTTATCCATTTACCCACTGAAGAACATCTTGGTTACTTCCATGTCCTGGCAATTATGAATAAGTTTAGTATAAACATCTATATTCAGGTTTTTATAAGTACAAAAGTTTTCAACTCCTGTTGTAAATACCAAGGATCAAATTGCTGGATTGAATGGTAAGAACATATTTAGTTTTGCAAGAAGCCACCAAATATGTTTGTAGGTGGCTACTCAACAGCCCTTTTGGTTCAGGTACTACAGCTGCCCGCTTTTCCTTCTTCTCCTGTGCAGAAAACTGATCTACCATTCACCCCAAAATCCAAGTACAGCAACCAGTTTCATCTTTCCCTCATACCCCACCATAAGCAAACAACAAATAATACATTTTAATTCTATGTGTGAAAATATTTTGAGCCGCTTCACTACTTGTACTGCTGTTTGTCTAACTTACCAATCCCTCTCTCAGGGTGCCTGTGAGAGCCTCCAATCTCTTCTCTGTGTTTATTCCCATCTCTACGCCCCTTCTACAACCTGTTACTATGCAACCGAAAGAGAAGTCTTAAAACACAAGACGATTTCATTACCCTGATTTAAAATACTGTCATGGATTTCCACTGTACATACAACTCAAAGACTTACACTCCTTAGACGCTCCATGACTCAACTATTTCCTCAAAGGTATTTTATGCCATCTTTTGGCTTGTCCACTAAATTATATTCCCAATATTTGCCTCAAGTTTCCCAAAAACCCCAAGCACTCTTCACATGTGGGTTATTATTGATGTTGTTTTCTCTCTTTCATTTTACTTTCCCCATCCCAGTGGCTTCTTATCCTTTTGAGGGCCATGCATGAATGTCATGTTCCCAGATAAGTGAGACTGTCCTACAAAATGTTTTCTTTTTGGATCCCCTGTTCCTGCTCCTTGTTACCTTCTCAGCCATGGCACATCTTCTTAGCCTGCTGTGTGTACATGTGTGTGTTCAGGTGTATGTCATCTTCCTCTCCTACAATGTAGGACCCACAAAGGGTAGGGAAATTCTGTATCTGAGTTAATTTCAGTGCTCAGTTTGATGCCCAGTATCCCGCAGAACCTGGAAAAGACATACTGACTGAATGAGCAAGTACCCTGGCGCACCAATTCAGCATCTGTCAGAGCCAGACAGGACAGTACTACCCACCACTCTCCCACAGTTGACAGGAAACAAAATGGAAGGGCTTTTCAGGACAGATTAATGATTCTTTCTTATTTAGTCCTTTTTATTTTCAAGTTTGCATAATGGAACACAATTCTCTCAATCATGCTCTCTTGCAACTACCAACTTCTTATCTTTTCCCTCTACTTTTCACAGTAAAAACCCCACCATCATTTCTGCTCATCTCCAGATCACAAGAGACTGCCAACCAGGTAACAGTGTTCCTCGTCTGTTCCACCGCATATTAGTCTTCTTGAAGCCCAGCTTTTATTAAAACACTCCTCAGAAACCTTGTCTTCTTGTTGTCTAAGAGTTTCCCATTTTCCAGGATGACTTCCAGAGTATACACAATGAATTCCAAATCTCTCATCCCTCTCTACTTCATTGATCCTTATGGAAGCATAGACCTTACTCAGTCATAGTTTTCGAGACACAAACAACATACCCCTTTCTGTGCTGGGGAGAAGGATGTTCATCCCTGACACAATCCCCTTGTTCCTTCATGCAGAAGATGCTCTGCCTTCCCAGTCTTAATGGGTCCTCTGGAGGTGTAATCTTCTTCTGTTAGCCTCTGGTTACCTCCACTAGATGCATATTTTCTCTTGTCTGATCCACATGGCACTCTGAATCTTTCTTACAGTATTATTTCTTCCTTCGTATTTGAATTATTGTTTTTTTCTGGGCAACTAATAACTCATTTTATAACTTTTGTATGATCTAAGAATATATATAATGTTATACATATATAATGTTCACTATATATGTTAAATTCATTCGTTTATTCAAAAACTAGTGCTTATAGACATGGAAGATACAACAATATAATTAGACTGGGGAGTCCCAGCTCTAGCTAGAGAAGAGAGTTAGAAAGATATGGAAAATTAAAAAAATTAAAAGCACGTAATTATATGTAATACCATATGCCAATAAACACTATGGAAAACAAAGTAGAAAGAGGATGATAAGGAATGCTGGGTTCAGTGGTGTTCCTTCATTTCGGGGGTGACTGGAAAAGTCCTTTGGTGATGTGACATTTAAACAAGACCTGAATAAACTGAGGGGTCAAATATACAACTTTTCATAATAGGGAAGTCCAGAAGGGGGAGACAGCAAGTTACACACCCAGAGTCAGGAGCATGGTTGGCTTTTTGAGGACACAGCACAAATTTATGAGCTATTATTTAAAAACTTCATGGTTAACTCATGAGTACTGGATTAAAGGTTTTTAAAACTAACACTTGGAATTTTAGTAGTACAGGAAAAAATCCTCTTATTTCTCTAAGATATTTCAAATGGGAAATTACTTAGCATTTCACAGAAGACTTACTTTGCTAGCTGTAAGATGTAAAATACATGTTCCTTGCTTATGGGCAAGCTGTTTTCTAAACAGTTGGAGAGGTGACTGTAGAAAAAGAACATAATTCAATAACAGCATATCTTAGAAGAAATTCTCAGTACACTCATATTTTAAATCTTTTTAAAAATGACTATAATTTGCTCTAGCAAAGATATTTAAATATTTCCCTCCAGCCAATTGTAAATCTCATTTCTAATCTCAAAGCTCCTGTAATCAAGTCCTTGGTAGTTTAAATAAAGCCTCCATTTGGGATTAAACTGCTACTGATATACACATTTATTTCTGATTTTATGTGATATATGGGTGAGTATGCCTGAAATGCTTATCAAATAATCATAATTAAAATGTATAATTTCAGAAAGATGATCCACTAATTTTAACTATTATGTCTAGGACTTGGTTAAGGGAATAAGAAATATGAAACAAAAATGTAAATGGGCAATTACATTATGAAATAATAACATGCATATGAAGAAAAAAAGTAGCACTCTTATTTTTAGAAAAAAAGTAAATTTTGTCCTTTAGTATCCCCAGCCCCAAATTCTGGAAAACTGCTGTTAGGAAGAATTGGATCCTTCTCTTCCTTCCTCTGATGTAAGAAATGTTTCAATGTGTACCAATTATTTTAGACTCCTCCTAGGCAATATTGGAGAGAGTTTGACTTTTCTTCTCTTCTTCAAATTTAACCACTGGAATAAACACCTCAAAACAGATTCATCTGAGAGCATAAACAAACCAAGCATGAAGGCTCTCAATAGGAGGCCGAAGCAGCTTGGAAATTGCTGAACAGTAGCAGGAAAGTGATATTCTTTGTCTCTATTCTTTTTTAGTGAAATGTCTACTGAGTTTGGTCTGGATTGATGAGGTAACTAACACCTTGAAGTTTAAAGGTTAGGTGAGGAGAAATTACATGGTGAGGGTGGGAGGCTACTGGCCTGCCTCAGGAGGGATTGTGACTCTTAGAAGTAGCTGGGGTCCTTGCAACCTAGGGACACACACAGAGGACGGGTTGCTAAAGTGTGCGCTCACTGGGCGTACAAGTCAACTGAGACAACCAGTCAAGCAGGACTACTTGAGATTTTCAGGAGTGGAAATGTCGGAGACAGTTATTTTCCCTTCATATAACAGAGCACAAAGTGCAGCTCAGAGAAGTTTCTTGCATCTTCAGTTTTATCACAGCAAAATCCAGGCCACCGCCTCCTTCCATGAGTCCAAAGCTGCTTCTCTCGATAAACATGTGATTTGACTATGTGATTAAATACCGACAGTTTCTATGGTAATACAGTAATATGAGTTTGGTTAAAGAATCAAGGGGAAATGAGGGATTTGGGGAGGAAGGGACAATTGTTTTTTAAAGCAGGAATTCAAGGACAACTGGAAAATGCAGATTATTAGATGGTTTCTGTTTTTGATTTGTGTAACAGAACAGTACATAGTCCAAATATGCCCTTGTAAAAAGGAGAAAGCTATGTTTCTTCTTCAAGTAAGAAGTGTTTATATTAGTATCATGCTGCCTAACTTGGATGTCCATGTAGTGAGCCTTAATTGCCCTCCTGACAGTGGCTTTCTAGAGCACAGATGGGGCTGCTCACACCCATTTACGTGCCTTATACTCTTTCTTGGTCATATACACAGTCAAAACTTGGGGTTAGAGAACTTGGCCACGCACATTCATAACTATTATTACCCCTTAGATGTGACATCTTTGTTTACTACACAACCTGAACACCCATATATGATAACCCTCCTTGGGGCAGAGTGATAAAAAATGAAAATTCTAGGATGCTTTATGGACTTGGTTAAATTCTAACAGGGATAGAATAAAACCAAAGAGATTCTTTGAAAAAAATCAAATTTAAAAATAATCTTTGTTATTATTTTGTAGGCTTCAATTTTTATGAGACACAATAGACTTAGCAAATTGAGCATTTAAATGTTCAAAAATACTGTCTTTTCAAATCTATTGGTGAGAATAAAAGCTTCGCTTCTAAATGTTGACATAAATCATGAGAAATGAAATTATTCTATGTGAAGATGGGAAAATGGGGGGGAGCACTGATTCTGAATTTTTCTGAGAGAATCTAGACCCAAATTTTTTCTAAAAATTCCTTTGGGCCATGGGTATTGGTGGCCATGTTTATGATGGGATAGGTTCTGAGCAATCTTTCTGGTGATTGTTCAAGTGCAAAGCATAAATTATTACTCCAGGCAAGCACTGACTAAAATGAAGCAGTTTTCCCAAAGTAGAATGTGATTAAACTATGCACTTCATTCAAAACACTTCCTGTTTTGCCAGTTTCCACTGCTCCTGGAGTCTCATCTTCAGGAAGATAGATTCTTGGTGATAATTTGAGATGCTGCAGAATTTTACACAAGGATGAGGCTAAGCACATGAGGGATTGGTAAGACATTCTGATCACAGACCCCCAAGAAAAAGTTGTTTATATATGAAAGATCCAGGATTTGATTTTCTAATTTGAAGTTTATACCTATTTACCTCTCCATAGGTACTATTCCCAGATTCTGAAAATGAATCAGCTGTATTTACTTAAAAGCATGGGGGCCCATCCTTACATTGCAAGATTTTCTCTTTTTAATTCAGATGACCAGAGCCCTGGATTAGATGGTCTTCCTCCCTCTACAATGCACCAGGACACTAAAGCAGGAAGTCAGTGAAGGGTCCAGACAACAGACAGTACAACATTGACAGGAGCTCTTCCCTGGATTTCTGTCTGTTCTATGTTTAGAAGTTTCTGGATTATATTTATTTCTCTCATTGCTTACATATGCCAGGGTAGCTATTCATGAGAACCCTTTGGAAAGAAATCTCCTCAGTCTCAAATATTTTGGGAACAATATAACCTCCTGTTGCTGGTTTATTGACCAGGTATTTCAGCACAAGAAAAACTTGACTGCATATGTGATTATTCTTCTGAATCTTTCAATTATTTTATCTACAGGTCAGGCATTGGGTGGTACCAAGGCATAGGTGCCTCCTTCCCTTTAGAGACTAACGTTCCAGGTCCAGAGAAAGGCCTGGATTGCTGTTCATTCACTAGTTAGCAGCTGTTTACTGAGGGCTAGACACTAGCCCAGCCTCTGGAAGGAGCAGAGAAGGTCCCCACCTTACAGGCCCATTAATTAGTACTCAGTTCTTTTTCCCCACCCCACCCCTGCATCCAAGTGGTCTCCCTAACCATCTTCTTCCCAACTGTAATCCTGCCATCTGGGACGATCCTCGCAACCCTCCATCACTTTATTTTGTTCCATTGAAATCACTGCTTTCAAACATATTATGTGATCCCCCTTGCCTATGTTTAATAGCCCTTAGATTATCTTGCTTCTAAATTATACCAAAGTCTTTTACTGTTTTATTGTTAAAACACACAGACGTCTTCATATTTTCCATAAACACACTTGGGACAGATTTCTTTACTTTCCCTACCTTGATCACAAAAATATTTTAATATAACACTGATGTTTTACACATAGTATCTGGCTACTTTTTTCTAAAGTAATTTTTATGCTCATGAAAATCTAGAATTAGGTAAGTCTTTTTCTGTTTTGAAAAAAGAATTATGAAATGTTAGGACAGATGTTCGCATTCATTAACTTAAGATAAATAAATGTCCCCTAAATGCTTGTGTGTAGCATTTAAGGTGTAGATAGATAGATAAAAATTTTAGCTATTGTAAAACAATTATTTAGGGGCTGGAGATTTAGCTCAGTGGCATAAGCACCTGCCTTGCAAGCAGGTGGTCATGAGTTCGATCCCCAGTACTGATAAAAAGTTTTAAAAAAAAAAGTTTAAAAAAGAATAAAAACCCAATAGCTTTAATGACAGAGAAACAGAAGAAGAGAAGAAAAATGGATGAGAAAAAAGTAAAGAGAAAAATATGAGAAGGGAGACAGAGTGCTTTTCATTCCAATCTGACAAGCTCTAGTATGAAGGGGTCCCCGGAGGACCAGGGGGAGAGAAGGACGCAGGAACAAGAAGGCAGGAAAGTGGGAAGAGAAGGGAGGCTGCGAGGTGAGGGTGCTGGCTCTCTTAAAATTAGGTTTTCAAAGTGTTCTCTGTTCTCCGCTTCACTCCTGAAAAGTCTCTAGAGCTCTTTAACTCCTCTGATCCTCAAAGTCTCTATCAGACAACAGTACAGGAAGACATTTTTCTGTGTTCTACCATGATTTATTCAGAGGCTAGAGAAAAAAAGCTGATGTTATGTAACTGACTGTGTAGTCAAGGATTTTCCAAAAAAGTCCATTGAATGAAAATACCTTAAATGCTACACACAAGCATTTAGGGGGCATTTACTTATCTTAAGTTAATGAATGCGAACATCTGTCCTAACATTTCATAATTTGTTTTTCAAAACAGGAAAAGACTTACTTAATTCTAGAGGAGATGAACTATTCATTCACCTTCGGTGAACTAATTTGCCTACTTTTACCTACAGCCTTTGAAAATGTACTTCAGGAAACTCCCATTTTCTGGGAAGACTTTCATCATTTTGCGAGGTGGCACAGAGATCCATTTTTTGTTAATTTGCTTCCAAGATTGTGAATCTTCTATTGCTTGTTTCCAAAAGCAACCCTTGTTGTGATCATCTGCATATTCATTATAACTTTCTTACCTATATTGGGATCATTTATTTTAAAATTTTTTCCTACTTTTTTTTTTAACATAGCGTCTTATCAACGAACTCATTGGGTTTGCTGAAATCTGCCCATGGGAATACAAAACAAACAGTCCTACTCTCCCTGCTTCTCAGCTCAACCCACCTTTAATATTTTCATCACTGAACCACTCATTTTGGTGTAATTCTTTTAAGCATTTCTCAATGTGGCCCTTTGATCACTGGTTCTTTGTTTATTTCCTTCACTGTGATATTTTTCAGAGATTCTTGCTAAGTGCAAATTGAAACAGGAGTTTCAACTTTTGTATAATGTAAAATAAATAAATAACAGAATTGTATTTAAATAAACTATTCAAATCCATGTCAGTAAATGATCTAATTAATTGCTCCTTTGGGGCTCTGTTATATGTTTGCTTTCATCTTACAGAGGTGAAGAAAGTGAAAATAAACTTCCTGTTGTTAATGGGGTAAATCCTGTAAATAAGTAAGGGTCAAAGAAACCAACTCTAATTTGTATCACATTTGTTTTTAGGCACTTAATTTACTATGTTTCTTTAACCCTGCTTACATGTGCCTTCACAGTTAGGACTCAGAAGTGCTGATAGATTCCAGTTCAACTCGAGAGGATATTCTCTGATATGTACAATGAACTGGGACAAGTTAGAGAGAAGAAAGATAGATGTTGTTACAACTTATAATTCAGAATAGAATGCCAAATTTTAACCAAGGTGGCAGAGATTGGACAAAATCCAGTTTGTCATTATTTATTCCTAAGCATTGTGCTTATACTCTGTATTTTTTCATTCTTATTCACCATTTACTCAATTATATCTATCTTTATTAGACCCCTGCTGAAGGCAGCATTAGCCAGAGAAGTCCCATAGCTTAGTTTAATCCTATTATCTCTTGATAAACGGGAACACAGGAGGCTCTAGATGGCCAAATTCAGCATTACTCTCCTCTTCTCCCTCCCTCTTCCCTCCTCTCCCCCAAGAAAAATGCTGTTGCTCATCCTCATGCCTGATGTAATTAAGATCTGGAAATGTGCCCATTCTAATCCTTACCCAGCATAAGCATCACTGTCAATGCAGAGAAATGAACTGCAGTTATGATGTAAAGGGTTGACACCTTGGTGACATTTACTGATGTGTTGGGCCTCACTGCCACATTGACAAAGTGAGGTTTATGTCTTCGGGGTTTTAAAGGCTTGTCAAAAACACAGCACTGAACTCCAGGGGAAAAGGGTCACAGTGGGGG
The DNA here is from genome assembly GCF_034190915.1 of Cavia porcellus. Taxonomy (NCBI): domain Eukaryota; kingdom Metazoa; phylum Chordata; class Mammalia; order Rodentia; family Caviidae; genus Cavia; species Cavia porcellus. Next base: position 29,813,357 of record NW_026947484.1, on the reverse strand, counting down.
AAACAACAGGGTATCTTGAGAAGTGAGTTTTTTAAAGTGTGCATCTGGGTGTTCACAGGAATGGATGGGAGGAAAGGAGAGAGAAAAGGAAGGAAGAAAAGAGAGAAGGAGAGGAAGAGAGAGAGAGAGAGAGAGAGAGAGAGAGAGAGAGAGAGAGAGAGAGAAACAAGAGAAAAGGAATTAACTGCCTTAGAGTTCTTTAAGAAATCCATGGGGCGGCAAAATCTTTTGCTCTTTTAGAACTAAACCCAGACTGTAATTTGCCTTCTAGAAGATTGCCTAAAGGCCCATGATATCAGTACATGGCTGAATCCTCACTGAATTTCTTTTTGAGCTGTAGTTGTAGATGTGTATCTATAGATCCCTGAATCAAGCTGTATTAGTGGCAAAGAGGTAGAAAAATTGTCAGTGCTTATTAAAGTGCTTATTAAAATACATCTTCTAATATAAAGTTATGAAATCGTGAGTGAAGATGAAGACCTACTTTATCCCATAGACATCTCCCCGGCTTTGTGCTGCAATTATATGATCCTTTCCCTCCGACTTCATATACTATTTATAACATCAAAAGGGGTTCGTGCTTCTTTTCAAAAGGAACTTATTATCCAAAGGTTATGTTTAGGAGGCGAGCCAACTGAAGCCTCCCGAGAAAAAAGGGAAAACCATTTATTTAGAAACAAATACAATTTTGATAATGTTGGAAATCTCTTTCCCATACTTTTTTATTCTTGAAGTCAGGCAAAGGGTTACAGAAACTCTCCAACTTTCACCAAAGCTTCATGAATGTAAGAAAATAAATGCGTTCAGAAGTTCCATCCTGTTAAAAGAAAGAACACATTCTTTTTGTCCCAGAAAGAGGAGCTGGCAAAGAGGAGTATTGCTAGGAGGGCTAAGCACAAACAGAGTTTTGCACAAAATTGAAGATCAAGAAATATTGATTGGCTTTTACTAAGATGGAAGGACTGAGTGAGAGAAAGCACCCTAGAGTTTCAGTGTTCTTTTGATGCTGTCAACTCCTATAAGAACTTTGCTGTAAGCTCTAGGGACTGCAGGATACACTTTAAAACCATGGCTTTAGAGCTCTTCTCAACAGCATGGGACTAGAAATTCCCTTGGGGGCAATTTGTTTTATTTTATTGTCATTTATACCATTAGCATTAAGGATGTAAGAGTGACAGGTGGGTAAAGGGATGGACTAGATAAACATGTAGGTGACACTGGTCCTTTGTCCTAGTCGCTAACTTCAAAGATTGGGGTAGGACTAGTCTGTACTCTGCTGGTAGAGACTAATGAATAGTGATGGTGTCAACACTACAGAACAAGATGTAAGTAAAGTGCTGGCAATGGGCATACATCTAACACAAAGATAAACATAGCTGGTACGCATGCATTTTCTGATTTTTGTTGGTACTGTAACATAGCTAAAACAAGGACCTTAGCACAGAGAAATATTGAAGAGTACTATAAGTAATAATATTGACTTTTAAATGTGTATTCTCCATAGCCTTCTCTACTCTCATAGTAACAATGGCTAAGTAAAATAGAAGTCAGTGTTATTTGAGCAGAAATGACAATAATCAAGGATGTAGCCTTCGTGTCATACTGTTACGTTTCCTGGTAACTATCACCAGTGATAAAGTTAGTGTGTGGAAAGAGCTCCATGGAAGGGGAGACCTTAATTTGATGGGGGCTTCAAAGTTAAAAGCAAATGAAAGGCTATGAGATTAAGCTCAGAGTCAAGACTTTTCAACACTGGACCTCAGCTCACAAACCACAAACCAGGACTTAAAAAAAAAAAGGATGCAGGTGTACAGACTTTTCCTTTTGCCATTTCCAAATATCTGACTATTCTTAACAATGATCGGGTTTTAGTTTATGGGATTGCAGAGCTATGCAAGATTATTAATAGTAGTCCCTGTTTTCCCCCAAAGCAACTTGCTAAACACAAAATTCATCAAACCTAGTAGTGATCCTGCAACCAGAGTGAATTTAACACAATAGATTTCCAGGTATGATATAAATCAAATTTTACTTCATCTGTCTCTAGAGGAGGGAGACTGGCAGAGTTCTAATCATACACATATTTAAATTTGTAATCAGACTCCTTGGGAGGACAGGCTGTTGTGTTTACCATGAGCTTATCACTAAGGTTTCTGGGGACTGAGGATAGTTGGTTATAAATCCTGTCAGTTTGGTGACTTAATATTTTATATTATCATGATATTAGCATAATTGTGACCTCTTCTTTGTAGCATTTTATGCATTTCCAGCGTAACTTTGATGCTTTACTAAAGTCAACAAAAATTCCCATTATTCCCTTTTTTAGAGCACATTTGGCATAAAGTATTAAGGTTGATTTAATGTTATTAGTGCTTAAAGTGGTGCAAAATCCATGAATATACACATCCATCTCCCAGTTCACCACAACACAGCCATAAAATGCTAGGAGATGGGTGATAAACATTTCCTTTCCTTTTTTTCCCTTTTTCCCTAATTTTTCCAGCTGAAGGCTCTGCCTCTACCCAGAGGGCATATGAGTGTTGCCAGTTCCCCCACACTGATCAATCACCAGGGCTTCCACATGCCCAAATAATAACACAACAGGAGAGCTTGGCTCAGCTGCAAACCTCATTAAAACTATTCTCAAAGTAACAGCAAGGTTTGGGGAGCACTCTACTTGGACTAGACTCTGCATATTTTCCAAGATAATGACCAGAGAAGAAGCATTAGAGGACATAGTCCCTTTTATTTGTGATTTTGGCAAGTTACAAAAAAACAGTGAAGCAAAGCTAACTATTTCAAAGGATGTCCAATGGCAAAGCCCTGTTTAAAATTCTTAGTAAAAAAATATTGCTATGGTAAAACTACTGAGGCTTGAAGGCCTGCAAAAGGTAAGTGAACTTGGAGGGGGTAAGTGAACTTGGAGAGGCTAAGAAGCTCTCATTTTCTGGCTTTTAGATCCAAAGAATTTTATCAGAACAAGTCTGGGAACCTAAGTCCAGTATTATCCTCTTTTACGTTGTTTCCCAACATTCGCCAAGCTTATAAGTAATGTAAGTGTGTGAGTGTATGTGTGTATTTGTGCATGCTAGGTGTGTTGTTTGAGTGAATGTTTGATTATGTTATATGTACTTGTACTTAATCTGTGTCTTATGTGTGACATCTAAGTGAATACATGTGTCTTGTGTGTATATCAGTGTATGAATGTGTGTTGTATGTTTTATGTGAGTGAATGAGTGTATGAATGTGGTGTGTGTGTGTGTGTGTGTGTGTGTGTGTGTGTGTGTGTGTCTGTGTGTCTGTGTGGCACAAATTTAGCTGCCCATGTTCAAAGTTGCAGATCAGCAGTGAGAGCAGAGTTAACATGGAAACATAAGAATTCCAAGTTGACCGTCCTGTGAGTCCTCCTATTACATTTTTTCTGGATTGTTTCAATAGACAATCTGGAAAGATACTTCTTTAGCACAGCAATCTTGTGTTTCTTTAATTTAGAATGGAGCAATCAAAAGGCTTCTGAGAGGAGCAACATCTCCCATTCACTACCAACCCCCTTAAAAAAGAGAACAGGAGTTAGAAAAAGAAGTTAAAAGAAACTGACACCATTTAACCACAGCAAGATAAAAGACTAATGCGAGATTTATTTTCATTGCTTTCTCATATATGAAATATTTTTAGGAATAGGATGTTGATAAATTCTTTTCCATTCCCAGGGAAAACAAAGCAAGATTCATGCTAACATTGTAAGGGATAAAGAGGAAACTTCAGATTTAAGTCACTCTTTGAAACAGGCTGCACTTTAAAAATGTTATTCTCTGTCCAACATTTTGATCTCCATGTGGTTCTTAAAAGTCTCTGAGTGGCAAAATGACTAAAGCAGTGCAAAGTTATCTACAGCAAGCAACTTATACCACTCATCTATGACATGGCACTTGTGTCTCCAAAGAGATCCCCCAGAGAGAGAATGGCAGAGTGGAAACACCAAGCAAATTGTCCTGATCATAGTACCCTAAGTAAGGAAACTTGTATTAGCTCATTTCCCACATTTCATATTGATGAAATAGAAACACAGCTGCCTAAAAGTAGGATGGATTTCGGAATGAAAAAAAATACTCATAAATGTTTAAATCAAGCAATACTAAATTGACAAAGAAAGGGTATATATTTTCCCATTAAGTAACATCCAAGTATGATCAAAGTTGTGTTGAAATATCTACATTCAGGGTGGAAGATTAATATATATTTTCTTCCCTTTCTTATTCTAATGTAACTCCCTACCTAATTGACACAGTTAATTTATGCAATCAAAACTAGATCAGTGAAATTGACAAGTAGTCTTGAGGAAAGGATATTATAGTTTAAAACCATGAAGGATAGCAGTATAAATGATGTAATTTATACTGTTAAGTGAGTCACTATAAAATGAATTCAATGAGCATAAAGCAAATGTATTTTGCTATGTCAAGAACACATTTTTATGCAATATACAAACTTTATCTTGAATGGTCAATCTTGACGACCTGATTCCCTTTCTAAAAACTCGTATCTGTATTTGGGTAAAAATCAATAACATATTAGAAAGGAAGTAAAATGTACATGGGGCACAGTTCTCAGGAAAGCCATCATTATGCTTTTAAGTGGATATCAAAAGTGCGTTATTTTGTGCCTTTTAGAAAGTCTTTAAGGCATGCCTCTGTCTTCACTGCAGAGAGCATAGCCATGGTCACTAGAAACCACTTACTTCCTCATCAAATGGCATCTAACTGAGGAGGGCTACGGTTCTGCTCTGGAGGCCTGAGGAGCCAGTGAGTCAGCCGGCAGAATTCACTATGCTCTGATCAATGCCCCCTCTGGTGGCTGCATGCCAGGGTGAAGAGACACAGGAGCACCCTCTGGGTGGAGGGTGCATCACTTTCTCTCCCCTTCACCAAGGCCTACTGCACTGTATCAGAAAGTCATTTTACCTTCACCCAAACATGCCTAACCAGAACTGAGGATGCATTTGCCAGACAACAGTTTCCTCAACAAAACACAGTGACAATCTGAAAAAGCAAAGGGTCATAACGACTCTGTATATTAGAAATTGTATATGTTTAGAAAATTATATCTCTTTTGGATCTTCGTTTTTCCTACCACTACCAAAGTTTTAGACACATAAAAAGTAACGGTAGGTAGAATTGCAGCATTCGTGTGCTTTGCACAGAGTGAGCACTCAACAAATGTTCTCATAACTCCAGACCTATGATTTCTGATGCAAAAACAAATCCATCAAATTAATTTTATTCCAATTTTAAAAATATACCTAGTTTACACAGTCAGCCACGTCACATATATAAGCACAACTACAGGGGAAAGCCTGTCATATATCACATGCCATTATTGTTAAAACTTGATAATTATTAAGATCTATTAGCTAAAAAAAAATTCTCCAAAATTCAACCTGAGGTCTTCTGTTTTTATTTCACTTAGTTTATCGTGTTCATTCAAAACTTCCATGTTGATGATTCGATATCTTCTGAATTAATTTTATCCTTGCATTACATTGCTCTTTTAAAAATTCACTTAAGATTGGGAAAGTGGGAGTGCATATCATCTTGGCCTCAGGCAGGCCTGTTTTTTCTTCACTGGTACACTACTCTCTAATTATACAGCCTACTCTTATTCAGGCTCGCTTTATTTATCATGAATTGGGAACAATAAAAATCCTTTTTTCATTTGTTGATAATTCAACTGTACTAAAAATCCATTAGTACAAAGCTTTGTACACCATAAATGACCAATAAAACGTATTTCATTTTACTTTTATTATATTCTTGACACAAGCTTCACCACCATTACTCAAACCAGAAACCCGAGCATAAGATTTTTCTTTCTTATCTTTGACTTCTCACATTACTAAATTTTGTTAGTTTTACTTTCTAAATTATTCTCAAATATAAATTCTTTTTTTTCTACCTCTTCCCTTCTGTGCCCTGGATCTCAGGAAAAACCCTCATTGTGTCTTTTCAAATAACTGTTAAAACGTTAATATTCTTAGTCTGATTGAAAAGTAAGGCATTTTTATTATTATAAAATTAAAGAGTACAAAATTATAAAATTGAAGGCAAGTATTTCTTGTAATTCTGCGTACCTCTACAAATTATTTGACTATTTCAATGTATTTTCTCTATTTTTTCATGTATATCCTAGGACATGTTCTGTATGTTCATGTATGCTTTTTTCTTGATTAACAACATAGCTATCACTCCTTATCAGTATAATGAAGCTATATTTCATTATAGTAATTATATAATATTCCATTTTATACATTTATGATCAACCTTCTAATCAGTTCATTAACTCGGTACAAATTACTTGTATAAACTTCCTAATGGCTTCCTTTTTAACAGATATTCCTTCCTCAAATCTATATTCTGTAACGAAGTAAACAAAATGATCTGTCTAAAGTTCATGTTTGAGCCTGTAGTGTTGTTGTTTAAAATCCCTTACTGATTCCCGATGCCCTGTAGAAAGTTCAAATTGCCTAGCATGGGTACAGGGTCTCAATGAACTAGTCAATACCTGTTTCACCAGCTCCATATACTGCTCTTCTTACTTTAATCTTTTGCTTTTATTTCCCAAAATGGTACTGTGTCATACTGTCTCCTCTTTCTAGAACACAGAGGTTAGCACACTTTTTTAATGAGCCAGCCAGTAAATATTGGAGACTTTGTGGGCCATAGCTTTCTGTCCCAGCTACTTTACAGTAGTTGTGCTAGAGCACCATGGATGATATAAAAATGAATAAGCATAGCTATAGACCCAGTGTGTTACTTTTCTCTCATTGCTGAGACAAAATACCCAACACCCAAATTAAGGAAGGAAAGGTTTATTTAGCTCACGGTTTGTGGATGTTTCAGATCACAACTATCTGGCTCAAAGGTAGAGTTTCATGGTAAAGAGTCAACAGTTCAAGGTGGCAGAAGATAGTAAAAGCAACAAAAGCCAAAGGGGTAAAAGGAAGGAGCAAGGCTCTTGCCCTTCCTTATACTGCCAGCAGGCTACCCTGGCCAGGGAGGGTACAGCACTCAAACATCAATTCCAACACAAGACAATGACCCAATCATAAACTCTAGATCCAGTCACTTCTGAAAAGCCCATCCTCCATGACCACATGAGACTTTGGAGAGACATCCACACACAAACCATAATACCCAGCAAAACTTTATATACAGGAAGAGGATGAAAGCTAAATTTGCTCTGTGGACCATAATTTGTTAACTCATGTTTCATACATTTTTTTACTTTAGGTGACACACCTTCTTAGAAAACCTTTCTTAGTACTTACATTTCCAGCCTACCCCCAACTCATTGATAAGTTCATAGCTAAATGAAATCTTAAGATGGGGGCCCTAACTGGAGGGAGTGGGTTACTAGGGGTGCAATTCTGGGGATTTTATCTGGTTCCTTGTCTCTTTCCAACTCACTCTGCTTCTCAGCCACGACTTGAACAGCTTTCGTCTATCATGCTGTTCAACAATGATATTTCTGCCTTAATGGCAGCCAACCACGGACGGAAAGCATGAGCCAAACTAAACCTTTCTTTCTTTAAAATGTACAAAAAGTGAAGTAGTGCTATGTCTGTACCTAATACAATACTCAAATGAGTAACACTTTGCCTTAGAAAACCATTGATGAAAGTGTTTGCTTCTTTTGAGAGATGGTAGCTACTTTCGGCAAGGGCAGGGCTTTCTTCATCTTTGTGTCTACATAAGTCATGCAATGAATTTAATAATAAACAGTCATTAAAGGAATGAATGAAGTTAATTTTAATGATTATTTCTGACAGGGAATATTTCTCTTGATTTCTACACCATCCCCATATTTTTACTATTGACAAGAAGTATTCTGTAAAGACCAGGAAAATATGTTTTTTGTTCCCTACAGGGAACCATTGCTTATGTTACCACTATATGATATGCTTAAGCCTTTTATTCTTTTTAAGTTTCCATCTATATTCTAGCCATATATTTTATAGCAAGCCTTTTCAAATCCTTTGGTAAAGTAATACAACCAAATCATACTAATAATAAATGCTTTTTTTGTTTTTGTTTTGCACACATCCTTTGGCCTCTAATCCACCTTTCACTCCTACCCTATACACACACATTGAAACTGATTTTCCTCATGGATTTTCTAAGTAAAAGGGAAGTCTACTCATCCAATTGCTTAGGACAAAGACCTTGGCATCATTCTTGTTCCTTGTATGCCTCCAAATCCTATGGTCTTGACATTCAATTATATGGCATCTGATCATTTCTCATTACCTCCACTGCTACAAACTCTCAAGTCTAGAAGACTATAACGGCTTCATGGTCATCCTGTTTCTAATCTTTTCTCAATGGTTTGTTAGCAAATGATGAAGGTTTGTTTTGTCTGATTGCTTTAATAACCAGCACATGGACATTACGGCACACTGAAGTTATTCTTTTGAAACTTAAGTCAAATCCTGCCACTCCTTACCTCAAGTCCACTCCTATAGTTCCTCAGCTCACTCAGAATAAAAATAAAACTATCTGTAAAACTTTAAAAGCCTTCAAATCTCACAAAACCTTTTGTCTCTCCAACCTGATCTCACCTCCCTCCCCAACCATGCACCTTTCTTGGAGAGTTCATTTCCTAGATACCTGCAGGTATCTAGCCATAACTTCCTTCCTTAGGTCCTTATTCAAATGTGATTTCCACAGCAAGGCTTGTCTGGAGAAACAGACCTCTAGCACCATCCTTTCCTATTCCCCCTTCCCACTGTAGCACATGAAATCATTTGACCGAGATATATTTACTTGTTTGCTCTTTCCTCTTTTAACATATAAGCCCCATGAAGACACAGAATTTTTTGGTGTCTTTCAGTAAAGACAGTGACTGAAAAATAGTACATCAATAAATAACTGTTAGATTAATAGGGAAAATATTCTCTTTACATTTTCTCTTCTATTTCTTAGAACCTCACTCAAACTTCCTATTGGTTATATTCTCTTACTTTTCAACTAAAAATTTTTTACAATTTAATTCCTATCTGCCTAATGAACTTCTTTTAAGAATATTGATATTGGCTACTATGTTTTTCATTTATATAATATGAAATCATACAGATTTAGCATTGAAAGTAGTCTTATAAACTTATATAGTGTGTTTTTTTTCATGGTTCACACCAACGTGTGGCAATGAATTTTCCCGTCTACCACCATCCCTTCCAATGCTTCATCCTCTGTACCATAAAGTCCCCTGCTATGCCCTTGTTAGAAGCACAGTCATGTGATTTCTTCTTGCTGTGGGAATCGAGACCTTGCTTTCAACCTATTCAATGGTTCTGTACCACACTAAAAATTGTACGGTCAACAAAAAGAAAGATGGACAAAGCATATGAACACGGGATTACTAATTAAGTTTTTCCAGGTACTGTGACTTGACTCTCAAGCCTCCACATTAAAAACTTATATAACAATAATTCAGTCCAGCTTACATATTTCTGAATCAAATGTGATCACAAATGTGAAAATGCCTTGACTTTCATAGAGCACTATGCAAATATAAGTTTTGTTATTAACCTAGAATAGCCATCTTATACGTATAGTGGTTTTGCTTTAAGAGATGGGTGACAGCAGGTATATGACTGGGTAATAAAAATGTATTGCAGTGCTGGAGAAACCACTTACATCACATGGCAGTTTGTTAGCATCTCCTTATCCCTTTCTGAATGAAAGAAATGATTTTTTCCCCTAGAAAACATGTTCCATGAACCCTCAATTCCTCTCACGACATTCTCAGACTAGATGTTCAGTAATAATTTTAAAATGAGCAGCATTTTTTAAAAAAAATGTGTCAGTTAACTCCCTTTGATATCCACAGGGAAATAATTTCATAAAAGTTCACTCCTATTATTCTTACATTAATGTGAAAAATTTCAACATTGCTTTTTCATAGAAACTAGCATGTTATCATCTAGTATAAGATCCTTTAGCAACTGTTAGAGATGTGATCAGCCTAACTGAAACACCTTACATATGTTTGGGGAATTCCTACCTGTAAAGATTTTTTTTACTACTTCCTTGGTTATTAACGTCTGATATGAGAGTTAGTTTCCTGAACAATTGGTTCTTTGGACAATTATTTCAGTTAAATCTATGGTCTGCTATTCTTTTATCAAAGGTATACTTGTTCAAACAAAATATTTCTTAATATTGGCAGTATTAAATGTTTAATGAAGCAAACTAGGGAAGCCTATGTTTTAAAGAGTTTATACTTTTAGTTTGATCTTCATTAATTGACTAGGGGCAATGTCTGAATTAGATTGAAACTTTCCAAAACAGAATTAGAGAAAAATGTTTTTAATTATTGAAAGGACATCAACAATAATGATTCCATGCAGAAATATTGCTAATCTTTTCATTAAATTACAAGAAATGAAGGAAATGAGAGTTTTTTTTTCTTTGATGATCTAAATCCTAAAGAATATCATTGCTGAGTCAGGCTGTCAGATTCCAACTAGGTCTTAATTGTGGCCAGAAGGCTCAAAATTCAACAAGGAAGTCACTACAACACATCCAATATGACACAAGATTCCCTTCACAGAATTTTAAAAAGTGTAACAGTATATACTTCATCCAAGTTCCTAATAAATAAAAACCACACTGTCTGATGAGGCAGTTGAGTTGATAAAGATTATGATATCATAAGGATGATAATGATGGGGAATCTGATGGCCACTCCTGCAATAAGGCAAGACCCTATACTTATGACAATACTTTGTGAAAATGCTCTCAGAGCTGAGTCCAGACAGAGAGAGCATGATTTAAACCTGCTGAGAAGCAGTTTCCTGAATCTCTGGAATTAGTGCCTTCATTAATATTTTAAAAAATAATTCTCTTAGATTGATTCTCATAGAGCAGCATTCACCAGGCAGGTCTACATTTTTGGAGAAAAAAAAAAGACCCTCCAAAAATAAATACACTTTTTATTATTATTTATTTCATGTTGGCTTTCAAAATAGAATTGTTTGCAAGAGAGAACCAAGTGGCCACACCTTAAGGGTTTCTGTTAACACATGAAGCTTGGCTTTTATATTTTCTACAGATCTTTATGCAGTTATAAGTTTACATACTCATGTATTTATTAATTCAGCTTTTCTCTTCTTTTCATGAATAAATTATGCTTAGCTAATTTCCATACGAGCCTGGTGGCCTTCTCTAGGGCTTTAAATCAGAGAGTCTAGTGAAATTTTATGTACATTCAACAGCAGTTTAAAGATACATTCAAAAGCATTTGACGTCATCCATTCAACTGCTTAAAATTCTGCTGGGAAGATACTATCAGCCCATATTCCTGACCAGGTCACACTGGTAACTTGGGAGTTTAGTGTGTCTGTTGCTGTTACTGTCACCATTACCACTTCTATTTAAAGGTTTGGCTCAGTTCAAGACTGAAATAATTAAGATGCTTAGGGCTTACATTATCCATCTCTAAGCTATTTCAAGTCTCTTCTGATGTGCTTTTTACTTGTATTGCAAACATGATGATTTATCACACCTTCTCTGACTCTTTGAAGGAAAATCAAGACCAACAATGACAACTTTGAGAGATTTTGACTTTCTAAAATCATTAGTTTTAAATCTAAAAATTCCTTATTGATCCTGAGGGCTCACAACCATTCTGCACCTGCTCCACATTGCCTGTATTGATGAAGTCACCACTGTCCCACACAAAGGGCATGGGAGCTCCACCTAGAAAACACCAAAATAGCTAGGCCAGAGAGATTTCCGTCATGCTTCCAGGTATTGTACATAGCTCCCCGAAAAACAAAGTAACATATATTGGAAACACAGATGCATTCATGTTTTTCTTTTCTCTCATTTGTACCAAGGCAAGCAGATAGAAGCTTCATGGTTAAAGTGACTTCTACAATGGCTCAAGTAAAATATGAATCACAAGATTTTCTCCTCCAGCATGTGCTAGCTTAACCTTTAAATGATTACCAGCAGGATCTCAACATTAATTAAAACTAGATTGTTTTTCATTTACTTTTCCCCTAAAGAGAGAAAGTTAGCACTTTTGTCAATTTACATACTATTATAGCCAAAGCTTCTGCATATACACCGAAAACGTGAAAGACATATTTGACCTGGCTTAAATGTTGAGTTCAAATCCAAACTCTGAGTATTACAATTTGTGAATTTCTATTTCCTTCAATGTGTTTCAGGGAATTTGGCTACCAGGAGCATGCAAACAAGTGGGCTTGAACACATCCCAGTGGGCAGCCCCCAGTTACATCAATTTTGGGGGTCCCAGCTTGTAAGATCACAAGCAACAATTTAATGACCAGTATGATTGTTTTGATTCACAGAGTTGGTAAATAAGAAACAACAAATAAGCACTACAATTAACAAGTATATTAGAGACATGAAACTTTTCACTTACCTTTCTTTCATCATGCTCTTGAGGAGAGAGTAAACTCTTTGGCCTTCTCCTGTCTTTTCTATAAGGGCAAACATTACCACAGGAACAGAAGTAACTTACTGATAATAATTTTTGATCACAAAATCAGTGATGACTACTTCTATTATGTACATATTTGTTAAGAGGTTAAAAAATATTTTTCTAATTAATCATCACCAGGGTTTCTTTTTGGTATGTTTGCTTTGTTTGGGGGTAGGATTTTTTTTTTGTATTTGTGGCTTATTAAACATTCTAAAATCTAGAACTTGAAGTGCTTACTAGGAAAGATGGAGGGTCAGAACGGGTGACCCTGGTTTTGGCGCTCTAGGTTGGGGTTATTAATCCTGTCTGCATGTTTTGTAACTAACACTGAGTCCATGGTTCACCTCTTGCTTCTCCTAACCTCTGTATAACCTCTCCCTCACTGTGTGATTCTTCAGCAGTCAGTCTCTTCTTTTCCACAGCCCTAAAGCACACTGTTTGCTAATGTGCTCACACTCAGGCCTCTCCTCCTCTGGGTATATTTTGATTTGATCTAGTCTTACCAAGAAGTTCATGTCTCAATTACTCAGATTTTTTTAAAAAAGCTATCAATTTGCTTACTGTAGATATCAAACAATTTAGAATTATATTATATATTATGTATCCACTGGATTGTGTGTGATTCCACAGGTAATATGATGTGTCTGATAAGAGAATATACATTGAATAATGATAAAGTCAATACATGACATTCTATATCATACGAAGTTAAAGCAAAGGAATATGTAAATGGAATATCAAAGGCATGTTTTCTTTAGAGCACAATGATCTTTTTTCTTTTTAGTGTTCAAAGGTTAAATATATTATATATTACAATCCCACCACTTAAAAATTGTAAGATTTTGGGTATGTTTTATCTTTTTAATATTCAATGCTTAAACAAATTATACTCTGTATTTTACTATTTGTAAGCTATTTGACTTTAGATGATTTATGCAGCTCTCCTAGGCTTTAGAACTTTTCATCTGCAAAACAGGTATGAAAGTAATAAGATTATTTTGTGTTTTAGAATTAACCAAGATAATGATACAGAGTTTTTTTTTTAAAGTGGCTCACACTTAGTAATTGCTCAACAAAAGTTAACAATAACACCAGTGACATCAAACATCATAATTGAAAAAGTATGCTATATAATCTCATATTTTAGTATGCATGTGACTGATTTCCGTAGCTCCTATAAACTGCTTAAAGTTGTAGCCATATTTCATTCTGGGGATGCATGGTGTACATTTGGAACTTCTTAAGCACGACCACACAAAGCAACTTAATTCATTGTGTTTGCAGTATTAAAGATTTCATTTATTTGTCTATTAGTTCCCTAATACGTATTGAGCTGCTAGTGCATGCAAAGAAGAAAGTCTCTGCCTCAGAAAAACCAAAACAGATAGTCTCTGTCACAATGGATTTGTAAATGGAAGTACAAATGGCAACTACAAATATCTAATTTGATTATTGATTATTTAACTGAAAAGAAACTTTTGGTAGTTTAACAGTGTATGACTAAAGGCAATACACATTAATAGCATGAAAGCAGGATGCATATGTACTGTTTCTGCAGTGAATGCAAGAACCATATCAATAATCATGATCACATGATGATAATGATGATGAAACCTTTGATAATAACCACATGCTTACCATAATCCAGGACCCTAGTGTCATAGATGTGAAGGGCCAAGTGACTACAGAAGCTGCCAGACTAGGCCAGGCCCTGCCACTTGGCAGTTCACAGAACAAAGGATTGATGCTTGGTACACACAGGAAGATACGGTTCCTAGCTCCTCTCTAAATGGAACCCATTGCCATAAGTCAAAGTACATTCCTCATCATGGCCAGTGAGGAAAGATGCATGCTCTGCTTAATTCTAGCTACCTCCGAGGCCACAACAGTAAAAGTTCATAAGAATAAATGATGGTCATCTTTACTATCATTATTGTTCTAGACACTGGAGTCAGAAGGATCCATTTTCTTTTTTTTTTTTTTCCCATCTTTTTCCTTTTTATCAGTACTAGGGATCGAACTCACAACTGCCTGCTTGCAAGGCAGGCACTTATACCACTGAGCTAAATCCCCAGCCCCTAGAAGGATCTATTTTCAACTGACTTTGGAAAAATTAAGATGTTAACTTTAAGCTCTCTACTATGGGTCTGCTATGTCACTGATGCTTCGGTATTAATTCAGAGGCAGGACCTGACACTTGTTATTTAGCCAGGAGAAAGTTCTTTCAAAGACCCATTACCATAAGGCACTTGGCCAGTACAGCCCTTACAGTTACCATGAATTAAGGTCAATTCATTTGGGCTATAGAAATAAAAAAAATTAACAACAATAATAATGAATTCTTGAAACACATGCTGGTTCCATACAGAATCCCACACAGAATATGGAACTGGTGGCCAACCCAGAGATTTGTGGCACTATCCAGGAGACTCCAGAGTTCAAAGGCAATGAATGCATTAAGTAAATCTATAAGTGCCATTGTCTCATAAATATGGCAGATACCATATCCCTTATTTTACTTAACTGCTTTGAGGTATCATGTGTGAATGGGCACAAAGGGATAAAAAAAATGGGTTATACAAACTGCAAGCAGGGATTGTAGTGTTTTCATGCATTCTGGTTCTTCTCTGGAGGAGGAAGAGCAGTCACATCCAGGGGTGACCTTTTGAATTGGAGTACACATTTTACATAATGTCATCCCAAGAATCCAACATGAAACTTGCCTTGCCCTTAACTAAGGACATGTAACAGGCCACAAAAAACTGCCACCCTACTACAATCATTTACACACATACAACACTATCTAGACAAAATTCATAGGTTGACTCACATAAACTAGTTGTGACAAAGTAACACATTTTAACTCTAGGAGAGATTGAAAGTTGAAATATAAATTATTTCATTGTGATATACTAGTTGGATTGATTTAAGTACAGGTACTTGAGACAAATCTATTGCTAAGGTTTCCTTATTCTAGGCACTTTTACTTTGACTCAATTTATCCCTCTGTAAAATGAGATTAATGACAATTATGGTTTAATAGATATTTCAGGAAAGTCAAGTTCAAGGCACTGTTTTAGCAACTATTCAACATACGTATCTTACTTAATACTTATAAACCTTTGAAATTGCCTTATCTGTAGAGCTGTTTAAGTATAAATTATTATTAAAATTATTAGCCTTGAGAATTATAATTACTGCTTCATTATTTTTCTCATTATGCTCATTCTATGGGGGTTTTCTTGTAAATATTCAAAATGAGCTACTGCCCTTAATGTACAATAAACTGAAAGTTTGCTCACATGCTTTAAAGACACAAAGTATGACATAAATTTGTAAGATCTAAGGTGAGACAAAAATATAATCTCTTTTCCAAATGAAGTTTTTACAAGAAAATACTAATGACTGGATGACAGTTATTACAAAGCATTACTACAGATTTCTTTATAGGCTTTGATTACTCTTTTTAGAAATAGCCTGGCTAACATGCAATGATTTCACACCACCAGATACATCTCCAGTTCCCATTAGAAGTTACTGGTCTTAATGGGGTTCATGTATGGTTGTTTTTCTGGGCCACTGCTGACTGCTGCATTACTTATAACTTCCCAAGACTGACTTAATGGGCACAAGAAGAAGAACAGAGAGATGATGAACTCTGACTCAGAATGGTGGTAAAACTAGAATATCCACTTATTACATATTTACTTTCTGCCAAATGTATTCTAAAATGTGTTACATGCAAAATCTCATTATGTCCTTATACTGACTTGCTATGACAATCAAAGTGATTATCTGCATTTTACATATAAGGCAGCAGAAATTAAATAAGAGAGCAGCTAACATAAGGTCATGATGTTGCTATTGTGTGGTGCTGGGATTCAAATCCAGTGCACATACTCAAGACCATTATAGCTTCCAACATATGCTTTTTCTTAAGTCTTTCCTAGTGTCTTAGGTTGGAAAGACCCTGCAATGATTCAGTAGTGCTATGCTTTCATAACAAACAACTCTGTTCAAGCTACCTGAAGGCAGAGGAGGGCTGAAAGCCCAGGGTTTTCCAGACCACTAAGCTTTTCTAACATATGCCCATGTGAACTAACTTCCTACAGTGTGTTTTCCAGTTTACCTAGTGCCTCGTCATGGTTAAACAAAAGTCAAGCCGGAGTTAGCATCACCTATGGTTGAAGGGCTGGAAGAGCTTCCTCACAGGTGGCCCATCCCCTAGAAAGTATCAGGCTGCATTCACACTCTTGATTTCCTCTAAGATCACCACTGTCATACCTGCCTTGTGTGCAGGAAGCTGTTACTGTCCTCATCTTATACTGTACTTGAAGAGATGAAGGGTCAGGCAGACCAACAATTCATCTGTCCCCAGAGGAAATGGCAGTCTGGGGATTTGAAGAAGGGCTTCAATCTAATGCAAACTGTGCTTCTTCCAAAGGATCATCACTGTGCATGGAACACTAGCTCAGATTTCAAACAAAAGCCTGCTCTGTCAGTACAAACATAGCCATGGTTATGCTCAAGGCTGAAAGTCACACAGGGAATACAAATCGTAACCACATGTCACTTCTTTCACAAACCTAATGCCCACCAAGGTGTGGTTTTTACTCCCTTGGAATTACATCTTTTATAAAAAAATTTTCATGAACATATATAAAATCTTTGATCCATTCTGTCTACATAAGTATTAATGATGTTATCTGACAATAACACTCCTGATACAAATGAAAATACCTTTTTATTTTAAAAACAACAGAGTGAAACTATCTTATTAAAATAGAACACTTACAGAAATGTTTTTGACAGAAAACAAGTTACACAGCACCAAAATATGTTTTTTGGTGGAATCTCCAAGACACCAAAAGGCATTCAAAATGTAACAAACATTCTTTACTGTTGGCTATTGCTGCATTAAGGGAAAAAGACAAAAAGACAACTTAAGAGGATTCTATTTTTGTACTGTTGAAGACAAAACTTATCTAAAAAATAAAAAAGATCTTTAGTGAGTGAATGGCAAGAGTCAGGCTTTGAAACGGTTATGAGTAAGTTAACAATAGTTTTAATTAAATAAGACTGCTAAGTTACTCTTGGAGAGTTTTTGCTGTGATGGCTAGCTCAAATTCTTCCTTTTTTATTAACTCTTCAATGCCTAGAGTTTCATTTTTTGGAATGCTCACAACAATGGAACATAATGAAATTTGAATTTGTCTTCAAATATTTTGTTCCTTGACTTTTTCTAGGTAATACATATAAATCTCATTGAAAAAATTTAAAAATTTCAATCTTTGGGGTA
The DNA here is from genome assembly GCF_034190915.1 of Cavia porcellus. Taxonomy (NCBI): domain Eukaryota; kingdom Metazoa; phylum Chordata; class Mammalia; order Rodentia; family Caviidae; genus Cavia; species Cavia porcellus. The sequence continues at coordinate 29,795,548 of NW_026947484.1, read as the reverse complement.
AATGGGTTAATAATTTTAAAATGCTTTGTGCCAATATTGTTATCCTCCTCCTTTTCCACATCATCCATCATAAAACACTGATGGTTTGAAGGTCTTAACATTTGAGGCTCCCTGCCTGGGTAATTAGTACATCAGGATTTTGCTGGGGTTTTTTTGTGTGCTTGTCTACTGGATACTAAATATACTTTATGTATATAAGTAACAAACCTGATAGGTAAAAACTAAAACAACAGTAGCTGCAAAACGAACATGCTAAAGGAAAAGAATCAACATGCAGAGAGTATAGAGAGAGGTAGATGGTAGGAAAGATGGAGGATGGATTTCCAAATAAATAAAATTATGATGAGTTTATAAAAATTTAGTATTTTGTAGGGACATTAAAGTTCTAAGAAGGCTTTGGCATATACCTGTATGGAAAAGTCATGGGTTTTGGAGAGGTAATAATTACAGGTGCAAAATCAAAATATTTACCTATATATACCAATTGAGTTGCTTAGTTATCATATTTAGATATTATACTATAAAGTGAAACAGAAAGCTAGAACACTGAAGTCATATTACTTGCTTCAATATTATTGTACATGCTAATTTTATCTGTTAGCAAATTTTTTGTTATCTTTGAAGCCAGTCTATTATGAACCATGCACAAGTGCTGCCACATCAGACTGTGCAATATATAATGTTCCTGACCCAGGGGAAAGTGAGGGACAAAAATCTGAAGATTCTCAAATAGAATTCCAATGTCAAATAGTATACCACTTTTAACCTGGAGCATTAAAAAAAAACAACTTTAAGGCTGGGGGTTCATGAGTTCAATCACAAATCTTAGGGCTGGGAATGTTACTCAATGATAGAGCATCAACCTAGTGTACATAAAGTTCTGATCCAATCCCTAGCACCGCAACAAAACAAAACAAAACCTTTAGTTCTCCCACTAATGTCATCGATAAGAAAATGCAAAATATTATTCTCTACATAGAGATGTGTGCAAAGAAATTGTTATGGATTAAAAATTGGTAGTCAACTTAACACCAGTGGAATTAAATCAACATGCTGCTGAGTGTAGACGTTTCATCTGAGGAAAAGTGGCATAAATAGAGATGTGGAGAAGGAGAAGAAGGAGAAGGAGAAGGAGGAGAAGGAGAATGTTTCAACATTGAGGTGTTGAGGCACTGTGGGTTCTCCTACATGTTGCTTTTGAGCCATTGGTTCTCCAGGAGGAGCTCTGGTCCTCACATCGACCACTGCTTCCTGGCTCTGGAGAGGAAGACATGTGCCACTCGGTCTGCAGTATGAACTCATCACACTGGCTTCCTGGCATGTACTCAACTGTGCTTATTGTTGGAGGAGCATGGGGCCTCAGTGTGGCTGAAGATGGTTGTGGTGCTTTTCAGGACAGCCCTGGTCTTATTTTGAGTGTGACTTGTCAGCTACAGTGTAGAACCCAAAACCTATCTGTGCAGCCCCTTCACCCTGCTGGCATAGACCTCCTGGCTTCCACCACTGACCTTTGGGCTTTCCCAGCATGGATCTGTAAGAGACTGGCATGAGTCTTTCCTGTGGGCTCTAGGCCTTCAGTTGGACTTGTGGGAGGCATTGTCATGAGCTCTGGGTTTTCATCTGGACTCATGTGGGACATTGCAGTGGGATTCAGGCCCTTGGCTGATTATTCTATGTCTTTGGTGTTGTGGATAGATTTTCTGCAGTTTCTTGTGTTAACTCTGAGTGACTACCATAAAATACTATTATAAATTCCATGTCCTGATTCTAATTGTTCTCCTCACAACCCCTAACTACAACAGAAATATACCTGGATTAGGCCTCATAGTCATTTTGGTGAATGATGGATCTTTAATGCTACTATAGATCCCTGCACAAACAAAACAAAACAAAAAATCCAAAAAAAAAACCCCAAGAATCTAGCAGTGGTTTTCTATGTGTTTGTACACTTATTCAGTGTATCTTTCCTGAATAGCTAATCTGTGTCAGGCACTGTGCTGGGCACTATGCAGAAATAATCTCTACCCTTAGGGAGTATGTAGTGCAATTTGAGTGAACTCAAAATTGAACAATTACACGTGGAATAACTAGGGTTTCTGAAGAACTCATAAAAAAAGAGAAAAAGCCTGAATCTGCCAGGAAAGGTTTATAAGATTAGTAATATTTAAGATGAGAGCTGCACAGTATTTTCCTTCAAGATGCATTGTGTTGGAATAGAGGGCTGGAGCAAGTTTACAAAACAGAAAATAATTAACTTTTGTATATTACCTTCACAGAATGCTCCTTTAATCTTCCAGCTACACAATGAGATAAAATTATTACTCTCATTTTACAAATGAATCAGAGATATAAACTGATTTGCCTCAGATTGCTTGACTAGATGGCTTTGAGTTGAAACTAATTTTCAGAGTCCATATAGTAAGATTGTCAGTTTCCAAGATTATAATAATCAAGTAAATTTAGACTTTGTCATAGGTTAAGTGACTCAGTAATAATAGTTTAAATTTGCACAATATTTTATAGTTTTCTTATCCCATTGTTACATCTGATACTATTACATAACTACTCAGTTAAATCAAACAACCAGGTTAACCCTTCATTTTTGTGACTACTTAATAATTAATAATACTGAAATAACTCAGAATATTTATTTCATATATCACATCTAGGTAAAATCTTTTCCTGAAAAAGAACAGACATATTAACTGTTAACTGCTTTGCAAAGTCAAAACTCCCTCGAAGACATAAAATGTCTGCTTAAAATGTGGCAATAGACATGTTATTATTTTCAAGAATTTAACTATAATTTCTTTTCTGGACCTAGTGAGAGCAACTTTTTTCCATAGTCCTTTACTCACAGAACTACATGGTGCTTTCTTCTTCCCGTGTGACTTATAAGAAGTTCTGAATCTCAGATACACCAAAAATAAATCTGTCATTTATTAAGGACTGTCAAACAAAGAAAATTTGAAGTGACTCAAAATATCAAAAACAACTTAAATTGTGACATAAAAAAATGATTATTTTTCCATCAAATGTTTTTGGAATTTCCTTCTGGATATTTTTCCATGCATTCAATTATATAGCAAGAAATTATTTTAATTTAGGCCACTAAGGGGATATTTTAACTAGAAATAGTATTTATATACCAAGAGAAGCTTTTTTAAAGCAAATGTGAAAATTATCTATGACTTTATTTGCCTAAAAGTAAACAGATTGTGAATGAAAACAAAGCATCAGTCTGGTAGTAGGAATGGATATTGGAGACTGGAATTCACATTAATATCATTAAAGAATATTTAAGCAATTTATATACCTGGATATTACATAACATCCAAACTTCTTGGATTATTAACTTCTACAATAGCTGTGTACTGGAAGTATTTTCAATCATATGCTCAGTAGAGATAGCTCAACTTCTGTGTTTGGCAACCTGTCATGGTTTACATTACTGCTTCATTTAGTTCACATTAATCATAGGCAAAGACCTCAGGGTAGAATGAAAACACGATAAACACAAGGATCCTGAAACAAGGGGCATGCAGAGGGCTGACCGGGTTGCTGCTCTCCCTTAAAAGGAGACTGCACTTGGGAAAGAGATTGGGAGCCCAGAAAGCAAGGTGGCCTCACAGGTGCAAATTGTGCAAATTGTGGCTAAGGGGTCCTGGAAGAGCCTGTCATTGGGAATGGGGAAGTATGAGAGGAGCACAGGGCCTGAAGAGCTTTGCCAGATGGGAAAGCAAAAGAAACTAATGCCTTCAAATGCATCAGAGCTAACAAAGGTTCTGACTATAATTGGGTTCCTGGGGATATGCCCCCCTCTGCAGGGGTGGGGGGCACTGCTCTAGCCGTGCCATTCTTAGCGTAGACAGCAGAAACAGAAGAGAAATGAGAATTTGAAGCTTAGGAACCTGGAAATGCTCAGCAATAAAGTGAAAAACCCACGCTCTGCTCTTTGGGGTCGTGTGGTCAAATCTCTTTTCATTCTCTAACATGCATTTTGTGGCTAACACCACTTCATTTTCAATTCTGTTTGGCACAAAACCACCTAGTGGCACAGAAGCCCAACATGAGGGTAAAAGAAAATTGCTGAGCTCTAGCTCTTCTCTTGTACTCCTCGGAGAACAATTTAGTACTGAACTTGTATCCAGGATACAGAACACTTTTTCCTACACTGAGAGGGAACGACACAACTGGGCATTGTGGTGTGACCCAAATTCACAGATAAACATTTGGATGGTGACTTGCCCTTCACCTGGCATTAATCCTTTGCCCTTCAGTTTCAGAAAAATGTGAAACAGCCAGAAAAGGCAAGTGAAACCACTGTTGTCTTCTTCTAGTGTAAAAAAGCATACGTGGGCCTGGAATTGCCCTCAGTGTGCTACTTCAGTGTTGGCAGTGACGAGGCAGGTGAGGAGCAGTCTTTAATGGGGCTTGAGCCACCTTTTCAGCAGGCAGGTGACGGGATGATGCTACTCTCTTAACCTGATTTTTTTCCCCCAGTGCTGCAGATCAAACCGAGGACCTTGTACATGTGAGCCAAGTGCTCTACTACTGAGACCTCCTCAGCCCTCTGATCCTGATTCCTGTAATCCTAATTCAACATCACCCCCACTTTGCCCTGCCTTCTTTCTACCCAGCAATCAATAGAGCAGGGATTTTAGCACTCTATCATTTCTAGTCCCTACTAATCACATTATAGCTGAGAACCATGTAGTCTAGGCTGTCTACCATACGAAATGTTATAGAGTTTTTGCTGCTTCATTTATTGATCAACAACACTAGCTCTTAAAACTGATTTTCATCAGAAGGGGATTATACTTCTTTATATTGTTGAATTTTGGTCTTTTTGTTTATAATGCTCTATATTGCCCAAAGTCTATATGAAAACATCAAATATTTGTCCTAAGTTTTTCCTTATACTTTTCCCTAATAGTTTTTTTTTCTGTTTAAAAGGGCCAACCCATTTTAAAATTTCATGCATTTGCAATTCCTACAGTTTTATCATTTGTCAACAAATCAACTACCTGCTTAGCAGCTCTCATGAGGGATTTAAAATAGCCACCATGAAAATCCTGCACATTTACTATTTTATAACAAACTTGATTGTCACCTATGATATTTCAAAGATCACTCCTCATATAGACATCATGCTGGAAATTAGATGCAGGGCCCGCTTTTCATGGAACATTATGCAGAGGCACTCTGACTAATAAATCTTTGTAGCTAATGCATTCCAGATGGAAGCCATGTCTCACAGATTTAACCTTCCTAAACCCTTCCAAAAATTCCTCCCATCAAAAGCTCTCTGAATGAGATATGTTTGATTGAAATGGGATCATCAATACATGACAACTAAGTAATAGTACAAATGATTACTGCCTGCAGAAAAATTGCCATATTCCTTCCCACAAAGACATAGTTTTGGACAATCTCAGGACAAGAAGATGGACCTGATATGTCTTACCATGTAATTTAAATGCTTTTTTGCCTGAATCTCCATTGCCATTCACAGATGCTATGCAAAGAATGTCCATTTCTATCTGACTTTTGCACATACATAACACAGGCTGCTAAATGGAAGGATCAAGACTCTTCCAGGAGACACTAATTAACATTCTGTTTAATAATGTCACCATGTTTAGCAGTCTACATCATTAGTTTATGCCAGGCAGGCACAATGCAACATCAAAACACCTACATGTAGATCCTTACAGAATCAGTCATGTGCAGTGGCGAGGGCAGTGTCATACATGATTGGAACTACATCTGTAATATTCAGGACCATTACAAATCACCCCATCACAGGCTAGCTCATGCAGCCTGCAAGCACTTGGCTTTTTCTTCTAGTAGTTTCTCAACAGAGGTCAACTTAAAATGCATGGATTCTGCAATATTTTTAAGGGTACTGAAGATCTAGGAATAGTTTACAGCTGCCACATTCTACTGTATGTTCTCAGACTGGATCCTCTATGCAAAGACAACCTTGAACAATCAGGGGCCAGAAAATTGCACTGGAAGGTGCGCACTGGAAAATTTTAAACTCATAACCAACTTCTTCCATCCACCCTCAAAATCATTTAAATTCTGAAGTGACGTCAAGTAAAATTTCATTAATTCAGACTGATTTCAGAATGAACTAATGAAATATGAATGCTTCAGTATATAAACAAGTGCTGTTTTATTGTTTGTATTTTCAACAATTACAGATTTTGTGACTGCTATCAAACATTATTTCTAGTGTATCTTAAAACGGGATACTATTTGCTGCAGTTGCTTGGATATTACAGATTATCATGCTGCTAAACTCATGCAAAATGCCTATCACTTTATACTTTGTGGTGGCTCTCTGCCTGGTACAAGCATCCCTGGGAGTGCAATTCAGAGATTCATGATCTTCTCCAGTTTCAATTAAATAAAAAGTGGTGTGCTCCTAAGGTCTCCAGAATGCTTCCCTTCCTTTCCTGTTTTGCCTATAAATTCAGTGAGCTCATTCCACAAACATCAGAATCACCTCATTTCTCCTGCCAAATAAACATATCAATTGTTAGAGATTCTGACTCACTTGGTTCTGGCCTAGGATTGGTAATAGTTAATAGTTGAAAAGAATTCCCCAACTCCCCAGCTGACTTCCTAAATCTCCTGTGGAGAAACTAGATTGGATAAACTCAAAGACACCTCACAGCTCTCAAACACCATGATTCTACTGAATGCATGCTCACACTTACTTACAAAAATGATTTCACATATATGCCTTGGAAAAAAAGTCTAGGATAAAATATCCAATAATAACAGTAACCACTAACCCTTATCAAACACTCATTTCACCCCTGGAGCTGTTACACCTCATAGAGCAACACTCTATGCTCACAGCAGCCTTAGGAGGCCAAATTAAGGGTGGGGCCTGTTTATTATTCTCTCCTAGGGAGCTATTTAACAGAAAGTTAAATAGTTACTATGTTTAAAACAAACTATCTTCTGATTGTTGAGATTAAGGGTAATTTTCACTTTTCTAGTTTCTAAAAAATAATGATCATGCATTCCTGTGGTGACAAAAAATGCTCAAAACTTTAAAATAAATTTTATAAAGATGATTTGGTGTAACATACACTTATCAGCACAGTGAACATAGAAGCACAGGGCAATGCATCTGTCATTATGTGGCTAAGAAGTCAGCCAACTACAAGTGGAAAAGGATGTCTCCTCCAGAAATCTTGGACAAAGGAAGCAATCACAACAATATGGAATTTAGTCCCTGGCAGCCATAGTGAAAAGGGAAAACTTCGACTTGCTACAGAATAAGCCTAAATTAACTAAAACAAGCACTTCAGATCAAGAGGCTTAAGCTTTTTTCAAGTTAAAAATCTAAAGAGTAACTTCCATGTGGGGTTCTAGAGAAGAAATGGCTTGGTTATTCTAACAATTTTTTGATGATTTACACATGCTTATTTTTGTGATAATGGCTCTTTATTGTTTATTAGAACATATTTGTAGTACATAATATTTGCATAACTTGTGGGGAATTGGTACATGGACATAACACATTTTAATTTCTTTTCTCATCTTCTTTAGTGCCCTTCTTTCCTATCTTTTGATACTCATCCCCTTCCAGAAAAATCTATCTCCCTACTTTCTATTAAGTATCATTTATTTTGCTCTTCTTTCTAACATTTTAAAAGAGTTGATCAACACATAAAGGCAGGCTTACACACCTGGGACTGAATTATCTTAAAATTTGAATTCCAACTTCACAGTTGGAAGAACTTTGACACTATCATGATTGTTGGCCCATTTTCTTCCTTTTTATTCCAGAATTCACGGATAGGAAACCTAGAATATGTTCCCTGTATAAAAGTTTGATAATCATAATTGGGAAAAGCCATTCATAAAACAGTTTTGGTTTCTTTAATTTCAGTCCTTCAAAGGTCTTCTAGACATTAAGTAATAGGAAATATTACCATTAATATACTATTAATAGAAGAATTAATATACTACTAATATACTATTAATAGGAAAAGAAAGGGGAAAAAACCTGAAGCCCTTTATAAACTAGAGGACAGGCGTTGCTTCTCAGTGAGTGACATATGCAGAAACAACCCTAAATCATACAGTATAATTATCTTTTTTATGCTCTGGCTCTAAAATTCTTAAGAGCCCCTGCCCAAATGTCCTCCTCACTTTGATCTATGGTTGTAATCTTACATTAAAACTCAATCACACCAGGGAATGTCATTTTGCCAGCTTTCAGGCAGGTCTTAACAATAGGCCCCTGGCTGAGAAAAGCATGGAAGAGATCAAGCACTCTTTACCTCGCTGCGCAGCAGGCGCTGGCAGAGGCAGGCACACCTGAGTGATGCCTGGCTGGCACTGAGAGCTTTCCAGGCTCATTCCCAATGACCTGGTCAGCAGGCGCGTGCAGAGAATCAGCAGCCACTGTCACTGATGATCATTTTATTTAGTTGGTGTCTTCCAGTAAAGAAGAAAGTCATTCTTAGGCATCCCATTTCTATTCTTTTTTTAAACCAGGCTTTCCCAAGTATTTTAAGTGGAGAAGTAGTTTAAGCTTGAATAGAAATATGTGTACTTAAGATTTTTTTCTGTAATGATTGAGATGTTTATTATGACTTGACTTCTTTGTCTTACTGAGTAGTCTCTCCATGCTGTTTCCTCAGATAGCTTGCAGAAGGAAAGCAATTATCTACTTCATGAGAAACAACTTTGAAATTAAGATTAAAATGGCTTTCAAAAAAATATCTAATTCTATTATGCTCATTAATGAATCTAGTTGCGACCAGGAGTACAATAAAAGCAATTGGCAGTTTCCTAAAAATTCAGCTCTTCTTTCATAAGAGCATGAAACACATAGGTTCAACCTGTGGTGACAATGGCCAGCCCTTCTGAGAGTCCACATGCGGGAACATGTGTGTTCCAAGTACCTTTGGGCCACCTTGCTGTCTGAATGCACTTGTTCACAGAGCCACTTTCAGTTAAGCCAATACAGATTTGGCTCCAGCTTTGGCCAACTTTTAGGCTTAGAGGGCATCAACATTAATAGGATGAGACAAAAGAGTTTTTGTAACACATTCTCAACTGTTCTTTTTCTAAGAACAGGAGAGATTTTAATCGCATTATGAACTTGATGTAGAGGGTTGTTAGCACGCTTCTGTAGAACATAGCAAACCACACTGGCCATGATTAGAAATGAGACTTGTGAGATACTTAATGCTCTTTTATAGGAAAGGGTGATTTTAGTCAACAGGCAAGAGAAATTTGTATAGGATTTCTGTTTCTTAAATTTATAATTTGGAGGAGTCTTAAGAGGTTTACATGTTTTTCTTGGTCCTTAATTTCTCTGTGTATAAAATATGCACAAGATGATAGTCATGAAAAACTAACTCACTTGTGAATTATTCAAGTTTTTGTAAGTATACAATTAAAGAGTGAAATAAATGAAAATATAATTTTTAGTATGTTTTTCCTGTCAAAAATCTATGTTAAAACATTTTATAACTTATAAAATGTCTACTATAGTTTGTGTTAATATACTGAAATAACTAAGAAAGAGGAAAATAGAAGGTAACATCTGAAATTGAAAATGGGCAAAGTGCTTGAGGACATTAGTCACTTTCCTCATTTCTGAAACACAAAGCCAAACACTAACAAATTAAAGGAGGAAGGATTTATTTTGGCTCACAGTTTACAGTGGTTTCATTCCATAATGGCAGAAGGGCATGCAAAGGAACATGGCGGAGGACAGTTGCTCACTGCGTGGTGGACTGAAAGCAGACATCATGAAGGAAAGAACTAGCTTGTGGGAGGAGTGTGGAAAGGTTTGGAGATGCTGGCTGGAGAAGCAGTCTTAGAATGGTGTATGCTGAGCTTCATGGGAGATTCTGGTCAAAGTTCAGAAGCCCAGAATGATAACAGTAATGCAGTTGGTAAATACCAGTCTCAGGAGGTTTCATTTGGGAACAAGGACACCATTGGCAGTTGGAATCCAGACTTTATGTGTTATGCACTGGCAGAAAATTTGTATATATTTTGCTTATCCCCTGAGATGTTACAGGGCACTGTGATTAAGGATAACAGACTAAATAATCTGGTGGAGAAAATTTCAAGGCAACCTGATATTAAGACTGTAGCATGGGTACCATTGGAAACTTTTAGCTAGCTCTATATTCAGAATCAAAAACAAATGACATAGCTGACTGATTCTAAAACCTTTGAGTTTTGTTAGAAAAAAATCTGTAAAGTTGAGGCCTATAAAACTGAAGCAGAGGAGAGCTTGGTTGCTGAAAAGATTACAAAGAAGCCAAGTACTTTAGATTAGAAGAACAGCAAAAAATGGCTTCAAGTTATGCAAAACATCAGCAAAGTCCTGCCCTTTGCAGGTTCAAAGTTGCAAAAGTAAAATTTGCTTTGGGAAGATAGCCCTAGAACACTGTGCTCCAGAGTGCTCCAGAGGTGTGGCCACATAGTTTCACAAAATTTGGTGTATGTTACTCAGGCATCCAGGCATCCAGCCATCCAGGAATCCAGGCATGCAGGCATTCAGAGATCTATATAGACATGACACAAAGGAGTCTGACTATCAGTTAAGCTGAAAGCACACCTCACCTACAGGATACTGGTTTTATAGGCATGCAGAATGCAAGAATCACAGAGGCAGGGAGACATCCATCCAGATTGTAGAAAAAGGCCTGAGAGGCCAGCCAGTGTGCCCCTAAAGGACAGTTGAGGAAGCCACAAGCATGAAGCTGAAAGTGCCATTGGGTTCCCCATAATTTGGAAAAGTCAGGAACGTGGCATAGCTGAGGAAAGTTGCAAGGAGTGAGCAATGCCAGCCTAAGTGAGTAGCAGGTAATTAATGGCAAGGCTGGAGAAGTGTGGCCACCCAAGTTCTTTGGAGTTCACATCTCCCCAAAGCCTTCCCTGGGTAGTGGACATAGAGCTACAGGATTTAATGTTCTGCTGGGTTTTGGTCTTTCCTTGGTCTCACTGGTTTTCAATCTCTAGATGCTCCCTTTATGCTGTCAGCTTATCACCTGCCATTGCATAGGCAGTTCTCCTCTATCAAGCCCATCTGACATGCTGTTTCTTCTTTGCAGGGGCTGACCATGGACTGAAACATGAGCCAAAGTAAACTTCTTTAGGTTGTAGGTATTGGCTATTTTTTTCAGCAACAAGGAAAATTACTGAGACAGACATTTTTGTTTACTTGCAATAATCCTGTGCAGTAAGTTACACAAATGGCTGAAATAAGTCCATAGCTTTCATAAAGGTCACGTGTCTAAGGAGTAGAACTTTAGTAAATCCTTGCAAAAAAGCAAAACAAAACAAACAACCCAGCCAATAATAAATCTAGCACTGCCTGGCTTTGTATAGTTGGAAAGAGTTGAGTAAATCCTATGACAATTAAAATATATACTAAAAACATCTCTCTTTATTGTTCAAATTTACATTCAGAAAGACAGTAAATAATAAAATATCACTAACATATAGTACAACTCAAACCACAAGCAATCTGGATGTGAAATAACAATAGCATTTAAAGAAGTCATACATAAAGAAATAAAGTAGAGAAACAGAACCTAAAAATTGGGAACTTACTAAATTATCACTTGGAACCAGATTTTTTATAGTACCTATCTTATTACACAAATAACACCAGAACTAAAAATATATAAATTTAGGAGCTACACATTAAAGGGCTGTTATTTCTAGTGTTAAGTGTTTGTTACATTCCTCTAAATTTCTGCAATGAACATACATTGCTTTTTTATTGTATGACTTTTTTTCTGTTGTTTTATTCTTTTAAGATCCATGCAGATGCATCAGTAGAGCTTCCACAAGGCACATACTGGGGGCTCAGCCTTGGAGCAAAATTAAGAAGTAGCATAATAGATGCTGTAAGCACCAACAATCTACATGTTACACGAAGAAAAGTGTCCCAGAAAAAAAAAAAAAAAAAAAAAAAAAAAAAAAAAAAAAAAAAAAAAAAAAGCAGCCAGCTGTCCTTTATCTGAGACTGTGGTACTGTTTTGGAGAAGCATATCCAATGAGAGCGTGTTCTGACACTGAAATACTTTTAATGGATGAGACAGTTCCATGCTTCACATATTGCAGAGTAAGTTTCTCAGAACTTTCTCATTGTACTCAGTGCTGTCTGTGCAGTTAATTTAGGCATCACAAAACTCAGTTGTTAATTTCCTGACTTGCCTCTGGACTCTTAAGTGCTATTGCTCCAATCATAACACGTTGGAACACTTACACAGATTTCAACAATAATATCCACAGCTGGGAATAAATCAAAGCAGTTTTATCACTGATTAAGTGCTATTGAAATATAGTTACAAGACAACATGAAGCAAAGGACAGATTTCACTTGGGAAGATTAAGACAGATCCTGGGGGGAAAAAGAGGGTAATCCAAACAAAGTCTATGCAACATTTAAAAAATATAATTCAGAGTCAGAATGCAGATTGCATTTTTTAGTCATTTAAATTCTTGGTTTCTAGTGTCTCTGTGTATTTATGCTATGGAGTAGTTCAAACACATAAGATGAATTTAGGCACAGCTGTTTTTCAAGCTAAAGTGTCTTCATACCAAGACAGGGTCAAAAAAATGTTTTCTATAAAGGCCCAGGGTATAAATATTTTAGACCTTGCAGACCATTTCCTGTTGCCACTACTCAATTCTACCGTTACAGCGTGAAAGCAGCCATGACAATACATAAATTAATGGGTGTGGCTGTGTGCCAATAAAAATTTATTTGCAAAGTGGATGTACAGGCAGTGGGATGAATTTAGCCCCTGGGATGTAGTTTACTGATGTCTGCCTTAAGATACAGGTTATTCTATAAACTGAGGAAACTACAATATGGGGATGGAGTTGGGAAAGATGTGAAATTCAAAACACAGTAATTCTATGCCTCTGTCTTATTCTTAGAGTAAATATTTGCATTCAGTCCAAATCTCCTACAGTCTCTGGCCCATAGGTATTTTCTCCTTTAGGCCTAGGTAGGGGTAGGGTGGTTAATCTCTTTGGGCATCTAACATTGCTTTTGAAATGTTTTTCTTCCATTCACTCTCCCTCCCCTTTAAATGTATTTTTATTTCCATGGCTAATTACTTGGGCCACAGACATGTTAGGGTTTCCTCTTTCTAGTCATTCATTTCAGGCTACTCTGGGGCCTAGCTGGCATCTGCTGCTGACAGGTTTTGGCCTGTTCACTTGGAGGTTTTGCTGACCAAGCCAGGCCAGCTGCTTAGATGCTGTAGTTTTTCAGCTACATCTGTGCAGAGGTTTGAAAGGGGGATAACCATTTTCAGCAGTGTTTGATCCTTGTCTCAGAGGTTCTTTGACATTTTCATCATGGATTCAGATGATTGCAAAGACACAGCCCTGATTAGGACCGCAGGTCTCTAAAATTGTGGTGTAAACAAAATTCCTCCTGAAAAAATAATCTCAGAATTCAAAATGAGCAGAAACAATGGTAGTCAGAAAAATAATTAAGGAAGCAGAGACAGGCTTCTATATCCAGAATGCTTTATTGCATACGGTGAGATGCTAGATGCTCACACACACTCTCAGCTTCCTTTTCAGCTGCCATTTGAAAACATCAGTGCCCTCTTCAGACGCCTAGTTCATCCTTTCTCTGACTCACACAGAGAGGAGTTCTGTTTTCCTCTGAATTCATGGAATTCCCTAGGATTGTGGGCCTTGATTTTCTTTTTCTAAACCTTTGTGCTCTTTATGGATGATTTCAGCCATTCCCTGTGACTGACTACAAGCTACACATATTCAGATGCTGTTCTTCTATTACCTCTACACCTCTTATGTTTCAGACCCCAGCGGCTCTATCTGTATTTACATGACTCAAGGAAACTTCAATCTCTAGCTCCCCAACTGAATTAATCCTTTCTCCACCCCCAAAATGGTTCCTTATTATGTAATGCTCCCCACATGACTCACAGCTATTATTCTCATGATGTACTCAAGTAGTCTGACCAGATACGCTGGAGTCAGACTGTTCTTTCCACCACCTGTACATCCACTCCTTCCCAAGCCAATCTCTTCTGCTTTCTACACATCAGTCAAGTCCATTTGTTCTGTTTTCACTATTGCTACCTTAGTTTCGGGCCTTTGCCATTCTCTCCTTCCTCTTTGCTCATCCTACTTTTAATTTCCAAAGTCCTCCTTCATTTATAGTTGCATCTCTAAATGGAAAATAATCATAACTCATAATAAAATTTTCAAACATCTTGATATACTATGAGGTTCAGCCAGTTCATGCCATGATAATATTCTCTTAATATTACACACACACACACAGACACACCCATCACCACCATGCAAAATATAGACTCCATCCAGGGTGTACAAGAGTTCCTAGTCCTTTGCACACTTTTTTTTGCATTTGGAATTCTGTTCAGCTAACATCGTATTCATTCATTGAAGTTCAGCTTAAATACCTCAATAACGCCCTCTTCTTACAGTAATTATACTCCTATCACCAAACTTTGAACCTCAGTTGTTTTTTTTACTATGAAGTGATAGCACTTAGCACATTGTTATTACAAGATTACCTCTTTTCCGGAAGTTTGCAAACTCCTATAAATGAAGACACCTACTTCCTGGTATATCTTCCCACTTAGAATAACATTAGTACATATATTACTTAGTAAATATGTATAAGATGCATCATACAATGAATGGTTATGTGCAAATGTAGTTGTGTTGGTTAATCAGCTTATTGCAAGTCTCAAACAATACCTACAATATTTGAAAATGTCTAGTGGCATAGAAAATTTTAGTTTCTCATTTTTCAGGATGAGTCAGATCTTGTATGAATCAGCCTACAGATTTTGTCCTCAATAATTCAAGTTATAGAAAAACTGAATAGAATTTATACAAAATAATAAAGATTTTGGAAAATAAACCCCATAAGAAATTTACCAATAAATCAGGATTATACATTTAAAAACACAGAAAAGAAGAAAAGATCAACGGTGATTTAATAGAAACTGTCCCATAAAACTAAGAATTTTCTGTTAGCAGTGGTGATAAGATTTCCCCCATCTCCTCTAATGGCAGAATGAAAAGAATGGCTAGAAAAGAATGTGGAAGAGTCTGAGGAAAATCTATGCATCTTCTAGCTTAATAGGATGAAGAGTTCCTAGAGAAGATGGGAAAACATAAGCCAAGATGAAAACTGGAAGAAAAAGATTTCAGTGGATTTGATATCAAATGAAATGGGACATCAGAAGATTAGAGAACTGCAGCTATTACTGGGGAAGAAGACAAAAGTAGATTCCACTAAATGCATAAAACCTATGAATGGCACTCCCCTCTGCAGGTGAATTTGGATTTTCTAAAGAAAGTGCACCAACTTTAGTCCAAAGGGGAGGCAAAGGTCTACACCCAGGAGGGTTGATGGGTAGTGTGTGGTGTCTCATTGTTTCTGAAAAGGATGTGTCATTTAATCTGCAAACTCCTGCCTACCACTGTGGATTGAAGTGAGAATAAAAGATAGTCATCTAAAGTGCTTCAAATTTTTTCTAGAAGCCCTACAGTTTTGGGCCTGAAACTGGAAGTCTCGGGGAGAATTTTTCCATCTTTCGGGTTATGCCTTAGTGTAAGACTGGTTAGGAGAACACATTTTTAAATTAAAAATGTATCTTTAATTTAAAGTATATTTTGAAAAAATTACTATAATTTGCTTTCTGGCTCAACATGGGGGAACTTTAAAAAAAATAAAGACCAGGAAATATGTGATAAATTGGAGGCACATGACAGAGTTTCAGGGCCAGTGAAGAGTCTATAGCAGAGGAGAAAACAGTAAGTTTCATAAAAATGAAATAATAACAGAGAAGTTTTGCTGCCAGAATATATGGCACATGTAAAGCGCAGACAATAAAACAAAATGAATTAAAATTCCAGCACACAAAATATGATTTAACACATAGAAAGTGAGCAGAATGACGTATTATACTGGATTCAGAAGGATGTGATTCATGCATAGAGAGGGCTGACAGAGGCCATGTGCTGATCAAAAGAAATATAACTAACGAAAACAGTAGGCATATTACAGTCTGCTTAGGACAAACAACAAAAATAGCATCCAAGGCGGGGGGGGGGGGGATCCAAGAAGACAGAAACACCATCTATTTGGCTTAAGTAAAAAATCACTGAAGTTGCTATAGGAGATTACAGATGACAGATGGGGATAAGGAGGATGATTTCTGAAAGCAGATGATCAGATTAAGTACTGGAATGATAACACAGTGATGGGAAATCGCAACGACCGAGTATCTGTGGGGAATATCATTCACCTAAGAGCAGAGCATCTGATAAATTCCTGCCTTATGACATTTCAACTTTCAGAATGAAAGAGAAGAAATATGCGTAAGACATGCACCGATTTTCATAGAGTTACCTTAAATCTCTTTTGAATAAGATTTGGAATATAGAGGCTAAAAGCCAAGTGATCTCAGAGGAACTGATTATCATCTAACTCCACACATGAGAGCCAACTATGTCAACTCTGTTATGCCATGGTCCCAGAAATCCTAGAACATTCCAGTGACTCTGTGGTCAGGAGCCTGGTCACCCCAGGCAGATCTCCACTTACTGTTCTCCCTCAAGTCAGTCCTTCAAATATTTGCAGCCTCTCCTTCAGGCTTTCTTTTTTCTCCAGGCTTAGCAGCCCAGCCTCTTTCATTCTGCTCACGTGACTTTTGCATGTTTCCACCCCTGGCTTCTTTTCTTCTGGACAAAATAAGGAACACTGATGAGACAGCAGCAAGAATGCTGAAACAAAGCTATGATATTGCACTGTGCCCATTTTTCATAAAGAAGAAGGCTAGACATCATCAGTCATATGTCCTGAATTTTAGATCTACCTAAGTCAAAATACGTTTAGGAAATAGACATGATATTCTTGACTAGAGATTCTACAACTAAATATTTCTTAAGGTGACTCAGAGATACTAGAAGATGAAGTACTATTATAGTGATCCACATGAGGAAGTACAGAAGTGAGAGACATCAAAATAAATTGAAGTAGCTAAGCTGGAAATAAGTTTATTAAGGCAGATACTAAAAGGATATGTAAAATGTCAAAGAAAACATGGTAAGTAGGAAGGGTTTTAGAAATAGCATGAAACTAAAATACAAGTGTGAGAGAAGCCAGCGGGTACAATGATCTTGAGATTATAAACTCTTCTAGAGTTAGTGGAAGTGTGAGCATACATGTATGCATTCCTCTTCTATGGAATAAATCTGAGGCATCAGGGACACGGAACAGGCAAGATTGTTAACCACCTAATTACTTGCTGTCTGTTTCACCATAAGGGACAAAGGGGGAATTATAATTTTTTTTTAGAATCCCTATAAAGAAGAAAATATTTTAAAAGTTTAAATCATGGTTAAAAGGTCAATAGGAAGCAAGCAAGCCCAGTCTGGGAACCTGTGCCACGCTCGGGCCACTGCTGAACTGGAACACACAGACCCCAGCCTCTCTCCATGAGTAAGCACCATTCACAGACTCGGGGTATAGAGAACAAAGCCACACCAGCAAGCAAACCCAGTCTGGAAACCAGTGCCATGTGCAGGCCGCCGCCAGAGTGGAACAGACAGACCCCAGCCCCTTCTGGCACACAGGCTGGCAAACAAGAAGTACTAACACTTACCCTCCGCCCTTGCCCTGACAAAGCTACCAGCTTATCTGGAGAAACACAGGCTGTGATGATAGCTATGGAGGTGAAATGCAGTTGGATGCCTTTGTGCTGCAGGTCTAGGGCCACTGGTCTTACAGAGGATAGTATACACAGTGTGACATCTGGGGGGGTCTCCTTCTGGGGGTTGCAGCCATTGTTGATTCCCCATGGTCTTGTTTTGGAAGTCCTAAACTTTCCATTGTTTTGTTGGGTTGGGTTTTATTCTCTTTTGTTTGATTATGTCAAATCTGATGGTAGGAGCAGGTATTTCAGAGATACATTGTGGTGTAAATTTTGGATTTACTATAGGCTTGTTTTGAAGTCCTTTATTGCATTCATTGTTTTGTTCTTATTGTTTCTATTCTATTGTGTTCTGTTTGGTTTTTACTATGTCTGAAGTTATCTGCAGCTATTTTGAAGATATCAAAAGGTATTATGATTAACAACTGTTGATTTCATAATATTTTAGTCCTGTATCTTTTACTCTGGTTTGTTTTGACTGGTTTTATTCTGTTTTATCCTATTTTAAAAAAAAGTCAGTAGGGTCAATGACAAGTAACAGATGAACTGACATGACTGTGTGTATATCTTGTTCTGTGTATGTGTATTTATGTTCCATATATTTATATTCATATTTGTAAATTTCTACTTGAAGAGAAAAAAACTCACAAATGTACCACATTATATATGTTCCAGTTACATAATGTGGGCCAACTGTAATGGGAAGATATTGTACCATAGTTGGTAACATTTTATTAAAGATGAGTAGTGAACATACATTTAAAGAGAACAGTGATCACTGACAGCCAGCAATCGTGTGCTACAGGTCTTGATCAACTCCTTTTTTTGTGGTGGCATTGCTATTTGTATAACCAAATAATTCCTCTAACTATAATATTGTTTTCAGCAGCATATTTGATAGACCTGATATTCACCAAGACTTGGTATACAAAATATAAGTGGAGTCATAGAACTGAATTTGGTGTTGACTGATACAAACATGTCAGCCTAGAAAAGTTTCTGTTCTACTGGTTTGCCACTTAACTGTCCTGAATCATTCTTTATTTTTACCCCTATCTTCATACAGGCATTCTAATGTGCAAATAAAATGTATTTCAGAGATAGAGAGAGCTACATGAGGATTAAAGCAACAAACCTATAACTTACAACAATATTGAGAAAACGCTGAATATGAAGTCAACAGCAATTAGAGTTTGAGTCTTAAACAAGTCACTCCCTTCAGTTTAAGACCTGAAAATCTGACTTGCCAATGGTTCTTATGATAGATCCTGAACTCTTTTATTGACCTGAACCTGAAAAAAGTTAAAATGAAGCAGTTACTAAACAGCTACCATGACTTTTAAGACATTTAGGTAAAAGGGAATTTTTAGATAAAGAGATTTAGCTCTTCCTCTGGTCCCCATCTTCTGAGACAACACAGTAGTGAGTCAAGTTCCAGAATTTGAACTAGTAATTTGAGAAATGTACCAAATGTGCCATATAGAGACTCAGAGAAGAATTTAATAAGGAGAACTTTGTGGAAGAGAGTGCTTAGATCATACCCCCAAAAGAAAATTGGTTAATAATTAAATTTAAAAAATGAAAGCTAAAAAGAAAATGATTCTGAAAATGAGAACATTGCAATAAGAGAATGAGCTATTTGGATGGAAATATCTGAAAAATGCTTGAGCAATTTCTATTGAGAATATCTTGAGTGGAATTCTTACATTGGAAATAATGATGCCTGGATAATTAGAGAAGCTCCCTGGAACTCTAAGGTTACATATCTTTCATTTCTATTTAGGCTATTGCTTTGGTATCAGAATGTACATTAAATAGTGGCCAAAATGTAAAATAACAAAACATTTTGCCAAAATATCTCTACACTTTTCTTTTAGGAAAGAATATATCTTAAAAGGCTAATTTATATTTCTGTAACAGAAAGTTTGCAAAAAACATCTATATAACTATATTTTTTCTAATTTTCTCTTAAAGCATTAACAGTTCCAGGAATGAAAGACCTAAAAGTTAAGGAAGTGTATAACTACCCAATGTTATCCCACAATTTTCTGGTGCACAGTGTAGTCACAGAATCCTAGAGCTAAAATGAGATTATGCTGATCCTGTGGTGTGTGACTTTAACAATGGAGAACCTAAGGGAACTTGCTTTAGGACACTAGGAAAATATCTTCAACCCTGTTTAATAAATAGAAAAATTTTGTTTCTATGAAAAACAGCTGTGTGTGTGTGTGTGTGTGTGTGTGTGTGTGTGTGTGTGTGTGTGCCCTGATTCGCCATGTAGTCCAGGCTGGCCTTCAATTCACAGCAATCCTTTTGCCTCAGCCTCCTGAGTGCTGGGATTATAGGCACACATTGCCATGCTCAGCCTATTTGTGCTTCTTTGATTAAACCCTTATCCTTTAGTGTAGACAAAGTATAATAGTTTCAAATTCAAGTGATAAAAAGTTGGGACAATAACATATATATGAAGTCACGTATTAAGTTAAGGAAGAATCAATATGAAATTAATCATTTTACGTTTTGCTAAATCTCCTTGGTCAATATCTTCTGTGGCATGAGACCCTCTAGAAAATAGCCATCATTCTTACAAGAGGGTACAGCAAACTGCACACTAGAATTTGCTGTGGTAACATCCCCCCAGCACACACTAGGCCTTGGCTCCACTTGAGTGGCCCTGAAGAACCCTTCTATCTCAGCATCCTATGTATGTCTTCAAGAAAGGGAACACAAGCCAGGGACAAGTGACCTGAATTAGGATGTTCAGAGCCTGAATCTCTTTATTCTTATTTGTAACACGAAGTTCTGGGTCATTTCACAAGTTCCACATGGTTTCAAACAATTGGCAACCCCTGCTCCCGGCAGAGTTTGAAGCTCGCTGTCATCTTCAGGTCTTAGCTTGGTATAACTGAGCTTGTACAGCACCAGACACCTAAGTCTGAAACTTCAGGTTTCTCTGCAAATGACCTCATGAACTGCAGTAAGGAGTTCAGCTGTTTATAGAACTTTCAGCACTAGAATTCTTAATTGTGACACTAAATTAATATTCCATTTTTATCTTTTTTCTTCACTAGTGACAAATCAAGGAAAATTTTCACCTGGGTTAGTTTCTGATCTCTTTTGAACAGCTAACAAATTTAACTTCCATTAGAACATACTTGCTCTAGCTTTCTACTACTGAATGCTTTGGGATTCTGCAGCTTTCTTTCTTAACGGTTGAGTATATTATTCTAAGATGCATTAAAAATTTTTACATTAGAATTCTTATTCCTCATTACTAAGATTCCTCCTTAAGATTCACTGTTAAAACATATGTAGGATCATAATGCAAGCATAAAAAAATGTCTTCTGAGGACCCTTGTGACTGAGGCTGCCATGGTCAAGCCCAGGAAAGTGGGCTTTTCCATGTGTGTTCACCATAATTAATTTTAATTTATAACCACTCAAGTGACTGACTGGTGGCCTTATTTAGAAAAATCACATCTAAATATATATATATATATATATATATATATATATATAATGGGAAAGGTTCTTTGTATATATATATAAAGAGAACCTTTCTTTATATATATATATATATATATATATATATATATATATGTTCTTTATATATATATATATATATAAAGAACCTTTAACATATATATATATATAAAGGGAACCTATCCCTTTTTACAAGGGCATGGCCATAGTAGAATTCTTATCTACCATGCAGAATAAATATGACCTACAAAAGCTTTACTTATTTCACAAAGACTGTTGTGAAAATGTGTTACAAAAACATGTAAAATATGTGGATTTTTGTGAAACAATAGTAATATTTTTCCAATATAGTATTTGTTGCTTCATTATTTGGGTAAGTTTAGAAACTGAGTAACTGTGAAAATTCTAGTTTGTGCATAATTTTACTTATCCAACCCTAACATTAGCATCATGATCATACCTAACGTTGAAAATTTTCACAAGGTAGGTGTGTTACTGACAGTAACACAGGCTAAGACCTATTGTTTGGTAGAAGTACACAATGCAAACAAAAATAGAAGGTGACTGCACCTTTCATTTCGCCTTGTCATCTATTAAGCAATGTGAAGTATTTTTTTACACACTGTACAAATGATTACTTCATATTTTGACCTAAAGTAAAATTGATGGTGAAAGATTATACCTTGTATTGATGACCACAAATTAGTGATAGGGCAGCTTAGTCACTCAGTATGGAGTCTGGATGCTTGCCCTGAGCTGGCAGAATCACTGCTAATACAATACTTCAACTGACTTATTAATAAAGCAAGAATCCAAATCTGCAAAGGTTCAGTTATCATTCAGGGAATTTCTTTTCCTTTTGGAGCAACTCTTCCATAATCTTCAAGTCCTTGGTTCAGTTTTGCATACCACTGTATAAATGCTGGGAGATCTTTGCTATGACACCTTTTCCCCCCTATGCTGCTATCCTTCATCAGGACAGGAAGGCTCAGCAGGATCTCCCCCTTCAGTTACACCTGCTCTCCGCTTGGAGAGCCTTCTTTTCCTTCACTATGGAAAACTGCTTATGTGCACTGCTTTAGTTTACTAAAATTTAAAAGTGAGGTGAGATTATCTATCTCACCATAGTGCATGTGGTTTTCCTTCTGCTCAGTAACCATCAGAAATTCCACATAAAATTACATTATCAAGCATGTTGTTTCTTATGCTCAGCAACTAACAAAAATTCCATATGAAATCACTTTATCAGTTGTGTACTTTTTCAATTTTTTTTATTTACATACACGTATTATTTCCCAAATGTGCTACATTGTATTTTCAGCATGTCAGTGCCTTCTAGGTAATTTTAATCCTTTATATCTTCATTAGAAAATTCCTGACCAACTTAAATACATATTTTAACAACACATAGAAAAAATGTTGGGATCTGCGGGGACAATAATGGCATTCTTGAAGCATATAAGATTTTGGCCTGGATCTGCTCTTTCTCTTGGTCCTTGAACATCTGCTCCTTCCTGCCATGCCTGCAGCGGTGACAGGAGCCGCTGGCTGCCGCCTTCATTTTTGCAGAGCTACGTGGATATACTGGGGCTTTAATGCCAATTTGACTTTGTGTGAGTTACAAACGTATAAAATTTTTGGATCAGTGAATAAAGTCAAATTATGCCACTTTCTCTGCTATTCTCCAACCTAGCTCAATCCCAACGTGGTTGCCCTCTCAAAAGGAAGGGCTATTTATTCTAGTACAGTAAGGGGCTCTTCTCTTTATCAATCTTGTGGGAAGATTAAAGGCCACTCTATTTGGGACAGTCAATTGGATTCGTTGAATACTCTACTGTAGAATCCAGACGGTAGAAAACTATTAAGTGGATAAAAGCTTAGGGACCACAGGTTTCAATTATAAGTCATGTCCTTCTTAACCTGACTTTCTCCATGGCCACAGATATATCAGGTAACTTCTGAGCACTGGTTTTTTCTTTTATAAGCAGGCAAATTTAAAGTAACAGCATGAATAATACCTACAATATCTTCATTAGAAATCCCAGAATCAGTGAATCTTTAAAAACCAGTTCTAATAGATACTGATGTGATCAACTAATTAGAAGATGAAACATAAAATATAAATTGATCAAATAATCTGATATAGCTATGAGTAACAGAAATAAATAACAGGAACAAATATCAATCATCTAACTTGTGAGCTTTCTTTGCCCAACAAGCCACAATGGAGTACAGTCCCTGGGCTCATGAGCTATCATCACCACTAGAGGATGTTACTGGGTAAATATTTTCCTTCTCATCAGATGACTTTAAACAAGTATTTGAGAAACCTACTAGCAAGCAAAAAATATAGGGTTAGCCTGAGCCAGAACTAGCCTCAAAATGAAAACATCTCAATAGAAAATAAAGGCATAACAGCTAGAATTTCAATAAGGAAGAGTTGTTTTTCCTAATTAACAAAAAATCAGCGCCTTCGTTTCTCAGATTTCTAACTAGTGGCAAGTTAGTCGAACAGTTTCCATCTATGCATCTGAATTCTGCCCTGAGAGCCTCAAGGGTATCTGAATGAAATATACATATTTATTCAGGAAAACTAATTGTTTACACTGATGAAAAAGGCTGTAAATTGGATGAAAATATGCAGCAATGCTTGGATATTCCAGGGAATTTAAATACATGCACTGACCTTTGAGGAACATGGATACAGAATGGCAGGCAGCACTTTCAAACATTGCTTTGTAAAAATAGCAGGTTCTTTTCCAGAATCTTAAATGTAAGGGTAGAACATAAAAACAATAGATCTGGGAGTTTTAGAAGGAACTTATCTGTGGTTCTAGTTAATGCTTTTGTGAACACAACACTGATGTGCATATGCCACAATCACTGAATAAGCTGTTAAAGGCATTAATTCCTAATATTTCAAAGCATGCAAAATATATTACATTAAGATTTTGATGTCCTTAACTGACTCATATAGATAAAATAAGTGCATGTGCCTGCTGAAACATTTCTTGAAACTATATCTATGATTACTTCATCTTACTCAGAGGTACAAGGTGTATGCATCCCCTGGGCAGCCTCAGGCTTGCTGGAGTGATGGTCCACAATAATAAGGAGTTCTTCAAACTTTCTTTTCACTCCTTCCCTCTGGCTAAGAAGACGCAATTGAAGATGTTCTGATACTTGTGTATCTGCAGAAACCAGCCAAGGGATATCTGGTTCTGACAACTGTACCTGCCTTCTCTTCTGAGATTAGGTAGATATATTATAGGATTACTATCAGGGCACCAACAGCCTCTCTGGGACACAGTGGCCCCATTTTTAGGTCTCTTGTCATATCTGTGAGCACTCAGGGATCCTGCTCTATGTGAAATAAAGAATAGAGAGCAAACTTGCTCTCTTCATGGAAGCATATGATAACAACACAGATGGTTACGAGACTTGGAACTGTAACATTCTGCACACTGTCAATTATATACATTGAAAGGGATAAGACATACTGGGCCCGTAAGTTTAATTATGTTTGTTAATAAAATCACTCACACTAATTTTTAAACATGTTCATTTACCTACCTCCACCCTTGGGTAAGCAAATCCAATTTATGTTGTCCCAGGGCTGCCCTAAGCCATTGCTTAGAAGCTAGAAGTATATAACACTGTATTAGTCAATATTTAATATTCATTTAACACTAATGGTGGTGAATAATTCGAACATTTGATGTGGCATAAACCCAGAATGCTATGGTATTATTTATATATTTAGACTGGAAAATACATAAATTAATTTACAAATTAATGTATCTTCCTAAAGTATCAAATATAAGACTTCATAAATTCCTAAATTTTTAACACAAATCTTAGTTGCAGGATTAACCTAAAGCATTTCAGAAATACAAAGATAAAACAATGGTAATAATAGTTTATTTTTAGAAGACATTTTATTGAAAAATTTAAAATAAAAATTTCTAAATATATACTCTAAGACTGATCATGTTCATCAACACCAAGACTTTTTACCAAACCTTGTTTGACCAGATTTTTCTCTATGATTTATTCTGATGGGTAAGCAATGAAAGATGGGACTTCACTGTAGATACACATTTTGCAGACCCTATAAGAATAACCACTTATAAATACAATTCACCCATCTATATCCCTAATGCTTGCACTATAGGTCTGATTAAAGATATATAACTTCCATGAAGCCTCCCAGGCTGATATTATCCCAGAATGCTCTGATCCACACCACCCAGCTCTTATTAATCACAGTAATTTATGTTTCCTTCTCCAAGGACTATAAAAGCTCCTTAAAGGCAAACAATGAATTTTATTCTTCATACTATCCCTCAGAGCATCCAACAGAACACTGGTTACATAATTGGATGTTAAATACATGTTTTTGAATACATTAAAAATTAATGTGTTTCTGTTCATATTGTACTTAAAACTTTAGCAGAAGTCTTCATAATAGGATCAGTGAATTAAACATTTTCAATCTGTAAGTGAATATATACCACTTCACCTAACTTGTGTTTGACCTGGAAAACATTTTGGTTGCTACACGTGTACAGGTTAACATCTCACTCCTTCCCCAAACCCTAAAATGACAAACTATTTGCATCAGTATAGGCTCAGTATTGACAGTATTCCTTTCACTTAGCATCTGTCTTGATTCACTACCTACCAAAGAATATTTCAGTCTGCCACTAGGAGAGTGAATCATCTGTTCATGGTTTTATTCTTTTAAAAGTTCATTCAACTCACATATTCCGGGTACTTATCTACATTTCTATAAAAAATAAAAACATCCACATACCTAAAATAACTGCAAAACTGTATACAGCATTTTCTTGAATCTGTCCAAAAACAATCAATTTTAATGAACGTAGATTTTAATGGGTGAATAATCTAACAGACAGAAAAGCAGGGAGTGATCTAGCAATAGTTTTTCAGTTCACCCATAACCTCATTCTATTTCATTCTTAATCACAAAAATGCTCTCTAACAAAAATTATCGAGCTGTTCTAAAACAATAATTTCTTGCCACTTTGAACATATTTTTTAAATGATATGCTTGCATTGAACAACATTTTCATGACTCACATTTGTCAGGATGTTTCAGAGAAAAAAGCCAATTTTCAGGCCTTTCTCCAAAGTTTGCAAAAATAAAATATTTTCTAGAAGTCCTACTATTCATGACTGTGCCCCTGTACTTAATTCAATACATATAAAGTTCAAGAACATAGGCCCCTACCTCACCTGCTGCTTGCAAACAAAAGCAACAGAAACCTGCACTAGGAAGTAAAATAGTTGCTGTCATATGTGTGAAAACTATTCCAGAAGCATGTTTCATAGTTATCTGGCTGCTGTTCCAGGAATGTGAGATGCTATTAGCCCACACTGTGACATTCAAAGGTGGTTTTAGCTCCTTCTTTCTTGAAATACTTCGGGGAAACCAACGCAGAGCTCAGTTATTATATTTCAATGATGACATTTACTTCTTGATACTATGTGGTGTCCCTAGATCAGTGGTGGCAAAACTATGACATATGTACCATAGCAGGCTGTTTGTTATCATTGAAAGCTCTAAAAGGTTCGCCATCACTGCCGGACTGTTTTGTATCTAAGGCTAAATGCAGATGAGACTCTAACTGGAAATAACTATTTATTTTGTTTTAAAATAACAGCAGCTTTAAAACAAATTTTTTGCTGATATGAGCCTTCTGATAAACTTCTCATAAAAATATCCCATTTCTATAATTTCATGATTGTGGTTATCTGTGTTTTTATAAACTTTATTTTGTCATAGCAATTTTCTGATATCTGCAAGTTTTCTTGAAATGCAGTTAATACCAATCATATACCCTCACAATTTGATAAAATGAACAAATAAACATTTAAAACCCCTTGTACTTTAAGGTATGGTAGATGTAAAAATTCCTTACATTTACATATGCCATGCAGACAAGTGAAATCAATGACATGGAATACCTATGTAATAAAGTAATTGCTTTAGAAATGTGTATGATAATTGCATATCAGCTGAATAATTCATTACTAAAATTATTGGTAATGAATGCTAATTTAGTATGATTATCTCATGTGTGGGAATATGCTGATGTACAGTGATTTACAGTAAACTTTAAGGATGAACATTTTATTTTTAGACAATTGTGTATTCATTAAATATGAAAAAGTGATGACAAAACAGGTTTCAGTGATGCATTCAATTTGCAACGATAGAGTTTCAATCACAAATGGCTCTTGGGTTGTATTAACTATAGCCTATAAATCATATATAAATATGTTTGTGCATGTGATATCATGCAGAGCTGTCCAGCAGAGGGCTCCTCTGAAACAGAACGTGAAAAATGAGGCCGCAGTTCAAAGTGGAGCCAACATGGTAGTTTCAATAAACTATTTTGAGATTTAGCAGAGGTTTATTCCAAGCCAGCCAATACTTTTACAATCCATTTTCCTAGAGCTTTTAATATCACATACAAGAGAACAAGCAGGAGATTTTCAAAATACTTACTCTATGAAAATATAAAGTGATTAAGGCCAAATATTCTTTAATGAAATGCAAGCAAAACCAGCTAATAAGTGCCCACAAGCTGTATAAATAGATGTACATTTAATTGTGTTTACGTAGCAACAAAAAACAAATGTACAGAAATATTAAAGGCAAGCCAATTTTTTTCCAAAAGAAGATACTGTTAGTACAAAAGATACTAAACACTTTTTCCTTTTTCTCAGAAACTATAATTGATTTTGATAGATTGCCCCCTTTTGTCTAAATTGGGTGGGGGGGCCAGGACTTCTGTGGGTTTTTTCTTTATAAATTATTTAAATACAATAAATAAGAATGTTAAAGTAATTTTCTCTTTAAATAGATATTTTTATTCCTTTAATGTTCAAACAAATGAATGCATATATTCTCGGACATAAAATGATATATTATATACCATATTGTGAATGAGAAAGTGATATGAAAAATGCTACATGATCAAATGGATCATTACTTTTCATAAGAATTGTGAATGATATTTTTAAAAAGGAAGGTGAGGCTGTGAACAAGTCAGAAAAATGTGTTTTTTCATTGGATTAACTAATAGATAGGGATTGTGACTGGAGACCATTATCATATTCTTCATCTGGGATTAAGTGACAATTTTTGAGGTATCATAAAGAATCACCAAAATTGATTCCTTGTTCTACTCAACCTTTAAGTTTACATTTAATTTTAATAAACGGATACATCACTGCTACTTGTTGAGAAAGATGAACTTTAGAGCCTCAAAGAAGATAGTGCCATTTATAAAACAAAGGTAAGCAGTAACAAATCTTTAAAATAACAATCTAAAATCCTTTGTAATCACGACAGTGGAATGTGTTCATGTCACATAGTCATAAGCTCAATACACTAGAATAAAGATATAGGAATGACATTACTCCAGAGTTGGCAGCAATGCCAATATTCAAATAGCATGAAATAAAACAAAAAAATGTTTACTGATTTTTAAATAAACTAAAGCTGGTATGTAAAATTTTCATGTTTAAATACTTCTGATAATAATCTACATGTGTATGTATTACTTTTGTCAAATAAGAACTAAGCACTGTTTTGCAAGACATCAGCAATCAGAAAATACTAACACTCAAATTTAGTAAGCTAGTTCTGTTAGGAGTTGGAAAAGCCAGATTTGTAGAACTCATATTGTAACAAATACAAAATCATGTTGGTATATTTATTATCTTAAACATGGAAAAGTAATCAACCAACACTGTATTGTCTCAGAAAATAGCACCACTCTAATGGAACCTAGAAAAATAATCATATTATAATGTTGCATTTCTCATGTGCATTTTCAATGCCATTATTTTTTCTTCTTTTGATCTTTCCTTTGTATTCATAAAAGGAGCTTTCATCTTTGGATATGTGTTTGGGGAGGTGCACTGGAGCCTCCATCCACCCATGTTTATGATGCCAACAGCCAGTCAGACTTTTGCAAATGACACAGACTGTACCAACATACTTGCATCTGACTGCTTAACCCCTCAGCTTGTCAGGTAGTTCAGGAGCCCCTGTTGTGATGTTTTGTTTGCATGCCTACACAGATAAAGGGTACCATTCCTCTCATTAAACAAGAAGGCATGTGGGAAAATTAATAATTTAATTTGCAGGGAGAAGATGGATGTGGAAATCAAATGTAAGTCTACAACCTTCCCTGAGCGCTCACCTTGATGTCTGAAGAAATCTGATGCCAATTCCATTGCTTTACTCCTGTCTTTGGAATAATATCAAAGTGTCAGCAAATCAGTGCTTGCAACCCACTGGGTTAGGAAACACTTCCTTGTCACAGTGCAGAACTCCCAGGAAAGGGAGTGTGGTGGGGAAGCAGATACAACAGAATCCTGCTGGAGCCATGCCATAACTTGTGCTCTGCAAGGAGCTCCCATGTAGGTGTGTCCAACTCATGGCCTGTTTGTCATCTTTTCTTTTAATGTCGTAATAAAAATATAAAAAGCCGGAGGTTTTGATACGTACATCTATTACCTATATTATATATTGCATATTTAGCCTAAGACAAGTCCTCTTCATTCAGTGCAGCTCAGGCAAGCTGAAAGGTTGGATACTCATGTGGATGTAAAGAATCTGAACAAATTTCTAAAAGGTGACTCCCTGAGCACCACCTCAGGACTCAAGGAGTACCCTGTGTGATCACTGGCAAATCACAGTATTGTAATTCACAAGTATAACCTGGTGAGTTATATTCTACTCCTAGGAAATATTTTATTCTTCTTTCCTTAAAAGGAAGGAAGGAGAGAAGGAACAAAGGCAAGACTAAATTTGCATTTCATATTTTACCACTGGCCTTTGGGCTCTGGCCTATGAGCATGTGACAGCTACAACAACTTCTTTTACTATCTTGATCAAGCTTCATTTCCTTGACAAGTTTATGTTTGGGGTTTTCATAATACCCACTCAGTTTACACTGCAATTTTCTAAACCAACAGCTCTATAAATGACACTGGCAACAATCCCTTATATCTAAATGGCAAAGGGATTACACCCACACTGACCAGATGAGCCATTTCTATGCAGAGAATGCTGACCTTCATTCTGCTCTCAGACACTTAATTCAGTTCCTAAGGGCATTTTAAAGAGGGAAGAAAATTTTAGCTTTACAGTTTTCTGCATAAAAACATGGAGAAACACATAAATAGGAACAAATTCCTTAAAGCAGGGAGCTCCAGGGGCTGCAAATCATCACTATCACTAAGTTACCAAAGTAAAAATGGAGTCCTTTATGTCAAATGCTAACAAAATAAATAAAGGTGGAAGGTGATATAGGAAGGGATCTTATTCATGAATGTCTGATAACAAGAACTGTGACAAGAGACCCTGCCAGGACAATAACTTTCTACCCAGACCCTCACAACTTGATGTTAAAAATAGTTCTGTGAACCAAGGACATAACCCAGCAGCAGCCTCTTCAACCCTGGACTGACACCACCCTTGTCACTGAACCTCACAGCCAAGTACGATTTTTTCAAAGCAAATTAAGTAACCTATCTGTTTATCTTTATTAAGTCTCTCTCTGCCTCCCCAAATACACCTATAGTTTACTGTAGCACATGCATCTCTTCGTGATATTTGCTCCCAATTAAACTCATTCATTTCAAAGTATCTCTTTTGCTTACTTGCTTTGATCCCCACAATGAAATTTCAAAATGCATCATTTCAGTTCTATTGATTTAATTGTAAGTTTTTAAACTTATTCATACTTGTGCAGATATCACATTACATCCAGGATGGTGCTACTGTGAACATTTTCATTACTTACCCCAAATTAGAATACTGACCTTCTTGTACAAGGATGACATCATTGAATAATGGCCAAAACTTTTCTTTCATTAGTAATGAGAATTCTATTCAGGCTCTGACTCCTGTTTAATCAAAAGCCTTAGCTGGAAGACACACAGCTTAGAATAGTGTCTCATGTGGTTCTAGAACTGAATAAAACAAATTTGTCCACAGAGAACTAACTTCCTGCATTTAGACTCAACAGTACAGGTTTCTAAGCAGCCAAACTAAATTCCGTGAAATATCACAGACATAGAATAAGGTGAAGAATAATGTCTTAGATTTAAATCAGAATATCTGGGGTTTGATTCTACCCCTAACAAACTATCACAACTTGGGAAGGAGAGTCAGCTTACTAGTGCATGAGATTCTTAGGTGCTAGTTAATTTGAATAATATAAAACTGTGACATACTTCACCTATACTTATTTATTTTTAATTGTATTTAGCAAATACCAAGGTGAGGTTTTTGCCCTCTTTCACATGATCAACTTGTCTGAGAATCACTCATATTTCTGTTACATCTTGTTCCCCTCTCTAGGGGAACTCTCAAATGCCTAGTTTCTTCAACATGTAAGACAACAGATTTCCAGGCTTCTCCTGAACTTGGTTTCCTCCTACATAGTTCCTAAATTTTACTAATATTCCTTTAAAAGTACAGAGAAAACTCCTTATAAAGCTGACTATACCATATTATACAGTCAGAATTTCCTATGTGAAAACTGATGGACTTTAATACTTTAAAATACTTCAGCCAATGATATTCCTTGGAGAAAAGACAGCTCTTCTCATAGGAAATAGTGATGATCATAAAACTCGGGGGATTAAAAAAAAAGAACTTTTTTCCCCACACGGTTAGTACCATTTATGTTCACAAATGGTCTTAAGTCCATCGTTAGCCTAAAAATTGGTCTTGTGATCAATGTTACTAAACACCTGTAAATACCTACTTAAAATGTGAACATATCATTTTCATAAGGGAACATTTCCTAATCAACTAGATTAAATGGGTTGCTAGAGGAGATAAGATTTTCATGTTTTAATCTATAAGGAACATTAATGCTCAACATTAGCAACCTTATAATTTACACTCCTTTGAGTTCAGCCCCAGCAAACACAGGTAGGGATATAGACCTGTATGCAGATTTTAAGAACTAATTTTAGTTGTTAAGAACTATAATCAAGTACTCTCTATATGCCATACAGTATGCTAAGCATTTATGAAATATTTTATCCAATCCCTATACTACCAGATATATATTAGTAGTAGTATCCTTATTTTATAGATGAAGAACTCTAAAACTTAGATAACTTTAAAAATTATTGATAGTCACATAGCAAGTGGTAGAATCAGGGAAATGAATCCTGGTCTGTCTAACCTTAATATCCATGCACTTGCCCAGGTCATCATATTCTTCTCAAGTAATTAGACTTCCTGTGGATGAACAGCCTCTCTGGAAGGCTTTTTGAAGGTGCCATGTATTAGACTTGAGAATACAGCATCTACATCTTACTATTCAATGAAGTTTATTTGCACCCAAATTACTCCTGCAAGGGTTATAACACCCATGAATGTCTAAACATGCATAGCAACTACAAACAGACACCAATGAAATTGGTGAAGACTGGTTCAACTAATGATAAACTTTTAAACAGTCACTGTTTCTATAAGTTATTAATTAAATTACTGTAACTTGCATTTTCCCCATCCCCTGTGGATGATAGCATCCATCATCAACACAACTACTACAAAAGGTGACCTATTTTATTAACAGGCATAGGCGTTTATAGAATATTACTAATTTATGATTGTGAAACTTAGTTTATGTGATGTTTGTAAAAAGACACTCAAGTACCTAATTATTTGTCTGTTACATGATTATAGTTGGTCTATACTTAGAACAACCCAGGAAGGAACATGTCAAATGGCGGACAGAAACAGGTACTAGGTTCAGCATGCGCAAGGGCTTGGGATGTGTAGTGGCTACTCTACATGCAGATAAGGAAGCAGAGTGCCATCTTCCCAAAGACCATTTCATAGATATTAGAGATCATTTTCATAAACATAAAATATAAGTATCATACACATTGTCAGGTGCATTAGGAAATTACAACCACCTCTCTGTTATGGTAAAGAAACGATACATCTACCTGGGTATAAAGCAGTTTTTCACCTTATGTTAAACAAAAGACTTAAGATTTGTGCAAAGCCTATAAAATCATGCCTGCAAAAAGCATTATCCTTCATTAAAGAAAAATAGAACAGGTCAAAAAGCAGTCAAGGTAAGCCAAATTAAAACCTCTGGCTTACTTTCCTGCATATTGTCTTATAATTGAGTGATTTGGCAAAATCTGTCAGAATTCTTTGCAAATATGACAAATCTCAAACTTACCTGACAGAAAGGAATTTGTATTGCAAATGACACTTTAATTTCCTTAATTTTACAGGTGAAAATAGTTGATCCTCTTTCTTAAGAATGGTTCTTGGCAAATATCCAAAGAAGATGATGACAGCATTGTGACACTTTGGGCTCATAGACCAACCCTCCGTGGTCCCTCCTGCTTAGCATGAATTTCAATTCATCATTTCTTTCTCTCTTTAACAGTATCCACACTATTTTTTTTCAGGACCTCTATCATACTCTCCAGAGAAGCCTCAGCTCTCCAGAAAACAGTCCCTCTTGGAGCTCTAAACCTAAACTCCTGCTGCACAACCTGTACCTAGGCAAGTTTCATACTCTGAAATCAGGCCTCTCCATCCTAGGTACATAATAGCATTCCAAGTTGGCAAGCTCTCATTCTTCACATTCCAACCTTCGCCTTCTTCTCAGATCTTACATCCACCCACGTTCTCTCTCTCTCAGCATATGACTGTCAACCCTCAAAGACTGGTAAGAAAGCACACCCATCCTCCCTACTCTATCCAACCACCATGGGCCTCTACCCTTTCCTCAGGATCTCTTCTCAGCACTGAGGCAGAACCCTCTTGGAAAATGCCATCCCCTCCATTGAGTTTGGGTCTGTCCTCCACTCTCTTCTGTCTCAGTTAGAGCCTTTCTTATCTTCATTTATTCTGTTCTCTGGCTTATGATTCTAGCTGGTAAAATACAGTTAAAGACAGAAGTTTTAGTTTTTCCCGTAACCATGTCCTATTTTTTAAAATAAAAAACACAATAAACTCAGTAAAAATATGTTTTCTATCAGCACCAGAGGATGCCTCAACCAGTCTAAACCAGTGGTTCCCAAGCTTGCACATGCATAGAATTGCCTCGACTTCTAGGGCTCACTCTAGGGTTTCTGATTGAATATGACTAGGATTAAATTCAAGAATTTTCGTTTCTAAGAACTTTCTAACTTTGAAGATCTCCTTCTGAGAACTGCCTGATTTGATGCCTGATTTCTAATGCCTTCTTTATCACTCCTTTACTTATGAATGATTTAGAAATGGGCAAATAACTCAGTGCTAGCCAAGAAGACAGAAAGAGAAACCTGAAGAAATAGAGGTGAAGAAAACTCTAGGAAATAATTTTACCCTTATTGGAAAGAGAAAATAAGGATCATCTTCCTAGATTTTGTTCTGAATAGGATGACATGAAATTGAAGCGAATGTTAGCACCCATATGCACCAAAATGCTACAAAAGTAAAGATACAGTGAGAGCCTGGCTTGAGTATATTTTTGAGCTACTGCAACAACTCTTGTCTGCTCATCTCTATGATTCTTATTTGAAATAAAAACATTTAATGAAGCCACTATTAGGTATTCTGTTACTTGCAATGAAATACAAGTATTTCATCAATGCCTGACCATCTAAAAACATCCCTTTTCAATTTGTTATGTCTTATAGATAGATATCTGTCTCCCTTACTCATTTAAATAAAAACTCTTTGAATGACAAGTGCCTTCTCTTTTCGTATGTCCTACTGGCCCTTCACTTCATTCCAGTGCTTTACATTCTTTTCACTCTATGAAAAGTAGTCTCTCTATGGTCTCACCATAATCTTGTTGATTATAATAGACATTTTCAGGCCCACTTGATTTCTCACAGCATTTGACACTGCTTATCCACTCATTTTCTGAAAACATGTGTGTTTTCTTTCTCTTGGCTTCCATGGCAATGGCTATCTTCTGGTTTTCTTCCCACTGCTTTATTACTGTTAAGTCTCACCCTGATCAGTACTTCAGTGCTGACATCTTTCAGAAGTGAGTGCTCTCTCTCTCTCTCTCTCTCTCTTTTCCATCTCTCTCTCTCTCTCTCTCCATCTCTCTGTCTGTCTCTCTGTCTCTGTCTCTCTTTCAGTACACAGATCCTTCATCTGACCCACTCTGAGTTCCTTCAATTTCATCTCCATTTTCGTGATTCCCACATCTGTGCCTCTTAACCGATCCTACTTGTAAGTAACAAGGTTCTGGTACAAGTATTTTCTCATCCAGCTGATGTCTTAGACACTTCAAACTCAACACAACTCCAACTGAATTCATTATTCCTACGCACTTCTCATACCTCTTCTTCCTCTTCTTTCCACCACACTCCCTGAACCATCCTTAAATTGTTTGTCTGAGAACATGGTTACCATCCATGACTTTTCCTCTCTTTTATTTTCTTGTTTGCAGTCAGTCATAAGTTATATTTTTGAAGTCTCTTTTATGCGCCTCACTCATTCCCAGGATGATGGGGGCCATCATGTATTGTCTAGATAACTAATTGCAAGCTTCTACCCTACTGCCCTAACTTCAAGAATTGCTCTCATCTAATATTTTCTCTGGCTACCAGCAAAACAGCTATGACTACTGCTTTTGTCCTTAGTCTAGAATCTGAATGTAGCCTATAAGAGTGTCCTCTTCTAAGCCTCGAGGTCTTTTGCCTTGTTCTCTCACCACCAGCCGCTAAGCTTTGTGGTAAGCCTTCACTCCTGTCATTAGCACCTTGTACATGCTGTGTGCCTTGCCTAGTACTGCACCTTTCCTGGGCTCCATTCAAACGCCCATTCATCCTTTGGATTTTAGTTCTGCTTATCACTTTCTCAAAGGAAGCCTTACTTTCGAAACCAGACAAATCAACCCAGACCCATGTGGCACCATGTGTCTCTCCTTGGCAGCACGTGGTACAGCTAGCATTTTATTTTCATGTGTGACAGTTTAATGAGTGCTTTTCCCCTTCATGGGAACTATGTTCCTTTTTTGCTCACCAAAGTTGAGCACTATGTTTGACATGTGAATGGCATTTGATTCATACTAGTTATTCAGTTACAGAAAAGAAGAGGAAGGTGGCTTTTTGTCAAGTCACTCTCTCCCTAACACTATATCATAACTTTTCTTTTTAAAAGTTTCACTGACATCTAATAGTGTACATTTATGGGCTACAGTTTAAGATGTATAAGCAGTGTCCAAAAATCAAACCAAGGTAGACAGCTTTTCCATCTCCTCAAGCATCTGCCAGTTTTTTGTTGGGAACTTTCAAATCTCTCTCTTCTAACAATTTTGAAATAAAATAAATTTTAGTTGACCTTACAATCTATAACACAAGCTTCTTATCTTACTGCATTTTAGTATGTGCTATCCAATTTCTTTCAACATTCTAAATCTCTAACTTGATTAGCATCACTTGAACACTATTCTACCCTCTAATTCTGAGAACTTTTTAGCTAAAATATTAAGCATTAAAATTTTCTTAAACATATCATTCTTTTTGATCTGCCTTTGTTCTAAATTAATTTGCTCTGCTATGAACTTCCACAGTATCCTTCTCTTTCACTCAGTAAACTCTATATCTGCAATTATGGGTTTAAAGTTCAGTCTTACCCTTTAAAAAGCTCACCTACTTGTTTCCACTGAATCTTTCCAGTGCCTCACATACAACAGATGCTTAAATTATATTTGGTGAATTAAAGTACCTTGTGTTCTTTTCAATATTGCCTTAAAATTCAATATACATTAATATTTTGGTTTGTAACATGAACAATGTGCATATTTACATGTATATTTCCTACTCTGAGATAGACCACAGTTGGATTTTAAAACACTATTCCCTTCCTGCTAGTGATTCTGCTTTAAATGACTTTGGCAAGTTATTTCTGGAGAGTGTTATTGTACTGAAAGACAATGTAAAATACAACCAATTACATACTACAACTCCCTGACATGAATCTAGTAATAGTATTTAAATTAAGCAAAATTAAATTAAGTAATTTGAATACCATATAATGGCAGAATGACTACTGTTAAAAGAAAATATTCAACATTTTTAACCATCAATAAGTTATTGATACCCTTCTTAATCTCCAATTACCTAGGTGTGAATTTGTCATCTCTGACTTCTTCAGGTAACCCCACTTGCCCACCAAACTGCTAGTGTAAAGTTTTGTTCTACCTTTGAAATGTCCAATGTTTTGTTCCTCACATCACCCAAACATGGGAGGCAGGGAATATCATGGAGTACCTCCAGTTATTCTAAAATAACATTAAGTATATCTCTATCAAATATGCTATTGTCAGGAATCTCCCACCAATCCAGTATACATTCTGGTCTGAATAAACCAAAGGTCCTAAGTGCTATGGAATCCTCTATTAGGGAAACAAAGATGAATTTCTATAGTCTCCTATTGAATTTCTCTTCACCCCCCTCAGATGGCACATTCCTCAGTTAAAATGTGCTCATTTGCACATTGCAATCTCTTTTGTTAAGTATTAACCAAACTAACACTTTTAAAGAGAAGCCAAAAGATCTAAAGTTTCTCAGAGAATAATTGTAACTTAGGTAAATTTATGTTCTTCAGAAATTAATTCATTCAACAAAGGCATATTGAGGCCCACACTAACAGGTGCTCTGGGTTCTTGGGAAAGATATAGCAGTGAATCAAAAGTAGTTTTCTTACGCAGCTCACAAAAAGGATGTGTGTGTGTGTGTGTGTGTGTGTGTGTGTGTGTGTGTGAGTGTGTGTGTATGCATTACTAACATATCTGACGTTTCCCATATCCTTCTTAAAATCTCCATATAGTCAGGAGGTATAATCAATAAAGAATGAATATAGTTCTTTTACCCTTTATACCTGAAAATTTATCTTTTTCCCCTTGTTTGTAGTCTTTCTCATACCTCTATGTGAAGTGTTGGGAACAAATATTTCATTTAAAGGAGATAAAGCACTGTCATCTTTATTCTCCCCTACAACATACTTTTGAATTGGGCTCAATTTTACTTGGCAAACCTCACATATACTATTTGATATTTCCCTATCAACTCTCAGATGAGGATCTCAAAATGTTATCATATAACACTTACTAAGAACTGACAATGTGTGAAATGTCATACAGAGCTGAGAATTAGTCTTGGCCACTGCTCAGTGGGTTCACTAATGCAAACTTTAATTCACTAAGGATACCAAAAACTTCCCAAAAGAGCTATTAGGACAACTATCAGAAAGTTCAAATTGCTGTCTCAAGGTCCCAACAGTGGCAGTAGTACCAAAAATGAAGAGCCCAATATAAAACCTACCCATTTTATGTTATGTCTTTTAAAAAACTAAAAATTGAAAATCAAGGCATTTTAACAAGTTATTTAATTTACTTTCAGTTTACAGTCTCTATTTTGAGTCTACTTATCTTTCTTAGGGTCAAATATTTTCTGGTTGCTCAAATAATATACTAGTGTATTACCAACCTACCATGGAGACCTCTGTTTCTTCACTGATAGTTTTATTAGCTATAAAAGATAAATTCAGTACATCTCTCCAAAATGTTTAAGGTTTTAAAGTAACAGATTACTTTCAATATCATCTAAACCTTTATAAACAGAATTGTGTACTCTGCTTTGTGCTTCTAGCAAAAAAAAATGGCAAAATTTTTGATTTTCACATAGCATGTTCTCAGTTTGACATCAAAAGCTTGTACATTTAGAGCTTAATGGTCTTTTTACAAGTTACTTCAGTTTATAAGGTACACTTAAGGCAATTAGGGATCTAGATGTGTAGCATAATTTTCTTCCCTTCCTTCTTTCTCCCCTTCCACTCTTTGGAAATTTAGGAACCATATGATTGTATTTCACTAAGCCAAACTCTTATTTAGGATGGCTCATAAGAAAATTTTGTGAATGATGCTGGCTATGGTGAGCATGGAAGGCATTCTTGTATTGGGCTAGTCATTTTTTAGTTTCCTAACAATGATGAGCCACAGTGACAAGTGTTCTATAAAATTCAGAGTGCATCTTGATCATGTAGAAATATGAATCCAGTTTCTCCTTGAGGCTTCAGGGTTGGTTAAAAGAACCAAAATATACAACAGGGGGAAATGATTTGCCAATTTACTGCTTAGGACTCAATTTTAACAACAAAGTAATATAGCATGAAAACCTGGTTATACAACAGCACTTGGCTACACAGAGGACAGCTCAATGAGCTCCTCTTGGCTGGCTTGTCACAATGACTGACACTTTCTAATATTGAGCTGGAAATAATATGGATATTTAATACTGCAGCGTTTACATCAAATAGAAGCAAAGCGCTATTGTTTATCAGCAATCTACTTCTGATGGCATGAATCTATATAGACATAATTATTGTTGAATGATGAGCTCTGATTTTCACATTATGGCATAAACAAATCTGCGAAATATTCACAATGTTTCATCTTGTGTGATCTGAAAAACCTCATAAAGCCAAATTCTCAAGTATTTCCTAGGCTTTCCACTTAAATTTTGACTAAAATTTACCTTTTAAATCTCTTATGCCACTCATGAATTTTTTACACTATCCATCTGTGCTTTGCAATCTCTATTCTCCATGGTTCCACATTGTTTTGGCTAACTAACGGACCCATATGTTGCCTTAATGTATTTCTGCACAATGTTTGTGCTTTAAAAAAAAACCACAGGGAAAAACCACAGGTCTAAATAAGCTATAAAGAGCATCCACATACAGTTAGACTGTCTTTACTGAGTCTGAGGACATTATGATTCTGCTGCGACAAGCAGCATTTGTCTTCATTTTGTCTGACTGTCCTCATGTGTTATTATTAGTGGCTGTCAGGCTGAGGCAGAAAAAAA
This sequence comes from Cavia porcellus, assembly GCF_034190915.1. Lineage (NCBI taxonomy): Eukaryota > Metazoa > Chordata > Mammalia > Rodentia > Caviidae > Cavia > Cavia porcellus. The sequence goes on along the minus strand of NW_026947484.1, from coordinate 29,755,421 downwards.
TAGCATCACTTGAGTAAGAAGTTGAATGCATAAATGCAATACTACACATGGTGGCTGAGGGCAAGGAGTAGGTTTGAAATGCTCACACGCGAATACTAGAATGAGGAAATTTAAAAGTGAAAATCTGTACTTGGCAAAGTGAAGAGAGAAAAAAAATGACTTTCTTGTCTATAAAACAAAGTGAAGGCTAATTATTGACAAAAATTTAGCAGCCTCTGAATATCTTTGAAGACCATCTTTCCAACATGTCAACTTAGCTTTAATTGTAAGAAAACAAATATGTTGGAACATTTGCCTCCAGTCCAGTGTTTCAGATAATGTTGACAAATATCTTGCATCTTAAAGTTAAAGCTTCAGTGTTCTAAAAGCAACTGGAAAATACATCTTCTGCAAAACCCACCTCTGGCCTGCGTGTCTTCTCCTGCTTGGATGTCAGCTGCTCCCACAGACTCCCTCCACCTCCTTGCTTCTGAGTTTTCTCCCCTGAGCCTCTTGTCACTTCAATAACCAGTTCAGCTCGCTTCCTTTTTTCATTATTAAAATAAGACAAATCAGATTATCATAAGACCCAGAAATTGTTACACTCAGCTCCTCATCAGATAGGAATACTTTAATTACCCGGAAAGTAGATTTCCCTCTAAAAATAAATTTATCTTTATCTTCTTATTTTCCTATCTGAAAAGATTATCTTTCCCTCTAGTCTCAATCGTGGTCACTAAACAAAGATTTTTTATCTAGCTTTTTTCTTAAAGCACTTTTAAAGAAGCAACTCCAGTGGATACAAGCAAATAAGGATTTACCTTTTCCATCAGCAGCATCTCACGAGGAAAAACGCAAAGGTATTTTCTGCAGCTTTCTTCAGTCACCACCCATAAAAATCATGTTTTTGAATTATAAAAACACACCTTTCTATTACATGCACAAAATTTTCAAGTGTATAATGAAAAAGTGATACTATGCTAGTAAATTGTAACTAAATAATCACTTTATTATTTTTTTCTTACCTTGGTCATTTTCCTAATGCTATTATTAAACTCTCAATCTCTTTAATCATATTATCTTTAGTCTACATTCAGGCCCAACCTAGGCAACCAGTCACACTGGCATTTTGCTTCTTAAAGCCTCCCCTATTTTTATATTTTTCCTGGTTATCATTATCAAACATTAGTTTCATCTCAATTTCCTACAACACACAATGGAGTGCATTACAGTATCAATTTAAGCTGGTGTTTAATATTGCACTATAGTGCTAATTCTTTTGTGTGTATACATGATGTATCTTTCCACCTAGACTGTAAGTACCTTGTGGGTGGTGAGATTTTTATCTCATTTGTTATAATCCATAGCACCTGGCCCTGAGTAGATGGTGATAGAATAATTGATAACAGATGAACAAAGGAGAGCTTATGCTAAAATAACCAATTTGCATATCGTAGGACAAGCCTCTGGTAACATATTAAGAAACAGAACCAAGAGCAGGGCTGTCTAAAGTGATAAATGGAGCCCTCCATAGAAGATCAATGATCGAGGAAATATTCAAATGAAAGTGTTTCAATTCCAAAAGGATTTTTCCTAAGCATTTCTCTCCCATATGCAAACCCTTACCCCCAAATAAATAAAAATTGAAACTGAGAAGATCCTAAACAGAACAAGTTACAGCTATATTAATATAGTTTCTAAAAAGTTATCAACAGAAAAACACAAAATTTTTGTAGAAAAGAATGCAAGAGAGGGGGAGAAGGAACCTACAGAAATGTTTATTTTTAAAAAAATTGATTGATTTGACTGTCCCTTTAAAAATAAACAGGTTATTATCAGTGCCTCAAGAAATATCTCTGTGAAAATTCTTTGGCTTAGTTGTTTACAGGCTGCTTACTACATATGTTATATGTTATAGGTGGTCCTAGAAACATAGGTAGAGAATTAGGTGGACTGATGTTATTGGAGGACACAGATTTTATGATAGTAGTAAATGCCAGCTTCTTTGTTTCCTCTTGCATTTGTTTGTATAATTAAAGTGTATTTGCTTGGGAAAAATCCTGAAGGGCTCCATTCATGGAAGTTTCATTATTTAATCATATGTGAACTCATAAACCTTCAGTACTAGTGTGTGTGTGTGTGCGTGTGTGTGTGTGTGTGTATGTGTGTGTGTGTGTGTACACACACATGCCTACAGGCACACACATACAAATTTTAGTCCAGGGAATAAAATCCATCTGTAGGAAGGAAACTTCTGTTAAGACACATGAAGTTCTCTGCCAATAATTGTTAGACAGTTCTGGTTTTTAGCAAAAATTTTACATTACCAAGTACAATAGTAATAGAGCCTTATTAATGATTGTTTCATTATCTGTTCCACTTTAATCAACTCTCTTTGTTATGCTATTATTATTTTTTTTAAAAAGGCATCCATACTTACCAGCTTGCTTATAAGAGTAGTCCAGAAGAGGCAGATGATGTTTTATACAACAACAGCATCAAGGAACTGGTGGCACTTGAGAGGGGAGTCTAAGAGACTTGGTACATTTGTCACTTTGAATAACTGGAAAGAATTAATAGGAATCTAGACACATTATCTTCTGAGAACTTTTATAAGCCATTTTCTGCTGTTTTTCTATCACACAGAGTTGGAATAACAATATCCTGGGCCATGCACCATCAACACCAAATTCTAAGAAAATATGTAAGTGTCTTTGGTGGGTCAGGCTGTGATACATTGCAGTTACATTTGGGAGGACATCCTAGTGTTCCTACTATATCTTTGCTATGAGTCAGGCAGTTCCTATCAAAAATAATTTTTATGACTATTTATTCAAAAGTATTTGTTTACTAATAAATGATTTCTGAAGATATCCTAGATATATTTATTTACTATTTCTAGTTATGAGGAAAAATTTTCTATAGTCTAAGATAAAATAGACTCTACTTTAAACTCTTACTTAGAAAATTTGCATCAATTCGGCTCAACAGGGTTCTTCATTACATTTTCTTATGTACACATGTCCAAAAATCTGAAGTATCAACTTTTAGCCCCATTTTCTTAACAGGAATAATAGAAAAATAACAGCCCTTGAGGACACTAAAGCCACAGAGTCTCATCTCACTGCAGTTAAAATTTTTTCTTCTCCCCAGAAACTCCATTTCTGTAATTGGAAACTATATTAAAACAACCAAAAATAAATGAAGTAGAAAGGAAAAAATTAAAGCTTATAAGAAATATGCAAGTAGGCACAAATACTGATGGCCACGAGTAGAAGGTATAAGTTGTGGAGAAACTATTAGATCTACTCTTCAGCTTTTCTCATTTCTACAAAATGAGAAATTTAATTCTTGTGATGGAGAAAGAATAGAATTTCTGTATCTCTGATAGAATTACTGTCATTTGCTACACAGAAAAGGAATATTTTAAAATTTATTTTTTCCCTGAACATTTAAAGGAATCAAGCAAATAGAACAAAATCTGTTCAATAGTCCTGGACAAATATATATTTTAGAAATAGATGGCTCCTCCATTTAATTACTCAAAAAATCTATCAGTACAAAAATAATTTAGGTTCACCTATGTTTCTTTTTCCTTAGCAATTGAACAGAATATGTATTTTTATTATTATGTATTACATGTATTATACACTATATGGTAGAAACCCCTTACCAGAAACATATTATGAAAGTAGAATCACTGAAGATTTTAATAAAATCCTGGAACCAGATAAAATGTTAGTGCATCTTCTAGTCTACTGGCCTGACTCCATCCGAGATAAATTATTTTTTTTCCTGTGGAGATCTCCAGAAAATGGAATCCTTGTTCTTCAAAATCATGTTCTCACCGTCAATCTTATCAGGGAATTTATCACTTATGTTCAACCTAATCTTGTATGCTGAAGCCTATCTTCTGTAGCTTCCTTCATGTGAAGAGGAAGCTGGTTCTTAAGTACTTATTGTATGCCTGATATGTGCAAAGCTTGATTTAAAAGTACAGAAAGAAGCTGTCTGTGGAGGTATTTCCATATACCTGTGAATGAAGACATCATGGAAACTTTATGGAATTTGAGTGCTAGAAGAAAGTTGGATATTCAATAATTCCGAAGAACAATTACACTTTAATTCAGACAAGTTTTATTCACTAGATAACAGCAATAAGTACTAAAGTAGACTACATAGAAAGGTTTTTTTGAAGTAGGATTAATCAGGAAAACCATTCTAAAAATGGTAAATTGGGAGCAGCAGCCTATAGGATACAAAGCACATATAGTGTCAAGAAGGACAGAAATGGATGGTCTGAAAGGAATCAGCCAAAATCAAAAACATGGAACTGTCAGGCAAAGCTTTTTACATGAAGGAACATGATTCCTTAGAAAATATAAAGAGCTGTACTATGGAGTACCCACAGTCAAGATAAAAAACCTATGGATTATTCAGAAGAATGCACTAGTCTATGTCATTGATTTTACTATGATATCTCTGTAAGCATGTGATTTACATGTAGGTAATTTACATACAGAATTTTACTGGGTAAAGTTTAAAACAAGTGTTTAATAGAAGGTAGGATTAAATAATTTCAGAAAAATGTCCGCAAAGAATGGACTTCCAGGTGAACTGTAAAGAAAATATAAGTTAACATAAAGTAGGGAAGACAATAAAAAATGAAAGTTTGCTCTAAGTGGCTAGAATGTGGTTAAGTTAGGCTGGAAGGCTAGAAAATGCCTAACCCAGCAACAATAGAAAGATAAAAACATTTTATTCTTGTTAAAGTTGAAATGACTTCTAAGACTTTTGCTTCTTCTTTTTGTCATTTGCATGTGTGGGTTTATATTTCTTTGTAAAGTTGATGGATTTTTCAATGAAGCCAATGTGAAACTCACATAAACTCTGTGGGAAAATGTAAAAGATCTGCTTGATAAGGGTGTAATCTACTCATAAGTTCAATAGAGAATGAAAAAGCTCCCACTTACAGATGAAAATTACAGATAAATCATCTCTGCTTGTTTACAGGAATTTGCACCTTATAAATTCAGATCAGGGCTTTGTATAGCATATGAAGGACATACATTATAGCCATGAATAGAATATTATGATCCTGGGTCACAAAATTGATTTGTGCATGGAATTTTTGCTTCACATATCTCAGGAATAGTTAGAACACTGCATTCATACCTGATATGCAAAAGAGGACTTGCTTTTGGTGTGTCTCGGAGATTGGAAAACAGAAGAGGGGAGATTTTGCATCTATTTTTGTATCAAATTTTTGTATCAAATATTTTGTGTCAAATTTTGTATCTATGTTACTATATAATTGTACATTTTTATTCCCTAATTACAATTCAATATTGTCTTTATTGTTTAAATATTGTTTCCCTCTACCAGTAACTGTCAAGAGGAGGAAAAGTGTCAGGATCAAACCTTCCTATTTGCCACCAGCAGGAGATCTAACCTACAGCCTTTGAAAATTTCCTCTCAATACACAGCCTCACCTTAGAAAGTAGCTTTCCAGTCTAGTACTGTTCTGTAGTAACTCCTGTAAGACATCAGTAATTAAACTCTCAAAATGAAATTTAAAGAGGCACTATCACATATAGTAATTTTGGAAAATAATCTGTACAAAAAATTTCAAATGCTTCCTAGATTTGAAATAAAAACTTCAGTGAAAGGTACTAGGAATGATGCAGCACAAATGCTTCCTGTAAGAATTTAAAATAACTTTCAATCAGATGTTAAATTTAAGCTCTTTTTTCCCCCTTTGACTTATTCATGATACAACTGAAGGAACTTCCTACCTGATGCTCCTTTACTATATTTTATAGGGATTCTGTATAATTTAATTTTATATTTTAAATTCTTAAGTAGGTTTATAAGAAACTCAAGAACCCAAGCAGGTTAAGAAGACACTCCATCAACTTACACTGAATTGGGAAAAGAAAGCACGTGTTTGTTGCTGGATTGACGTGAATTGTGGGCCGAGCTTTGATCCAGTCTTTGCTCTTTCCTATCTTCCTGTAATCACTTAAACCTGTTTGTTTCTTTATTTGAAAACATAAGCAAGATGACTGGAAATCCTGTAATATTTACATAGCACGAATCTCTAGCTAAGAACATAATGTGTTTTCTGGGATTCTAAGGAAAAAGACAAAGAAAAGAGGAAATATCTGTTAGAAGAGGAAGCCAGATTTTCATTTATGGCTAACATGAAAAGAATGAGCCAGGAATTATAGTACCATTTTTGAAGAGCAGCATTGGGGAAGTAGCTGGGATGTGATGGCCTTTGTTCCACAGCTCTATCTAGAAAGAAAGGAATTTTTCTCTAAAATCCTAAAGATCCTACATTTGATTACATCAGTCCAGTAGCTGAGGGTAGAATTTAGATCAGGCATAAAGAAGACTTTACATTCAAACAGTCAGAAGTCTTTTTAAGGGCGCATACAAAGTAGAAACCTTAAATAAATTTTTCTGTCCTCATAAGCTACCCATGCTCATGGTCAACCCGTTTTTGAGGGCTCTCGTCCTAAAATAAGAACCTCTGTCACCTGCCTGTTCACACTAGCCTTCTCTGTGTTGCTTGCTCTGATGTATTTCCCTGCAGTGACTTCCATATCCTCAGCTTCTGATGCCCCGCACGCTCAAAGGCAAGGAGCTAAAGGGCTCACTCTGGGCTTCTGCATTCAAAGGCTGCAAAATCAATACATATCTCCAAAAGGTAGATCTGAGGATGCTGGAGTTCCTAAATACTCCCAGTTACTCTGAAGCAAAACTGCCTCAATAGGAGAGTCACACAACAGACACAAGTGGGGCCATGCCCTCATGCAGCTTCCCGGGACCTGTGGCTTAGAAAAGGATAAAGAAATGACATCTGTAACAAATGGAATTTTTTAAAAAAGCTTTGAATTTTCCCAGAAAAAGAGGAAGAATAAAAATTCACTTCAGAAAATGGCAATGAAGAAAGCACCACCCTAGGATGACAAAGAGATACAGAAAGAAAAAAGCAAGTAAAAATATCCAAGCAAGGAACTGTCGTTGAATACTTTGGCCAGAGACAAAGTGACCAGGTAATATCACCCAGAGAAATCTAACAAAGATCTTAGTAAATTGGTGAGCTTTCATATTTGTATTTCCTTTTACAGGAGCTGGCTTTATTTTCTAGCCCTTGCACTTAAAACAAAATCTGTCCTTAATTTTGTGACTAAATTTTTTTTAATGATTACATGGCACTAGACTAGGACACCTGAAGCCAAGACTGTCCATCTCTGTATTCCTGGCACTTAGCACAGGTCCCAGCACATAGTAGGCTGTAGTAATTATTTATCAAACAAATACTGGTAATTTTATGATTTATAAGTTACTTCCAAAGATACTATGGCTTAATACCAATAGCTCTGTTATACAGCCTTATTATCCCCATTGCACACATAAGAAAATAAACAAGGTTAAGTGGTTTTTCTAACCCCATATATACTTAGGAGCAGAAGTACCATTTGAATTTAGATCTTCTGATCCTTTCAAGAACAGTGCATCTTTCTTTAGACACTGTCATTGGCTGTTAAAACTGGTAAATCACTTTGGAATAAATTTGGCAATACAGACCACTAGCAATGAAAACACATGAAACCATTTCAATCATTTCTTGGAATTGAGTCAAAGAAAAATGTTACAGGTGAAAGGAGAAAAAAACTATATAACAAAGAAATTCAAGATATACAACATGGTATTATTTTGTCAAAATCAAGTTAACTTTAAAACATGAGAAGTCTAGTTAAGTAAATAATAACATGTCAACTTGACTTTGTTGGAAAGCTATCAAAGTATCTTAGAGATGCTGTAAAAATTTTAAAACTTGCAATTTTAGGTGTAAAAAATTCTAGACTGTGTTTTCCCTGTGATTAAAAACATGCAAACTGACACAGATGTAGAGTCAAACTTTAAAGGTGTCATGTTACTTATCTTTAAAAATATTGTATATTGAACTGTGTAATGTCTAAATAACTAGAATTGTCTAAAATGGGAAATAATAGCACATCCTACAGCCCTTCAAGGGGACAGTCATAAACATATCAGAATACAAGCAGAGAGTAAACACTAAAGGAATTCGGAAGAACTGGCATTCATTGTCAGATAGAAGAACCAGGGAAAAATGAGTGGGGAAATAGCTAGGTAGCATCGAAGCTGAGCAAGACAGAATGGTTAGAACTGGGAGTCATAACCTGAGTTCTAAAGACTGACCAGATTGGGCTCAAACAGCTGCATCACTGAAATCACCAAAGAACCCAGAAATGCTAGAATGAGAAGGGATACAGAAATATTAACCACGGCTGGGCCAAAAGTTAGGTAGGCACTCCTTTTGTGATGGCCCTACAGACCTGTACACTTGGAGAAAAAGTGGGGACTGCACTGAGAAATAATGAATTTTCTAAACTCAGAGATTGATTTAAATATATATAATTATAATAGTTATTATTAATCCAAGGACTGTGAAGAGGGCAGATGAAATAAACCAATACTTGAAGGCAAAAAGACAGAGGACAATTTAGGAGTCTGTAGTCTCTAGCAATCATTTTAGTATAAGGAAAGAGTCTGAAATACTATGACAAATATGGAAAGGACAGATGAATGGCACCAAAATCGAAGAGAACTGTCAAAGGTTTAAATAAACTAAATGTATTGCATTCAATGTAAGCCTCTAGAAATTTAACTGCCACAGAAATTTAACTATGGGCAGTAAAGCTGCATGAGCACAGTCACATTTGGAAAGTTTAAGTACCACAGAAAGACTCTTCCAAGAGTTTCTTTTATTTATTATTTTTAATTCCTTGGACTTATGCAGCTTCATGACAACAGACCAGAAAAGGATTAATGAAATAAGTCTATACATATTTATAAATTGATTTTATTTATGCAATAATTTTGGAAAAAAAAATCAACTCAACTTGGAACTGCCAGGTTAGAGCTACAAAGAGGGAAATAAAGTGCCCCAGTGATTTACAGCTTAATGCATTCCTCAATTCAATTAACATATCAGCTTCTTGCAAAATATCTGATATATCCAAAGATTTAACAGGGGCATCTCCTGCATTTCTTTTTTTAGCTGTCCATTTTAGTTCTTTGTTCTATTGAGCTTTTTGGTACAAAGCACGTAGTACACAGAACAATGCAATTCCATATCCAGTGGGCTCTCAAAATCCACATGGGTATTTCCTTCTCTGATATTCAGTTGGGGTTAAAGTCTAAAAAGGCTAGGGTCAGAACCATCTGGAATCCTAGATAATGAATGAATCTCAGGGAACTTTCTACATGTGTTTTTCATTTTTATAATAAGCTAATAAACTAAATAAACCCTGCTTTCCCACATTTCAATAGGTATTGGTAAGGGAAATGTTTACAATATATATCGTGTTTTCTATTAAGCTAGTACTTTACAACATGGGAAGAAATGAGAAGAAGGAATAGGTAACTTGTCATCTTTTAAAATGATAAAACTATAGTAGTAATTATATTTGAAGTTAAGATGAATCAAACCCCACAATCTCTTCCTCCTTCAACATACCTATTTTAATAGGATTTTTCCATTTTGGGAGGGAAGTGTTTCAAGATGACCAATAAAAGAAGAAAGGAATTATTCTTTTGTCATCAGTTCCATTGTAGGTACTAAGATTTTCTATTTACAACACTGCTTCTTTTATCAGGAATGATACTCGGTACATCTCAGAATGATTAGGTGGAGGTCCTCAACCACAAACTTACAAGTTGCTGTACTTTTGCTTTCTAAATAATTACCTGGAATTTATAAAGTGACCCTACCTTTGCTACTACTCAGCAAGTAATCAGAGATTTAATATGAAAGTGGGCAGCATTTAAATGATTTTATGAGTTAGAGAATTTAAGTCCTGGGAAAAGAAGTTATATACCTCCCCAAAACACCTGGTTTAATCATTTTTCCATTGCTGAACCATTTGTGTTCAAAGATAACACTGTTTATTAACAAGATAATTGACAGTTATTCTCCCTCAAGATTTTCTAAATATCCTACTTTCTTCCTGATTATTCCTTCACAGAAGAATCAAAAATATTTGTCATGGAAAACATCAGCACCATATTAGTCAGATGCCATTCCCTAGGCCTTGGTAGTTTCATTCCGAGCTGCTTTGTTCCTGGCCTCTTCCTTTACAAACGAAAGTGCCTAGGAAACTGGTACCCCGTAAGCACTGCCATTATGATAAGAACATGAGCTATGTTTATAAAGGAAACATGACCAGATACCCATTCCGGTTTAATAAGATAATTGAGAATTACCTCACTCAAGGTGTTCAATGACCAATAAATGTTTGGATGATGGCCAGTGGCCTCTAAATATATGGGCATTTGATGATGAAATGATGTTTGGCTGTTTCCCAGAAACAAAAAAAATAAAAAAAGAGCTGAGTTATTTTTTCCTCCCTTTCTCTGTGCATGGCATAAGGCTAAGCATGAGTTAAAGCAAGGTTGGGTGAGGGACAATCTGTAATCATTTGGGTAATGATGACATACCCAACCTACTTGGTAATATTTTTCTCCTCCATCTTAACAAAGGGAAAACTGATTGGGAAGGACCCAACTGTGGCAGGAAAAGGTTAGATCTAACTGTGATGATCTATGGAGGATCGCCTAATATTCAGTCAAGTTTTCATGACTAGATTTTAGAAACTGAGGAACAGAGGGTAAAATATGGGGAAGAACACATCTCTCTACTGAGTGCACTGAAAGAAGTCATGCATGTTTACAACATCTTCAATTAGAATTTTTCTTTCAAAGTGTTAAGAATTGTATCTCTATAAATACATATTAAACAAGAACTGTTTAAGGAGCTGTATTCCAGAAACTGCCTCACTGGAGTGTCTTACTGTCTGTCTGCTTGCATCCTCAATCTTAATCAAGGAAGCAATGTTTTAAAAAAATTCCTTTATTTTGCTGAGTCAGAACTTTTTGATGGTCTTGTTTTGTTTTTCTTTTTCATTTCACCACTCACAGAGAGAATCACCAGAGGCTGTGAAGCATCTTATTGATCTATTGATACTCTATGTGTTTCTCCTGTGTATCCTGCTTTTTAAAAAGTGGTACAGTGTTCATGGGAGTCACATTAACTTCCTCCTCACGTTAGATGGACAGGAAAAGGCCACAGCCCCTGGGGATATCTGTGTTTAGTACTTACATCCATTTCAAACAAAAGTTGGTAGGCAGGAAGAACAATAAAAAATTGCGGGAGGATGGAAAACACACACACAAAAAAAAGCCGTGAAGTTTCATAAAAGGAAGCAAGCAATAATTGATCAGTTTGCATCTATGAAAGAGAATGACAGGATTGGAAATGAGCCACACTTCATTTCTATTATTTTAAATCATACACCACTGCTGATATTTCAGTGTTTTTGACTTAAAAATTGCAACTCTATGAGTAAGCATAAAACTAAGAACTGGAAAAAATTTATCTAAAACTGAAACATATGGAAGGAAAAGACATCCCAGTGAACATACTCTTCCTCTGAGAAGCTTCACAAGTGGCATTAAAATCCCTACAGGCCTGGAAGTACCCAGGTCCAGTAGAGCCAGATAAGATGGCTTTCATACATGCCTAATGTCAAGAACAGCATATGCTGTATCGTTGCTGCAGCTTTTTGAGTTCTGTGGGGAGTTATAAAGGCTCATTGTCTCCACGGTGGGACACATAACATCCAGGGGAGGGAGAAAAATAAAACCATGCAAATGCATCATCTTCTGAAGAGCTTCAGTGAGAGGAAATGTAAAGTTCAATTTGCAACTCTGATGATTTGTAGGTCTCGAGCCAAGTTTACAGGGAATGAAGCCTTACTTCCCTCTATACTCTAAATCTTCTGAGTCTCAGCAGGGGTTGAAACAGTTTCATATGAAAAAAACCAGGGCAATTATTAGGCCCTTTGAACTGTACTGTGTAGGGCAATTCCAGTGGGATCATGTGTTTATAGGCAAATTAGTAGCTTCAATGGTTTACTGTTAAACTAACAAGTCATTAGAAAGGTCTGCCCCTCCAAGCACACTCTCTAAAGGTATTAATAAATTTTGATTCTCATTCAGAGAAATGCAGCAGCTGGTTCAAAGCAGTGGACCTGACCTCTCTGTTATACCTACCCTAAATGTAACTAAAGAGTAAAAACCATCAGTAATTACATTCTGTGGGTTTCACACTGTGGTATTCACTGCATATTCTCTTCTGTTCTACTTTTATTTTAGTCTTAGTTTATTTAGTTTTATTTATTTAATTTGATATTGACGATATTTGATTTTGTAAATATTTCTGAGGACCATGTGATGTGATGATACTTGTATACATTGTGTAATCATCAAATTGGGATAATTGGCATATCTACTATCTTAATTATTTATTATTTCTTTGTGGTGAGAACCTTTACCATCTTCCATTCCATGTAGTTTGAAGCATACAGTGTGTATGCTGGACTGGATGAGATACTCTTGCAACTGTCTAACTGTAACTTTTCATCCACTGATCAACATTTTCCCAGGCAATCCCACTCCTAGCTCTCCCCGGCTTCTGTTATACCAATCTACTTCCTAATTTTAGTATATGTGCTGCCAAAGTGAGCACCAATTCCACTTTCAGCTTCCAAAACATCAACTTTTTTAGATTACACGTGTGAGTGAGACCATGTGGTATTTGTCCTTTTATTCCTGGTTTATTTCACTCATTCAAATGTCCTTTAGGCTCATGCATGTTGTTGCCAATAACAGAATTTAATACTTTTTTATGACCATATAGTATCCAGTGTTAAGATACAGTTTTACGTAAAATTACTTTGCCAATTCATGAGAAGATACATTCTGACTTACACTCTTTAAAAACAGAGAATCACAAAATGAAGGGCTAGAGGGCTCTAGTTGCCTCAGGATTACTGATTCTCCCTTCTCAGGAAAAATTTTTCAGAACTTCATGAGGTGTACAAAACCAGAAAGCTTATCCAGGCGGGGTGATACTCGCCTGTAATCCCAGAATTTGGGAGGCTGAGTCACAAGGATTGTTGCAAGTTCAAGACCAACCTGGGCTAAAAAATGTACTCAAGGCCAGCTTGAACTGCATAGTTAGACTTTGTGTCAAAAAGACAAAAACTAACTATATATTTTTAAAAGTTACATTAGATTAGAGGAATAGACAGTGACATAGGGCCCTTCATGGGACCAACAGATTCCTGATTTGGGATTACTTACAAAGCAAGAGAACAATTCCTTTTTTTGTCTTCATAATCTTTCCTGTCTCTGCTTCTTAATTTTCTCTCCCTTTCTCTCCATCTCTTTTACCCACAATTCTTTTCTCACCATACATACTAGTATTTGTTGACTATTTTATTAGGGAAGGAATGATAAGGGAAGGGTGAGTCAAGGCTGAATATGCTAAAATGGCCAACGAACCTCAGACTGACTATAAACACATAAGGAATAGATTCTGCTCTAGTGACTATATTCCTAGGAGAAAAGCCTAATTGTTAGTGTATATTCTTGTCAAAGCTCTGATGACATGCTACTTTCATATATGTGTGTATTTTTTTTTAAACAGATGTATTCCCCAATTCAATCTTGGCTGCTGTAAAGACAGAAAGAAAGCACAGGGATTATTTCCTTTAGCATCCTAATGAAATATTTCATATGTTTTAACTTGAGATGGTTTTGTTTTGAAAAACACACTTCCTTCCTTTCCTTGTTTTCTAATTAAAAAGTATACTGTAAAAGGCGATCCACTAGGTCTCTCTCTTTTTTTCATTTTCTTGCCCAAGGGGTAGTCTAATAAAAACTGGATTCAAATCAACACACTAAATAATAAAAGAGGATTCAAACTAATACACTGAAATAACACATATAGCTGTTTGAAAAAAATAATACCAATGTAAGACTCTAATAGCCTGAATTAAATGTTGTCCAACAGGAAATGGCTAAACGGAGTTCTAAGATGGCTTCTCAATGAATAAATCCAAATTATTTATTGTTACAATGAAAGTAACCCGTGATGAATCTCTACCATGTTTCTATAGAAGCTGTGAGACTTTTGAAGATGAGACTCGTTAGAAGCTCTTTACAGTTCTTCCTAAGATAAAGAAAAATACCCCCCAAATAATTAAGGTGCGTTGAAACTTGTATAGCTGGTTTCCATTGCTTCATGAGGGCACTCTATTCAGAGGCGTAACCTTGTCAAATTCATCAGCGTACAAAGAAGCCTTCAGGTTCACGGATTCCTTCACATTCATTCTTTATATATTTATTATTTATATTCATCAATGCATAGAAGGATTAAATGCTTCAATATACAGAATATACTGTATTACCCACTCCTGAATTACTTCTGAGGTGAGAGGAAGGAAGAAAATGTCCTTCATAAATCGCATCATTATTCTGGCCCGAGGAAGATCCAATTTCAGCTCTTATAATGTTCTCTTCCTCCCTAAAGGATTGAAAACACCTCCCCATGCCATGGGGCGCTGAATTATAATAGTGCAAAAGGATGCAGCTGACAAGGAGCACAAATCCACGTCATCCAGGTAGCCAGGACAGAGAGCTGCAGCACCATGCAGCCATTCCCAGCTGTTCCCACCGCAGGTAAAGCAGGCAGCCAACACCACAGAGCTGGCAAGAAGCAAAGCTTGCTGTGGAGATCAGCAGTCAAGAACAAGGGCTTGAGTAGACACAAAGGCAACAGCTCATCATTCTCCGGGCTTAGTGAACGGGCCCAAGGAAAATGCAGACATTACAATACAGACAAGGGAGAACAAGAGCAACTGGACAGACAGACAAAGGAGGCCAAAACTGGAAAACATCCTCGTCTACATCACCAGTCTTCCAAAGAGGGAAGAACCCCTTGCACAAGTTCAAGTCTAATTTGTCAGTGAACACAGAGTCACCTACTTCTAAATCGCTTTCCAGAGCGCATGGTCTGTCAGTCTATAAATTCCTATGTCACTTTCATAAAGAGCTTATTGTACAGACTTTCCAGGCATCTTTAAATAAAGATACTGTTAGGGTTAGAAAGATATTCCAAAATGAAAGTCTCAAAAGTAAAGTTTCTCACTTTCTCCCGCCCTCTTATCTCCCAATTCCCTATCCCCACGGTGGTTACAGAAACAGCACTGCATTTTCCCCGAGCCAGTCATAAAGTCTAAAAATATTCCTACAGTCCCCCCCGCCACCTTTCATGCAACAGCCAGCTATAAAGAAATTAAGACCTTCATTCCAGAGGGGTCCTACCCTATACCCAGGAGGGAGAAATGCTACAACCTAGGGGTCAAGAAGAACCTGAAGCCAGATTCTGAAGTTTCCACCTCAGTCTGTTAGTATTAGATCATATCCTTTGTGTCTAACCATGTTTCTCTATGGATGCCTTTGTTTCATTGAATTCAAGTATAAAAACTAGGTTCACGTTGGGTTTTTGATCTTCAATATGAAGTCTCTTGTGTCACATAAAACTATGACCAAATAAATTTGTTATGCTTTTCTCTTGTTAATCTGTCTTTTGTTATAGGTCAGTGGTGGTGAATCTTTCATTTTCAGTGATACAAACAGCTCACTGAGGCACACATATGATAGGTTCACCACCACTGTTACAGGTATTTTAGTCATGACTTTTTATGATGAGCAAGAAAAGGGGTCACTTCCTACCCCCCACTTAGAATATGCAAGATGGAATCTGATAGTCACAGGAGTTAAAACCAGATTCTCATTTAAAAATGGATTTATTTCTACAGCAGGAAAATATTACTTTTTATTTATTAATAGCTAAAATAATATCTCACATAATAAAGCAGATAATAGCTATAAGATCTAATAAAGAAAAAAAGCAGAACTTACCAATAAAATCTAATTTACCCAGCGTGATGTCTGTCTGTGTGTGTGATATAACCTCAGTCAAATCCCTGTCATCTTGGATACCAGATCCAGAGGAAAGGACAAGGATGATGCTCCAACATTAAATATTTTTGTCTCTTACCCTCTTAAGAAGGACACCTTTATCCCCATGAAGACCTGGTTTCATTCCTTCAATCCTTAGGGATTATTAAGGACCATGAGCTACTTTGACTTGGAAGGAGCCATTGTCAGTCCTCCCCGCTAGACTAGGAAGTGCTCTCAGAGAAACAGTTCGCTTTAGTGCTCCCTGGGCCCTGGAGCCTCTGCTCTCCTGGTCAGCCAAAGGACACTGTACATCATGAATGCTGCTATTTTACTGCATTATCTTTATGACGTTTGAATATGGTTGAACTTTTCTACACAAATATTGGTTGTTACTGCTTAATTAAATTGTTTAGTGGGAGGATGTGGGACTGTCAGATGTGAAGTTACTGTTTTCATGGATAATGAGAGAACTCAACCTGCTATGGTTAAAGAAAGATAATAAATGACATTAAACTGACCATCTGGATGCCTACCATCATTACCCATGGGCCACAATAACAGTTAATCCCTCCAGGTACATCTTCCAGTTTATGCTGGAGGAGGTGAAGTGCAATCAATGAAAGTAGAGAGTGGGTGGAGAAGATAAAATGCACAAAGATTAAAATGGTGCCATTGTCCATTTATGACCTCATAATTTTACTAAGTCATTTAATGAAGAAATTGAATGCAAAACCCATATAATTCCATTTAAATGACCAAACCCACATGCAAACTCTGTGGCTTTATATAAGCTACAGGACTTATATCAGCTATTTACCACTTTATCGGTGATAGAATAATAGAAGCGGGTGTTGCTGTTGGGCTAAGTGGAATACACTCACTAAGCATTTTGTAAATCTATCACACTGTTCTATCAGTGATGTATTGTACCACTGTATTTGCCTTAGACCTAAGTTATGAAAAAACAAATCACAAACCTCCTGCCAAGCATCAGAGAGCGAGGTCTACATATCTTATGCTCTTTTAAAAATGTCTATTTATAAAAACAAACAAGCTTTCCACTGTACTTGGGAGCACTGTTTTTACATTAATCTGAAATGAAAAAAAACTTACAATTTTCCTGTAAGCAAATCAGGTTTCCATGTTCTAGTTCATTTACTCTTTAATATTTTCAAACCTTTGTGGGTTTGGAAACATTTCTTTTAAAAAAAAAACTGCTAGAATTTTAGGGATTATGCAATGAGTGATAAAAAAAAAGAAAAATGAGATGTAAGATTTTGTCTAGTACTTGAGACTGTTCACAGATCTCTTCTGGCGCTCCTCTTTGATCTAGGAATTCTTAAGCCCCAGCTGGTGCCAGCTTTCAGCATAGACTATAAATGGATTCACATACAGAAGAATGGAAGGCACTACCCTCCAGCCCTATTTCATATACTCATAGCTGAGGACTTTCCCTCATATTATCTGCTAGAACTTGAGCAGCCACTGACCCGATATACATGACCTACAACCCAGTAGCCCTTATCAAAAGGAGGTGCCTCTCTGAAGTGATGGAATCATAACTCTCTGAGCCAACTGTGAAGGACCCTGCAGCCAGCACTGGGACAAATAAAAGGTAAATGACAAACTTTCATTGAGAGAATGCAGACATGAATAAATAAAAGACTCTTAGGATGGCGACTGAGTTGCAGAAAACTGGCCGTACCACCAGGTAAGAGTTATGAGAGCATGGCAGGGATTCTTAGGCTTTCTCACTCTCTGACCTGAAAGCGTGGGGAAGGATTAGAACTGTAGAGACAGGGAGACTTCTCAGGGCCACAGGAGAAACCAGGTGGTTCTTCAGGCCTGTGACTGAGCACAGAGCTGGCATGGAGAAGGCAAAGGTCTAAGGATGTGTCTCGTATCATTCAGCTCATCTTACTTAGAGAACTACTTTTCAAAAGCAGAGTTAGAGCTTAGCCTAGCCCAAATAATACTGTATTGCAACTCATTTCTTGGTGGTCACACTATTTAAAGTCCCAATTTGATTAAAAAATGCCCGTGAAGACCTTAGGACCCACAGGACACTACTAAAAAGAGTACACGCTGCTTTTGAAAAGCAACTCAAACGTCAGGCCAATAGGTTTTTATGAAATGCAGTTTTCATGAGATACTTAAGTCAGATGTATAAAAGAACTACTGACTATAACATGTGCTCCAGAAAGGACTGTGTGGTTGACAGTGGATATCAGGCCGTCCATGGCTTTGGCAGATGATCACTGTTTTATGGGTATGCTTTGGTCTTTAGTGTTTTTGACCAGGCCATAAAAAAATAAGGGATTTTGTTTCCTTTCAAATTAAAAGAAAAACATATGGCATTTAACTTGAAATACACTGTATTATTACATCCATGCGATCCTGGGGGCTGTGACACAGCTGGGGACAGTTTTTTCCACATAAAGGTGCAGGTACCTCCAGCAATAAAGGTCACAGCAGGTGCTAGGCAGCAGTGAGTTCTTCTGTGTACTGTGTTGTGCTATCTCTGGTGTAGGCTGACTCTTTTTGTGATATTATTACAAGATGAAAACATGCAATAATAAAAATCTTACAATACTTGATAATGATTATTTATTGGTGTTTTATATGCATCCTCTCATTTAACCTCTGGAACCCTGGCCTGCTTTTACATAGATCTTATTATGGCACTCAGTTTACAGGGAGGAAAAGAACATGCTCAAAGGCATGCAACAGGCCTGGAGCTGGACCACAATCTCCTGAGTTCACAATGGCAGGACTATGCGTTGCTAATTAAATGTAGCTGTGTGTGTGTGTGGTTTTTTTTTTTTTTTTTTTACAGTACTCTTAAAAGCAAAAGATCCACCAAATGATAAACTTCCAATATTAATGTTTCTCTACTCAATAATACAAAGTCTTGTTTTCTGGAGAGCAGGTAGATATATGTAGTTTCCTGGAAATGTTACAGGAGTTCCTGAAAGTTGAGGTTGAAATGTGACCCTGGCCAAGGTAACAATTCACCTAGGGACAAAGGGACAAAGATTTCTCATCCTATACTCTCTTTGGTGGCCTTTGACTATCAATGCTTGAAGATGGAAATCCAATTTTCAGACTTGCCATCTTTCTGCAATTAAATTAACAAATATTGCAAGGTACATCACAGGCCTATTTTTCAAAATGCTCTGAAGGATAAAATGATTTCTAAAAGGCAATTTTCTAACATTTTGAAAACGGCTTCAGTATGCTAACTCACTAACAAACTACAAAGGACCTGTTATAACTTTGCATTCTGCAATATCTAATGTGTATGATATCTAATGAGGCCACTTCTTTTCACTTGGGAATTCGTTTTCAAGTGAAGAAAAAAACACCATTAGAGAAAGGACAAAAAGCATCTAAGTTGATTAAGAAATTCAGATAAACTTTAATGGAACTGAAATAACCTAAATAGCTATGAAATGCTTTGTGTGACATATCATTGTAGGCTAAAACACATATGCACACAGATGTACACACACACACACACACACACATGCACGCACGCACACACGCATGCACATGCACATACCATCAACACAACCACCATCTGCTTTTACTAACTGAAAATGTTTCCAAGTGCTGCTGAATATAGATTGTCTAGGACAGGCAAAAGGCTTGCAGAGCTGAACTGTCCTTTAGGTGAACCAAGAGTTCCTCTGGTTCTGTTGTTTATCTAAATTCTAGTCCACATTCTTTCTAGAGTCATTTGTACTTTTGTTAATTAGGCTCATTAATTTATCTGGCAGAACAATTTCACAGCAAGACCATACCACTAATTTTCTACCCAATCACTAGTCTGTTTTTTTTTTGTTCTTAACACTGTGAGGATTTAGATTTAAAATAACCCCATATACTGCCAGAAATATGTTTTATTCTTTCTGGCCTAACTAGTCAGAACTTGAGTTGGATTTTTTTATGAGGCTAAGGTATGAGCAAGATTTCCACACTTGTAGGTGGACACTTATTATTATATCCCTTGAGCTATTTTCTTTGTTTAGTATTCAAATATTATTTTTAGAGTTTCTGAGTACTTAGATTTGTATATTTCACTAATTCATTTTAATCCTATGATGAATTAAAAAATCATTTGGGCTAAACATATACTGATTTTTTTATATGAAGGATCAAACTCACAACCTCACTGTACTAAATTTAAAGCTTGAAAAAACTTTAAATTTCAATTGACACAATAACTGTGCACATTTCTGTACCATTTCAATACATGTATACAATATATAATGATCAGATCCAGTTATCCATTTCCTCTAATCTTTATCATTTCTTTGTTTTAGGCATGTTTGACATCTTGTACTAAGTTTTGAAATATGCAATTAATAATTGTCAAGCACAGTGACCCAACTGTGACATAAAACATTAAAAGTCACCTGCGCCCTGTAAGTATTCACCACTGTCTCTGTGTTCTGCCACTGCCCTTTCTTTTCCTGTCACTGGTAACATTTATTGTATTCTTCACTTTTTTGTTTGCTTACTTTTTTTCTTATTGTTTTTGAAACAGAGTTTCGCTATATACTTAAGACTGGTTTTAAATGCCTCATGTATCCAACACTGGCTTCAAACTCATATCAATCCTCCTGCCTCAGCCTCCCAGGTACTGAGATTACAGGCATTGTAAGACCCAACTATTTTACTCTCTACTTGTATGAGATCAACTTTTGAAGCGTCTACATATAACTAAGAACACGTGTTGTCTTCTTGTGCCTAATTTGTTTTCCTCAACATAAAATGCCCTAGAGCCACATTTTTAAAAATAAAGAAAATTCTTATAAAATTGAGAAGACGAAAGAAAGTAAATAACAAACTTAATTATCAGAGTAACACCTACGTTTTTGGCTAAAGCCTCAATTTTCTTGGGGAATCAAAACTAATAAGATAAAAAAATTATAATAATGATAGGTAATGTGATAGTACATTGGCTTATGTGAGTGCTTTTATACTTCCTCCCTTTGGACTTTATCAGTTCTACTGTTTTTCAATTACAAAAACTGAGGCACAGTTACAAAAACTGAAATGGTTTACTCAGTGTCACACAGTGAGGCTCAATTAACAGTTGAGCCTGGTACCGAATGCAGGTCATCAGAGTTTATCTACACACTTAACCACTACTTCACCCTGTCTTTGAATTCAGATTTCTATTAAATATTAAGAAGTATTCTTGACCTAAAGAGAATGAATTAGAAATGAGCCAAAATAATTACTTACAAAAGAAAGGAAATATTTATTTTATTTCTATGGGATAGACAGCAGCAAAGGCCTAAATTTGAACTACACACAGCCAGGGGTTGGGCCGTATTTTAGGAAGGACTGGGGTACTGAATGCCTCTTAGTCCTGTCTGGCCCTCACGGCACAGGGTGCTGTTCCTTCCGTGGAGGAAGAAACGTCTACAGGGCTCCTCGGCTTTCACGGAGGCAGGGAGTGCTGAACAAGTCTGTTTGAAACAGATGTCTCTTTGAAAGTTTAATGGAGGCTTTTTCCGCATTCTCCTTGTTGCTCTTTAGGAAACAGCCTGCATACTTTCAGGGACATCCGCCTTATCTTGTTCTCCTGGAAAAGGCAAGCACTCCATGTACCGAAGGGAAAAAAAAATCACTTTGATCATGCTGCCTGCACTGCCCGAGTCTCTCCATGAACAATGTACTTATTTTGAAAGTTCATCCTCACTAAAGAAAACTAAGTATATGTGACAGAGTTTGGAGCAGAGTTACCTCTTAGACATTTTTCAGAGTAATGTTCCTGAACTCTTTCAGAAGCGACCCAACTGTGTCATATCTAAATGTATGGTTATCCTCAGCCAATAAAATATCCTACAGAGTGTCCTCAAAACAACCTCAGTAAGAGCCCATTTTAAGATACAAAGCAAGATAGTTCCAAATCTTAATATTCTAATAAGTAAATGGTCTAACAATTGGGAGTTAATTGTCACAGTGGGACAGTTGAAAAGATTTATAATCATGGCCTTTATTGTCACAATTAATTTTCATATTGTTATAAAATATAACAGGAGTACCCTAGAGTTAAAAAAAAAAAACACTGTGTACTCAAATGTAGTTTATGTGCTTTAAACAAATTTTGGTAATTTTAAACTATCACAGTCTCTTCAAAATCAGTATCCAACACATTCTTGCTACCTAGGAACAACAACTAAAGCAGTAAAAATTCCATTCCCAAAGAAGAGATAAATTCTAGACATGAGAAAAGTATTTCAATATTTTATAGAGTTATACTTTTAAGTCTAATAAATCCAGAGAAATCTTAGGGCATATTACCAAGAGTGATAAAATTGGGGGAATGAATTAGTATTCAGGATAAATCACTGGGGGGGGGGGTTCATGTACTTTTTTAAAAAAGAAAATAAAAATGTTCAATCTTGGATAATTAAATACATAGAGGATTCAAATTTCATTCACTTCATAGGAACGAAGCTTTCATAATTGTCTTCCCATTAGTGGAAGGGAATTGGATGATGTGGTTACAACTGGGGCTCTGTACAGGGTGGCAGGCTGTTTTCTTCATTTAACTTTAATAGTATTAATCATCAGGAAATTAGACTCTTCTCTGAGCAGTGTGAACTGCCCAGCCTCTAAACAACTAGGTAATCAGGTAGGAAAAACCTTCTCTCTGGGACACAGCTGCCACTGGAACTTGATTCTCCTTCATCATTCCTCCCTGAGAGGGAGAAATGAGAGGAACATTTCCCTAACAAATTTTTTTGGCACTGATGTACTAAAAAGATAATTGGAGGTTTCATATAAATCAGTTTGGCTGAACTTAGTAAAATGAAGCCAAACAAAAATTACCCCCCGAATAGACTGAATTCAGTTAAGCAACCAGAGGATCTTGTGTCTATTTTTAATCTGTGTAGAACTGGATGCTCTCAAAGCGGGCACAGAGCGAATCTGATTAAATGCTTGCTCGGCTTTGTATGTGCTACTGCCTCAGACTACAGGATCAAAAACATGAGCTTTGGTCCAAGACACAGCTGAATTTGAATTTTGGCTGGAACGTTGAAATTTAGTTGAGTTGTTTTTCATTTATCAGTTTTCTTATCCCTAAATGTACATAATAACACCTGTCTCCATTTCCCAGGAAAACCAACTGAAATAAGGTAAGGGTATAAAACTTGGTTCACATAGTACAATAACAACAACTAGCACCTATAAGGAGAAATTATTACCATTAACCTCATGTAAGTGGCTAAAATAAAGCATTGATATAACAGAGTCACCTAGAAGTAGTGTGGGATAGCATAAAGACTGCTGGAAAAATAACGCCAAATTTCAGCTCCATGGCCTGGTAAGCACAGGACTTGGGGCAAATCACAGGCTCTCCGAGTTTCAGTTTGTTCACGGCAATGTGCATAATTTACACAGAATAAATGAGATAATATCTGAAAGTGCTTCGTAGTGTGGCTTAGCACTTAGTAAATGTTTAAACAGCAGTGGAAATTCACTTTCTTTGTACATCTACAAGTACAAGCCTCACTTTCCAGAGTAAAAAGGCACAGAATAGGGTCAACTATAGGTTTTAGGTCTGTAACTGGCATGAATTCGGCCAAAATTGGCTTCTTACATGTCAGTATTGCAACTTATGTTTTAAAAAGTGAAAAAAAGTTATGTTAACTTAGCATCAGCTTGGACATTCCCTGTGGAGTTGATGGGTACTCCATGCGTACTGTGAAAATCTATTCTAACACCAACCACGACCATCGGATATTTGTGCCAACATCATATGGCATAGGAAAATTTTAACCATATAAAGAAGATTGCCATGGAAAATTTGATAATAGGATATGTATGTATGTTATAAAATTCTTACAAATGAAGCATTTTTGCACAGTGCACCAGACTGCAAGTATTTTATGGATATATTAATGCATGTACACACTCAATATATACTGAATATAAAGAAACATGTTCAGTTGAAAGCCTTTCAACCATATCTTAAGTATCATAAAATATTCTTTAAAAAAACTAGATAAAATGTGCACAACATTCCTCTAATAAGAAATTTAGTATTTAGGAGATAATGCACGTTTGAAAATGTGATATCATAGAGAACAGAAGAATAATAGACTGCATAGGAATATTTAAGATTTTTTGGTAGTTAAATTATATTCTTTCCTAGTGAAATTAAATTTAAAAAAACTAGTAGAGGGGGAGTGAAATAATTCTGAAACAAATAGTAGTTCTGCCATGTAAAACTTAAAAGATCTAGGAGCCACTTTAGGATTCTGGAACAAAAGGTCAGAAAAGATAATCCTTGACTTAAACTTACACACATTTATTTATTATTTTACAAGCAAAATAGAAAAAAGGGATAGAAATGATATAGAATTTCAAAAAAGTAGTAGGAATTAACAGTAGTTAATATATTGCATATTGTTATCTTAGAACTAGCTGTTCAGGTTACAAGATCTAGGCACAAAAAATGATCAGACAAACAGTGACAGCACAAGCTATTCTTTATGATGAACTAACAGAGACTGAGACTAGTAGTACAGTGATCTATCTTGCGTACGTATACATACAGTTATATATGTGTGCCTATATAAATATAACCTTTTCCCTTCTTCCCTTTCTCCTTCCCTTATCCCAGCTGTTCTTTCCTTTTGAGAACTTTTCCTTTCATTGTTATGGTATCTACTATACACTATGGAACTTATTAATGTTTCAGTTTTTTACTGTTTATACTAGGTATACAATATGGTATTTTAAAATATGTTTGATTTATTTTACTTATGAGTATGGCCTCAAGTTGCCTCCATTTACCAATAAAAGCCCCAAGAATATCTTTTTTATAGCTCAGTAATATTCCACTGTATAAAAATCCCACATGTTTTTTATCCATTCTGCATTTGATGGATAGCATTGAGATTCCATCTCACTCCAGAAACAATGGCTGCCATCAACAAATCAACCGATAACAAATGTTGGTGGGCCTGTGGGGAAAAACGAACACTTATCCACTGTTGGTGGGAGTGCAGACTGGTATAACAATTGTAAAAATTAGTGTGCTGATTCCTCCAAAAACTAGAATGTAAGTCTCATTCAATCCAGCTAGTCCCCTTTTGTGGTATTTTCCCAGAAAAACTGAAAATTTCATGCCACTGTGAAATATATGCACCCATGTGTATAGCAGCACAATTTGTAATAGCTAAATCTTGGAAACCCTCATCCTGTTTAGAGGTGAGAGAAATACAGGCATTACACTTTTTACTAAATTAAATGACACAATGTCAAAGCACAGGGAATGGAAGAATTTAGGACCAAACTTGAGGAATGGTCTTGTTCTTAATTCAACGATGGTTGTAATGTTTATGCTTCAAATTATCTGAGGCTCAGCTTTCACTACAGATACTGGTCCTAAAGTGTTCACTACCCCTTTGTCACTCCTCATTTCCAGTGTCAAAGTGAAACAAGCCCCAGTTAAAGGTTAATTAGATGCTTCTTAGACAGGATCAAGGAGGAAAAAGACTGTGCCACCTCAGAGATAAGGATGCTTATGCAGAAGTAGGAAGCTTCTGGTCTTTGGGGGACCCTCTGGGCCTTCATGTGTATTTACCTATCATTTTTCTAGGGAGATAAGATGAAAATGCAGAATAATTAGTGCTATAAAAAGTACCTGATACCAACTGGTTTTTAATAAATGCTTATTTAATTAATACAAAAATTAATCAGTATAAAATAAAATGAAAGCACTAATAAGGCAATATATGAAAAATGCCCAAAGAAGAACAAGACATCTTAGAGAACTTGAAAGAATAAGGAAAGAGCTCTTGAAAAGAGTAGAACTGGACTGTTTTATATATATATATATATATATATATATATATATATATATATACAGAACTAATACTATTTTAAAGTATCTGCTGATTACAAAAAGTGCAAAATGATGATAACACTCCAGTTCATATTTATAATAATAACTGCTTTTCACTAGACAACAACAAAATAAGTGGTAATGTTTTCAAGGAATTTATAAGATTAAAAACAAAAAACAACTTTAACTATAAAGTAGTATTATCTTTATACAATTAATACTCATTTAAACACACTCAAAATTAAAGAAAGTGAGAGTTATTTTGATACTTTCATCAACTGCCAAATATAAATAATAATATTTATTATTGTGACTGAAGTGCTAACAGGACTAATACTATTTTAAAGTATCTGTTGATTACAAAAAGTGCAAAACAATGATAAATAACACTCCATGTGACCCCTCATAAATTCATTAAACTTTTTGAAGAAGTTTGCCTAGTAAAAACCAAGACTACTTCAATTAATTTTCAAGAGATCTTTATTGTTTATAATTCTGTTGAGCTTCTGCTTATATATACATTTCTGTACTGAAAACTGTCAATACCTGATTGCTATGATTTCCTAACCTGTAGAATCTGCTAATGAAGTTTTGCTGTTGGGGAGTTTGATTTTTATTGATAAACATAGTTGTTGTTCTCCTCTACTCCCATCACCATTTACTTGCATGCATATTTTAAGTTCCAATGGGACATCTGAATATATTACAAGCATCTGGGTAATGATAAAAAATGATTTGCAAGGCAAATACATTTATCAATTTGATCTCCTGACCTAAGGTTTTGATGGTGTTTGTGAGAACTTTGGGCATAAACATTGCCCTTTGGATTTCTGTTGTCTTAAAAATTCTTATTATTGCATTTCTTTTGCTTTGGGAAAATAGTAATTATAAAAGTATATAAGACAAACATGGAAAATGAAATATATGAAAATCATGCTAGCCTAAAATAAAATCCAAGATAAAAATTTGCAAAAATAAATTTGAATCATTAATTCATGAAGGGGCAAAAGCTCAAGTTTTACTGAACAGAACAAGCTAGAGGACAGGAATCCTGAGCAAAAAAACTTGCTTTGATTTACTACAGTAATTGTTTAAACACTGTATTTTACTATAATTCTAGATATCATAAAGAGTGTGACAGTAACTGTGTTTTAGAGAAAAAGAAATACATACTGTGCCCCTTTAGTAAAACTGTTTTTAAATTCTAATAGAATTTCAAGGTTATTATCTATTTCAGATCAACAGTGAGGGTCAGAGTTCACAGCAGCCAGAATTTACAAACCTCCAATGGATTTTGATTGACAGCAATCAGCATCTCTTCAGCATCACTGAGGGAACAAAGTACAGGTCAAGACAGCGGGCGATTTCATCTGTCATTTTTAATTATCTAAATGATATTCACAGACAAAACCTTTCCCATCCATCAGGGCATCACATTACCATAGACAATGTTTGTTTAAAGAAGAGGCCATAAAATCAAACAATTATGAATGCAGACAAGCCTTGCTATTGACTGCATAAATAATCAAGCGAGAGTTCCAAAACTCTCTACTAATGAATTGGTAGATTGCTGGCAGGAAGTGGCAAGTAATAATATAGACAACAGTCTAATGTTCTTATTGACTTTTACTAAAGCTTGACTACAGTCGCAAAGATTCAAAAATGACGTCAAGTGAGGTTTCCATAGGAGCAATATTGATAGCAGTACACAGCTAAAATACAAGTAGTTAACTCTTGACCTTATGGTAGGACCAGAGTTCCCCAGAGAGTACTGCAATGCTAGCAGTATAATACATCATGAACTGAGCCAACAGCCGCAGGGTCCCTGACAGCATTACCACACAGGCAAGGGGCCCTTCTTTTGCCATTTATAACATAGTAATCTCTCATAATTCAGCTGCAGTCCTGAAAATTAACTCTATTTCAGTTTGTTACATGAGTAAATAAAGCTTTCTCTCTCCCCTCCCTTTTTGGGAAACAGTACAAAAGAGTATAAATATCTAAAAATACATGAAACTGGTAGCAGCTAGCTGAAGTTGAAAATCTAGAAGCAGAAGTTACTGGACTTAGGAAATGGAACAAACACTCCAGGTGAACATGCAGCAGCACAGAATGGTGGATGATGTCCTTCTCTTGCTGATGTTGCCATCCATGCAAATGGTAATTGGTGGCATCTTTTTTTTGTGGTACATTCTTATTTCTTAATTCAACTATCTTTCTAAGGAGTCCCTTTGTTTTTTAAAACTATTAGCAAACAGACTAACCATAACTTGACAGGTATCATTCTGATGGGCTGAGGAAGTTATTAATTAATGCCCCAAATTAAATATATTGATATAAGCACATTCTACTAATGATATGCTAATTAGCCATTACTTTCCCACTCCTCACTTCCCTCAACATGTGCAAAATTTTGTCATACTGTTTAGTAAAAAAGAATTTAGAGAGCTATTCACTTTAAACAAATACTTGAAAAAAAAAGAAAATCTCTCATCAATATCACAAAAGATAACTCAAGGAGGGTAGACTGTGTATGGGAAGACTTCACTCACTGCACTACTTCATATATTTGTCCAGCAAATTACAACTACTGTCATGGCTACGAGAAGAATATTTTATACTGTTAACCTCAGGTTCAAGTTCACACTTTATGAATTGAGAAGACACGGGATAGGACAGAGAGCAGAAACATTAAATGGAAAAGGTAAAATTCAATTGTCATAAGACTGAAAAAGAGGTAGAGAACTGGAAAATATGAGTAGTACATGTAAAATTGTGATTTGTTCTGGTAGACACTATGCAAATGATATAGCATAGCACAGTTTCATCTGTTTGTTTCTAAAGGCTTCCAAGACTTCCTTTGGAAACATAGAAGTTGTTAAAGGACAGAAGAATGTTTCACTAGTTTTGAGAAAAAGTATTAATACAGTCTTTTATACTGGATTGACAAGATTCCTAGCTTAACTTAACTTTAGTATATCTCTTCTCAAGCTATTGTTGTGTTATTTTGATGACAGTAACATTTATATATACATTTTAAAAAGTATAGTCACTGGCAATTCTATCTTCATTATTTACTAGGTAAGTAAACCTTAACCTTTTTTTATGCTTATCTTAAAATGGAAATGTTATAGCTATGTCATTAGGAAGTTATAAAGAAATCAGCTATATAGCATCTAATAAATGCTCAATAAATATTAATTCTTTCCTCTTCCTACTAGCTTACATTTGTTCAATAAATACATGCTATAATCTATGGGTAATTTTAAAATAGGAAAAGTGAGCTATCTTTTCCTTCAGCATACCATAGACTGTGTGATAAGAGGGATTAATGTCCTTAAACTGTTAATACAAATTCCTTTTATTAGTCAAACTGTTAACACAATCCCTTCATTAGTTAAACTTTCAAAATAAATGTATGATTTCTAAGATATTTAGTTACTTTGTTTTCTTTACATTGAAAATTTCTTTACATTTTCAATTTGCAAGCTGAAAACTCAGCTCAGAAGTTTCAGTTGTTGGCTTATCAGGGAATGTTTTTATACAAAAGAGGGATCATCCTCACCAAAACAAGGAGTCTCTTATTTGAAATTCAGTGTTTTTTAAAACATGGTATGTAAAATAAAGGATATCTGAAATTTGAACCAAGACCTTCTGTTGCCATCAATATACCCCAAGGTGAACTTTTCTCTGAAGCTCTGGAAGAGCCAAGAAAAGTAACATAGAATCTCATAGAATTAACTATCAGGCTATTTCCTGTGATCTCACTTTGCACTTTTTCTATATCTGGTAATAAAGATTTCAGAATGATGTCTTCTTGGACTTGGAAAAAAAAATCTCACTCCCTGCCTCCAGACCCTACATTCTTCCCTCTTCCTTCGGTCTTTTTCTCCTTCTCTTTTTCCTCTTAGTTAAAATTAGAAGAACCTTTGAAGTAATCCGAATCTGAATGTAATGGAGGTAATGTTGGTTGTGGATCAATATATGGGCTAAAGAACACAAACTTGTGCTTTCTCTCTGCTTAAAATTTTATTATTTGCTTTGCTATTACAATGTTCTTACTAATATGCCTGAGCATTCCATTATTGTTAGCTTGATGGAATTAAGTAGTGCAAAGTGACACCTACAACGAATGGACAGGATAACTGAAGGACAAAATTTACAAATGTCTCAAGATGCCCATTGTGTAAAAGAAACTACAGGACATACAGAATGACTTAAATTTTTTATTTTATTTTTGTTCTTAGAGAATAGCACTAAATTTTTTAACTAAATAAAAAAGAATATCCTTTTATTTTAATTTCACGACAGTTTTGGAATAAAATACAATGACTGAATAAAAAATAAACAGATGTCACCTTTATCTTATTATAAAAATAGATACTAGGTTCTAAAAATGCAATGTAACATACAAACACAGGCACACACCTTCTCCCATATTTTAAAGATGAGAACACAACAGCGTCTGTATAATTCTAGGTACATTGAAGGCAAAGATTAAGGAGAAGGAAAACACATTTAGAGGGGAACATCCATCGTCCACGCACTTGGTGCAGTACACCCCCCAAACTGGCCATTAGACCTGCCCTCATCTCTCTCTGCAGAAGCAGCCACAGCTGGATCAGATCTGTAACGTAATAGGGGGATGAGGTGTCTTTGGATAAGGGCCAGCATGTTAATTCCTGCTGAAAGAATGGAAGAAGAACACGTTCTTCTTCTATCACTTTTACCATGGACACTGTAAGCCTTCATCTGCTACCTTTTTCTCAGATTGCAATAGGGAGGCAACCTTCATTCTGCCTTATAACTACCAGAGCCCTGTTTTCATCTTTGTCTGTAGGACGGAAAACAAGGAGAAATAGGTACTAAAAGTCCTGGAGGAAAATATTCTCTTTTCAGCTACAAAATGCAATCATATCAATTGAAAATATTCCAAAATATAACAATTTTCACCTTTATTACATAGCAGCTGTAGTCTTAACAGAGTAATTCCTTTCCACTACGCTAGTTCAAACCTACCCCCTCTAATTTTCACACATTCAGATTCTATGAATACTGTTGTATTTCTTTTTTCTTTCTTTTTAACATGAAGCATTCTAGATGACATCTGAGGAATAAAATTCTTTCTATGGAACAACATTCGGCTGACAGATGACCATATGACACCCTTCAAACAGTACAATATGTCACTATCAGATGCGACTGCTGAGAAGTGTATATTCAAGGTAATATTTAATGTTCAAGTCAAAATATAATGGAATTTTACCAGCACTTAGTATGAACACACATAAAGAGAGGAAACAGCATGCTTCACTCAAGAATTATTTATGTTTTGTTTATTAAAAAATCTGAAAAAGGAAATATTTTATAAGAGAAAATCAATAACATTTTAGATGTGAAATGAAGATCAAATATTAAGTTTACTTTTCCAGGACCAATAATAATCAAGATAAATTGAGCCTTTTCATTTCAACTTAATATTTTAACTAACATTTACATAAGAAAATTAAGATTGTGGCTTCAACCCCAACTCACAGCCCTCTGCTTTCACGCAAGCCCTATAAGATATAAGATTTTCCTAGTACTGCTCTGTAAATGACTCTGCTGCAGAAAAGAACAGAACTGCGGTGCCTAGTTCTTTCACTTCTGAGGTCCAGCATGAAACTGAAGAAGTTTCCCATTTCTAACAACGTAAGTATTTTCAGGGTGATTAGAAAAGCCAGGGTATTATCTTGATCAGTTTCTCATAGCAACTGCTGCTGTCTCCAAGGTAAAGCTGATTTCAAAATGATCCTAAAAGAAATTACTTTGCTATTATTAAAAACACCTCAAAGGAAATACACATACACAATTTCTAAAACAGGTATTGATGAGAGAATATTTCACTGTATCTGTTTCAAATGCCTTACATTTTAAATATTCCAAATGATTTATTTCATCGTTGCTAGCTTGTTTTAAAGTGTTTTGTTTATCTTCCTACAAAGTTTTGTTAAGAATGTATTACATATCTTACACACCATCAAGAGGTTTGCCTTTTAAAACATCCACAGTGCCTTCTGCAGCAACTATGCATCTCGTTAGCTCTGTGAAGCCCAGGAGTATATAACCAGGGTAAGTGGGGTGAACCATAGGGGTGAACCAAAGTGCAAAGTATTACAATGATGACTACAGTCAGAAAGGTATCAAGTATGAAGCCTTCATTTTTCTGCCAGGCACCATACAAAGGGCTTTACATGAAATATCTTACAATTTATATATACCACATCTAAGAAATAGACACCATGAAAATCAGTCATTTCTAAACCTGAGAGTCCATTCATTGAATCCTGGCCATGAGGCAAATCTCTACAACAGATTATCTAGATTTATATCCCAGCTCTCTCATTGGCTATCTCTATGAATATGAATAAGTTATTTGTCTTTGCTAAACTTTAGTTTCCCAGTCTGTAAAAAGTATCACAAGACTTTTCTTTCCTGACACATCTCTTCACTCCTATTGTACTCTCACCATTTCCTCCCAGGTCAAGCCTCATCATCTTTCTTGGCAGCTATCCCAATCCCTGCTTGTTCATTCTTCCTTCCTGTATGTATTTATTTTATTTTAATTCCCATTGTCCTCCCAGAGATCCCATACTCAAACATCCAAGTTCAAAATTTTTAATGGGTTCCCACTATCTTGAAGGTATAATTGAAACTCCACACTGACATTTGTTTTTAACCTGATATTCTCTCGAGACTCATCTACCCGACTTTACACACCATCATGCTAAAATTCTATATGAACGTCTATGACCTACAATTTCGTGTGCTCCTTGCCTTACTCATGAAAATTCCCAGAGTCTAGCTGGCAAAGAATAAACCTCACATGTATTGTGAATCAAAATGTACAGAATGCTAAAATCAACTTTTCTGTAACTCCCCTCCCCATATTGTGTCCCCCAAAGGACTGTTTCCTATATCTTTATAAAATCCTGAACATTTGATCATGCCATTTTGCCCACCTGAAGTATTCATCCTTTACCACTGGGTAAAGCCATCCTCCCTATGAAGATTCTACTTAAGATACTATGATTCCACAAGAATTCAAGCCTTTTCCTGAGAGGCTTTCTTCATTTTTAAAGTTTTTCATGCCCCTAGTTTTGATCCTATTAAATCTATCAAAATTCTTTTTTTTCTATATCAGCATAATCAGTGGAACATAAAAATCCACTGAGCTTGTATTTGACAACTGAAAGAGTAATGAAGAAACTATCATCTCTTTGAGAGGTCCTTGTGATATTGGATCCCCAACACCACTGCATTTAATTCTGGTAACTGGGGCAGGGTGGCAGACCTACCCAATATAGAAGCTCAAAAGACTCCTTGGGTCAGTTCTAGGCTTAGGAAATTTCCAGTATGAAGGACGGAATTGGAGAAGTGGACATGGCTCTCTTCACTAATACCCAGTGCTATCCTATGCAACCCATCTCATACACCCAAACTACTTTCAGGGAAGCTGGGTAGTCATTTACATCAAAGGCCATATATTCTGGGTCGTACAAGCATGAGGAAGCTTAGAGTTATCATTATTCATCTGATATGGAATACAACAAACTCTGGATACAAAACATGTATAAATACATATGAAACTCTATTTTTCATGTAAGTCAACACTATAAAGTGAAGAACTTGTCCTACCTTGGAAGAAGGTGATTAGAGATCCTAGCTTAATACTGATTACTTTATTTTAGTGTAAGTGTCTTAGCACTAAGAATATAATCCTAGATTAAATCAATCCTGACTACATACATTAGATAGATAGGAATAGCAAAACCTCACTCTTGCCCAGTACTACAGAATATACTTAACCTAAAAATGTCACTAACCCTAAGACTTCGTATTTCCTATGCTAGAAATCTAGTTGTAAAAGAGAAACTGGAATATGCAGTATATTTATAAAAGGTATTTGAGAACACCCACTTGACTCTTACTAATGTTAATCACTGTTATGTCTTCTCTTGCAAAATCTGTAAACTTCCATAAAAATGATTAAAGTTTAGTCAAAGGTTTTATAACTATCTATGAAATAAATATGATAATAAAATAGAAGAAATAGTAATATAAGAATCTACAAAATGTTGAGAAATAAGTTCCCAATAAAGATAAAAATGAAAAGGACAAAAATAACAAATCATTCTTTTCTCCTAAACCTGTTACCCACCAGGAATTGATGATTTAAATAAAGATAGAGGATTACCTAAACAAACAGTTGAAAATGAAGTTAGATATATAAATTGGATCCAATACATATATCTTCCCATTGGTCATTGCTGTTTCAGATATAAATGAGATAATAACAAGAGATAAATCTATTGTCTAAGGATTCTGGGAGCAACACAGATGAAAATGTGGATTGCTTTTGTTGAATCATTCATCTTGCTGCTGGGACCATTATAAACTGATAAAGAAAGTACTTTATGAAAGGTAAATACTCATTTATGGACTTAAACCTCTATCATTTTTTTCTTTCACGTGCAAGGGGAAAAAGTTCACTGTCACAATTAGATCTGTTAACTAGATTTCAATGGCAGAATATATCTCTGAAGACTTTTGTTTTCTTCTGTTTTTTTAGCCATTTACTGATTTAATTCACTAGCTAAAGTCACTTGATTCTAACTTTCTCTAAGCACTACTGCATGATCACAGAACTACAACTAGAGATGTGCTCATGTGCAAACACATATTCTTTGCCAAACAACTTCCCTCCAAACCATGGATATTGAAAATGAGTCAGTGTGGGTGTGCAAAATCTATCAGTCAAAGTGTTTCTGACTAGATCTCTGAAAATGAGCTTTGATATGGCCAGCATTGCTGCTTTTGACAGCTGTCTTAGCAGAAAGGCTCAGACACAGCCAATGACTCTATCTACTCATGCCATGGTAGCTGTGTCAGTTTGGAAGCTGACTGGTGGCATAACCTGAGCAGATTCAGGACACATATGTGCAACTCCAGATAAGATTTCCAAAGCACTGGCATCTGGATGTCAGCTTTTCTTCCTGGCCCTGCAGTTGAACACTACATTAGACCTGATTGTTTCTCTGCTGGGGATCAGTCTGCTGCCACCCTGTTGTGCTCATTGATATTGTGTAGACTTCAGTGTATTTGGAAACAGTAAACTAGATAACCACCTTAGACTGCAGCCCTTCGGAAGCTTGATTCTCCAGTTTGAGGTACTACAGTAAAACTTTAAAAAGTTAGTAGTAATTTTTCAATTCTTAATTATTAATTTTTCTAAGTTGCATGGAATAGAAACATAGGGTCCAGTGTCTTAAACAGTTAGAGGATATCTTGTGTTTATAGGCATCAAGTGTCCAACAGAAGAAATTAGCATGAAAAGAAAATGCAACAAGGCAGATAAGGTGGGCATATGTTTCTCCAGTTCTGGGCTGTTTTCCCACACCACTGGAACAGTGTGATCACAGGTAGCTACCCTGGAAAAAAGGCAATGGAGGATCATCTTGTACACATCACCTGCCTTCACCTGCTCTGCAGATGAACCACTGGATGCACAATGTCTTCCAAATGTGAGTGACACAATGAGAAGAGCTGCTTGGAAAATGTGAATCATCAAAGATTAAAAATGCTAAAGCTGTCTTCAAGGGAGAAGAGATACCTTGATAATAAATTGACAGAGATGTTTCCCGTTGCTCATCTGTGCCAGCATTCCCAAAGCAAACTTCCTCTTTCTCCCCAGATCACACTTTGCACTTATCCAGGGACAAAATGTCTCTCACCCCTGATCCCCAATGTGTAGCCCATGCTTCAAAGGGAGAGAAGTGAGGGAAAAGAGCTTTGATTGACTGATATGAAAGCTACCAAAGAGCTTTCTGGGTAACAGATGTCACTGTGATACACAAATTGATAATCATGAGAAAATAGATGTAAAATTTAAATACAGATAGCCCAATGGTGGTGTTTCAAAAACAATCACATGGAAACATTAAAATAATACTATCGTCTTACTTTAAAATAACTTAATTCAAAATCTATATTATGTAAATTATATTTAAAAATGAAATTAAAATAAAAGCTATTTTTTATGCCATAAGTTTGATGCCTTTAAAAATGAAATCCAACCAACTTTATCAATTTTAATCATTTTTTAGACACTGGCTAAACCAAAGATTGACTGCTAACAAGCTTTTCTACAAGAAGTAACTATAGCATTTTAAACTTTCAATTTATCGAAGTTGGTAATCATTTTTTAATACACAAGTAGAAGAATGTTTTCCATTTATGGCAAATATACTTATGTATTACTTAAGGTTATTATGTGGATTTCAACTTTTTTCTATATTCTAGAGAACAGCTGGCATGTACATTATTTCTAATATTGTCTTCTGGCAGAATGATTAATGTAAATAACAAAGAAGATTACATAACATCTTGGGAAAGGAAAAGTTAGAAGACTGAGCTCTAGTTCTGAAAAACTCCAGAATGAAAATCATTCCTGGGTCTCTAAGGAAGACATTAACTAGAAATGTAAGAGAGCTGACCTGCCTTTTGGAAGTTAGGAAACCTCTAGTCCTTTGTTTAATATTCTTCAGTGCATTCATGCAAATCCTTCAGAAGGAGTTGTTCTCTCTTTCAAAGGGGTTTGACTTGGGCACAGTTAATCACCACTGTAATAAAGCAATTAGAGGTACTCATAATTAGGACCAAACCAAATGTAAGTAATCAGAAAATTAAGGGGAAAGTGACATTATGATAGGATTGTGTTTTCTTTAATGACCTTCTGACTGAGAAGGACAATCTCATATTGGTGAACAGGGACTTGGGTGCATAATGCATTAACCCTACCTAGAGCCCGGCATGGAAATGTTTTCTTCAAATGATAAGAATACATCTTGGAATCATTTTGTATCATTGATTTCTCAGCAATCGTCCCCTAAACAAATGAGACTATTAATGAACTGTCCAAAGTTCCACATGTTGTCTACACAAATTAATGTCAATTCTGCAAAAGTACTGGGTGCTTATTGAGTAAGGAGTGGATGTTTAATCTCTGGCCCAAAGCACATAGGTTCTATGAGAAATGAATGGTTAAACAACAAAACATTTAGATTAGGGAAGCACATTATGTCTGGTCATTGTCTTTCTCCTTTCACCACGGCAAGCTGCCTAGACTTAAGACAGCTTTTCCTGAGAGTCTCCTTAGTGGTGAGTGCTCTCGGTTGAGATAGTGCCTCTGGGCCTCTCAGCGATGGAACTAAATCTTGTTTCTGAGTAATCATTGATCCTCTGTAGCACCATGTTCACACACTGCAACAATGGTGATGAACCTTTTAGAGCTTTCAATGATACAAAAAACCTACTATAGCGCATGGCCATAGGTGCATCTCTATTGTACTAAGAGAACACTCTGGAAGACCCCACAAACAGGACATAATCCTGATTTTCAAGAAGTACATTATATACCCAGAAGAGGAATATTTGGGTTAAATGGAACCTCTAATTTTTGTTTTTTTGAGGAATCTCCATACTGATTTCCACAGTGGTTGTACCAGTCTACATACCACAGTAATATAATGTGTACTCATGTTTATAGCTGAACAATCTGTAAAAGCCAGATCTTAGAAACAACTCAAATGCCCATCAACTGAGGATTGGATGAAAAGGATATGGTATTCTTACATAATGAAATACTACTCAGTCATAAAGAACAATAAACTCAAGACTTTTATAGCTAAATGGATGCAACTAGAAACCATACTCATAAGTGAAATAAATCATACTTGCATGTATAAACATTGTATTGTCTCCCTACTGTAAAAACCAAAAAAGTAAATAAGATCCAAAAGTTACAATAAATATAGTAAAAGGTAAGAAACTGCTCAAAGGGAAATTATATTGTTTAATCAATTTTGCATGCCTTTATCTGGTAATCTGAGCAGCTATTTTGAAGACAATATACAATATAAATAATATTGTTAAATTCCTATCATCTTGGTTTGAAATCCTATATTGGTATTGATTTTGTTGTTGTTGCTGATGTTGTTTTTCCATTGTTTTTATTTGTTTGCTTGATTTTCTGGGGTTTTTTTTCTGTTTTTAAAAATGAAGCGTACAATATAGTACAATATAGAAGGAGGCCAAAGAAATGTATGCAACTACTCAGTTTTTTTCCCTCCAAGAAAACACATGACTAAATTCATGTATAAGCAAATTGGGTAAATTTTTCAGCACATGAATGATGTAAGAATATGAAAATGGTATTCTAGCTCCTTTTTACTCAATTGTAATTTTACTTAATTGTAAAGGTAACCATTGCAATTTTATGCCCTGTCTCCATGTCTACACCTTTAGCTTCAAGCTAAGATACAGAAATTTATTATATAATTGAGAGAAGGAAAAAGAACTAAAGACTCCCCAAAGCTATATTTGGTGAGCTTCATATAGTGGGCTGTCTGTGAATATTTACTTAATGTTATACGCAGGGTTGTATTTTTTTTTTGCTCCAAATTAAGCATGTCTATATTTAAGAATAGCAATATATGTACATACATATGTGTATATATATTTGTGCATGTGTATATATACAGACGTGTGTGCATATATGTTTGCATATATGCATATATGTATGTAGAGAGATAGTTCGTGTAACTTAATGAACACCAAAAATAATCTGCAGTAATCTCTGCAAACCTGTCCTCCAACCCCATTTTACAGTTATAATAATCCAGAAAAACCACCAAGGATCATGGCAACATAATTAATAATTTGGATATTAACTGAAATAAATAGAAAAACCTTACTTTAGATTAGCGCTACACATTAAAAGATCTCAAGGTTAATACAGTGTCAGTAGGAAAAGAAACTTTGCATTTTTTTAACTAAATGGATTTTAAGCAATGACTTTTCAAACAGAGAAAATGCAGCATATGGAAACAAGCATTCTCCCCCCCCCCCTTATATTTTCACATTAGGCAAGAAAATTTTTAGGAGAAAAACTACTTTGTGATTTTTAAATCTTGTTAAGCTTCTCTGAAAATTATTCCCACGCACACATGCACATAGCTGTATGAGATTCTATTAGATATAGTTTTGTTTATGTGGACCCAAATGATTTTCCCCTGCTTTCTCTCTGC
Organism: Cavia porcellus; assembly: GCF_034190915.1. Classification (NCBI taxonomy): domain Eukaryota; kingdom Metazoa; phylum Chordata; class Mammalia; order Rodentia; family Caviidae; genus Cavia; species Cavia porcellus. The sequence continues at coordinate 29,716,535 of NW_026947484.1, read as the reverse complement.
AGGTTGCCCCAAGTCTCCATTTCTGTTAATGATCTATTGCTTCTGTCTGATTCAGTACAGCCCACTGGCTATGGAAATGGCAAGTCTCAGCAGGAGACAACAAAATGGTCAGCAAACAGGGCTGAGCCATGTCATTTTCCTCAAATACTTTCCCAGGAATAAAATGACAAGCTTTAAAATGTTGTCTTCTGCTCAGGGCAAAGATTTCTGTATTAAGCAAAAGTGAATGTCCTCTAGTTTCTATTCAAACCCCAGTGTAAAGTATGTCACTTGAAAAACTTCCATTGAAAAATAATTTAATACCTAACATTTCCCCAATAATTCATTTCTGTCTCTCTCCCACTTCTACGTTGAGACTCAAATCCCAGGTATGCAGTTACTAATAACTAGTGAGACCTTACACAAGTCACTTTATTCCTTTTCCTCCACAAAAAAGGGCTTAACTGTATTATAGACACAGGGTAAGTTGAAGTTAAATAATTACCAATTAATTACCAATCAGCTGCACAAATTTCTCAAGCTGATTAGTAACTTTTCAGTACTAACAATAGTTTCATCTACAGCAATCTAACTCCTCATAAAAAATATACAGCTAAGCTGTGAACCCAGTGAAACAAATCATTAAGTAAGATATAATAGGTAAGGGGCTGGGGATTTAGCTCAGTAGGGGCTGGGGATTTAGCTCAGCGGCATAAGCGCCTGCCTTGGAAGCAGGCAGTCGTGAGTTCGATCCCCGGTACCGATAAAAAGGAAAAAGACCTAAAAAAAAAAAAAAAAAAAAAAGATATAATAGGTACCAACTCAAGGCCTGGGTGTTTTATATTTAGAAAGACCCAACAATGACTACCAGAAGATTAAATGCTGTCTAAATTCTGGATTGGGTTTTTATATTCAGTCCACCTAAATGTAATCTCAGCAGAGGATACAGTTGATCTTACTATGCATTATTAAATAGTTACTGAGTTTTATCTCCCATGTGACTGCAATTCTAAAAGTATAATTTAAAATGTCATTGAACTATCCTTATGGATTAAAGATGCAATTAAAATAGCCATTGATATTATCATTTGCCTTTGTATTTAGGTGGGAACTCACAGACTTCCCACTTACAAAATTTAAAAAAAAATTTAAAAAGAAGAATATTCTGTCTCTTTAGGTCAGTTCTATCCTTGTTTTAATCTCTGCACCAGACAAAATTTACTAAATCATTCTCTCAACCTAAAATGAAATGTAAGAGTGGATTATTCAGAGACTATTTTTCTGGTGACCTAAAGGGTCACCTGTATTTTTATATCTTTAGCAATGAGGAAAAGAGTTGTTTGGACTAGACAGTTCCTGCAGCAGTTACCCAACCCCATGGGAATTTGACTAGGCTCTTCTGTGTGACTACTGCTTATGTATTTTATTCCTATAGAACAACAAACATTTCAATAATTGTACTAATGCCTTGAAATGTTTTATTTTTCTAAACACAGAAAAAGCAAAATGATACGACACTTTTTTTCTTAGGGTTCTATTACACTGTCATCAGATAGCATTGTCCCATGGATTCCTCCCCTTGCAATCATAAATCATCAGTTCCTGAACTGGCAAGAGTCTGGTAAGTGATATTCACAAGGAGCAAGCAGACAGTAATAAACACAGCTGGAGCCTGGGTGACCAGGAACACCTGATCTGCTCTTGGACGCACACCTGCAGCTCCCTCTTCTCAGCAGGGTCCCTATAGCCTATCTTATTGTTGGTACCCACATTTTTCATGGTCTTTAACAGCTAAAGGATTATTCAGGGCAGTCAGAAAAAGAAAGTAATTTACACATTATGGACCAGCCATGAGATGCTTTGGGAAACTCAGTTCTTGAAATCAGCTCTTTCTTCCACAACTGTTTTGAGGAGACAAAGATGACAACTCCATTTTGCTTGGTTTAAAGAAAGTAAAATACTTTATTTTTATTGCTTCTCTTTTTCTTATCTGTATAGTTTGATTTTCAACATTTTCTCATACTTTTCTCTCCCCACACAATTAGAAAAGTGGTATCTAACCATGCATGGGTACACGGAACTACTTATGAAACATTCTTCTGTAATAATCTGTAAGAAGCTAGCGTCCCTACAAATGGGACAGTACAGTACAGTACATAATTGTTCAACTTAGCACTCATTGTACTTCGAGATTTTTTAAAAAACCTTTAAATAATTCTGGTGGAATTCTTTCAAGCCATTTTCCCCAAGTGCCTTTTGCAGATACGTCTGCTTCAGGATATTTACAGGTATCTGCAGACAGTTGTCTAAGAAACAATACAGGGCCAGGGATTTAGCTCAGCAGCACAAGTATCTGTTTGGTAAGTGCAAGATTGTGAGTTCAATCCCTGGTACCAACAACAACAAAAAAATTTATCATTTACCCATCTCCAATCTCAGACTCAAACAAACCCAAAAGACCTTGCAAGTTCTGAACATTGAGATGGGAAAGCAGTTTGGTCACACTCATTGAGTTGCAGGTCCATGGTTACAGATACTTCGCTGGTGTCACTTTAACCACGTCATTCTTAGCTGATTTGAGTAACAAGAATATGAGGTCTACTGACACCAAAGACTATTTTAAAGCAAAAGTAACACCACTCTGCCATAGATTTTCAAATCTATGCCTCACCATACGGTATTAAAATCTACAAATTAAAATAAATTATTCACATGTACATTTGATACATAACCTTATGACTTCCTAAGACCTCTGTCCATTTTTAAATTGATAGTATAATTACTTTTTGCCCCACTTTAACCTCCAAATAATTCAACCACCTTTAGTGCCATCTTACTTTTTCATTGCTAACACAAAATACCCAGCACCCCAAGTTAAAGGAGGAAAGGTTTACTTGGGTTAGAGTTTGTAGAGGTTTCAGTTCACAACTGACTGGTTCCAAAGCAGGGTGGCACGGCAGAGAGGCATCAAAGAGGAGAAAGAGTTAAGGCGGGAAAATGGCAGCAACTCAGCAAAGGCGTAAAGAGGCAGAAGCAGCAGGTGGCAGCACCAGCTGCCAACCACACGCAGGGAGGGCCTCACTATCCACATCCAGAACTATGCCAACCCAACCCGAGGGCCAGGTGAGTAATCACACACCCTTCATCACACACCAAGCATCACAGATTCTTGCAAATTTTAACTGAGCCTAGTTTAGATAAGGATCCAGCCACCTCTGAAAAGCTCCACCTATGACTGCGTGAGGCTTTAGGGGACATCTAAATACATTTAGATTTAGGAGGACATGTACAGATGAGCCCTAACAGTACTTGAGAAAGAATGAAAGATGTTTTCATATCTTGCCAGCAGTAACCTTATCAGCATGCTCCCAACAAAATCTGCCTCATCACAGAGACCCTGCTGCCCCTTTTTCCCTCCCCCAATCCCTACCAAACGTGACATGCTAGGAGAAAGCATGTTTTGGAAGGAGGATATGATCCTCAACGTCCTCCTGCCAGACTTTAAACGCCAGGCTTTAAAAGTTTGTTTGGAGGGAGTAAACTACAAATGTGTGGTCACAACGAGTGTGCACTGACTGGCCCCAGCCTCGGAGATTCTGTTCCCTCCTGTTGTTGCTAAGCACTAGCTTCCATCACAGCCAGTTTCACTTGCACATTCACTGTGTGTTCATTCTTTAACATCTCATTTAATAGTATGTGTAGTATCTCACCTAAACTAGGAATTATAGGTAGCAGCTCATCTAATATTTGCGGCACTCTGTGAGGTAAGAAATGCTACTTGCTTCCATTTTGGGTTTAAAAAAAGCTGAGATATGGAAAGCTGAAATATATTGCCCAGTTCTATGTAACTAAGAACAAGGATTCAAATTCTGGTACAATGGATTTAATGTTGGTCAGTTTTCTTTCTAGTTTTCTTCACTCATAATGGGGATGTTGAAAAGCAAAATCGTGGCTCATTTTGTACCCTAGAATTTCCTCTGATTTGATGCACATTAGACATTCAATAAATACTTACTAAACTAGAGCTTAGTGCTTTGAGATACAGCATACTGTCTCATTTTCTTAGTTTTTGGCTACCTGAGATAAATAGTTGGCCCAGTATCATGACTTCCTCCAGCAGTAACCTCCAACCCTTCTCCTATCTACACCTCTCAGAGTGTTTCTCAGCAAATAATGGCAGAGGATTATTCTGCAAATGAAGCTTATCAGGGTACATAAAATCCAGAATCAGGTCTATCTGCCAAATATTTATATACACTAGCATGAAAATACCTCTGAGAAGCTCTCCCTTCTGTTCTTGATGTGAAAAGATACTCATTTGACATGATAGATGATGGATTCTGTGCAAAATACATGGAGAAATGCTATGTATTCTTTGATATATTGGTAACATAATTTTAGTAACGTTCTCTTTTCTAAATCTTTTGAAATTCTGATTGACTTCTGAGTCCTAGTTTAAAAATCCAGTACAGGAGGTGATAGAATCTGATATGAAGAATAATGACATGTCCTTTTTGAGTGTAAAGGAAATTTTGATTCTGGAGACTCTTTAAAAATTCCTCTTCCATAGATGCTTCTAAGTTGAATATGAGAGCAGTCAGGACAGTACCTCTGTCTTTTGAGAAAATTTTCATTAGAATGAAAAAAGTCTAGTGTTACTACAAGATTTTAAATGTTTTACTCTGAATTAACACATACTTTGAAGTAAAAATCTATAGTGCAAACAATTTTTGTTGTATTGAATGAAAATTATCCTGTTTTTAACCTGAAATGCTATTACTGATGATGTCCCTCTATTAATATTGATAATAGTCCTGATGAATAGTCACATGTTTCTTCAAATCCTGGCATGATTCTAGACGACCCAACATACAGACAGACACACCAGCAGTTGTTTATCAAATACTTTTTAGACACTGGTTTTACCCTAAGCCGTTTTAACTAGCTATCTACATCAAATTTCACAATCTGCTCCAGGAAGACATTCACCACTGCTTCCTCAATTTTAAAGACAAAGAACTCAAAGCTCAGAGAGAGCAAGAGACCATTCTATTTCACCCAGTTAGTAAATGAGAAAGGTGGGATGTGAATTCGAATTGGCTGGAGGTGAAAATTCATGCACTTTGTGAATCTGCCCCCTTCCATGTGCAGAGGGTGTAGATGAACAGTGACCTGGAATGTGAGGGAGGCTCCAGACCCTGGCAGCTGAGGTTCACTCTGACTTTGGCTCAATTTATTCATCTGTTCATTTGTTCACCAGTTACTCCTGAGAATCTATCATACCAAAAGCTCAAGTTTTACATTCTGAATATACCGATATTAGTACTGGTTCTGGCCCACTTTTAAAAGATACAGGAAACTTACACTTAATGAAGTGGTATTTGAGTTTTTCAGAGAAAATTTACATGCGTTATTTTTCCAGATTGTAAGCAGTGAACCGCCCTAATGTCCCTTTCTGTTTTTATATACAATGAGTTAAAGCAGCAATGAATTTTTTAAATGACAGGTTTTAAACTTCTACAACTCTATACCTTCTTATAATCATGAATATGATTTTCACATGGCCTAAGTTAGCTCTGAATATCAATTTATGCTTTTCCCAACAAAATGAAATTTTAAGGCAATACATGCCATGAAATAATGTGTTCTTTAGTTTTTCAAGTTTAAGAATGAGAATTTTGACAAAAAATATATTCTTCAGATAATAAAAAAAAATTAATGGGGTAATTTTTGGCAAATTGAACCAAGATTCTCCAGGGAAAGGAGTTCTCTTAAGTATGAAATATTAACATGGATTGAAAACAAATGCTGGGGTCAGAGTGATGCCTGCTTCATTAAAATCCAGCACTGTAGAATGAACTGTACATTGCAGCTAGGGGATCCCACTGTCTACCTTGATAACTACTTGCAATGCACAAATTAGACAATAGAAATTTCACTCCTTTTATAAACTATTTCAAAACTTCCAACTCATTTATCATATACAGCCAGTAAGTGAGGTCAGCTACTAGAAATTGTGAATTAACTTTTAATGTTAAAAATATTTCCCGAAGTGTCAGTGCTGACATCTTATTTGAGGTAGAGATGTGGAGAGGTGGAAACAGGCTTTAAATTTCTGCATTTATTTCCAATTCTTTCTTTGTAAATAAAAATACTTTAATCCTTACTTTTGATTGTTTTACAGCTCAATTGATAAGGTGTGTTCCTTTTTTTTTGTTGTTGTTCAAGAAAATTTAAAAGCAACTAATTTAAATATGCAAAATTATCTTGAGTTGTTCATACGTGAACTTAAAAGCCGTGCAACACAGGAAAATTAAGTAATTATGCCTCCAAGTTATTTACTGCAATTAAGCTCATTTATCATATGCAAATTAGTGCAAACTGGTCTCATTAGTTACTAAATTACTCAATATGAGCTGAACAATGTAGCACTCCAGTTTGTAATGAAAAATCCCTGTAGAGGCAAGCAGTATCAATTAAGCTAATTTGCATATGCAAATATATTCACTAACTTTCTCTTTTTCTATATTTAGTTTTACATTTTCTATCATTCTGACTCATAAGGAGACTAAGGGGTCACTACCTTTCTCTCTCTTTCCTCTATCACAACTAAATGAATTAATCCAGAATACCTTTACTATTTGAAACCATTTCATTTTATTTCATCACTGGTGTAAAGTGAAATGCCATTTTATCAACAAGAGCCATCAGAAATAATATGATGCAACTTCCTAGAGATAATTTTTACTTTTGTATTTTTAAGTTTCAACAAAATAAATAAGACTGAATGTTAACTTTAACAATAAAAATATAATAGAAGGTATTTCTCACAGAAGATTTTTGAAAACTACTATCAAAGGTAGGAGGGATGTTGGTTAGACAGTGTCTTAGTTTTGGATAGTCAGCTTTTGAGTCATTTTAGGTATATGTACTTTTCTTTGCCCAGGGGTCCAAATTATATTAGACTACTTTTAATTTCTTTTGCAACATGAGATAACAGTAGTGTTGGCATTCTCTTCACAGACCTCAACATTATTAGAAGTAGCTGCTTTTGCTTACAACTTCCATATATTTTCTTTATCAGAATTTTTGTTTAGTCTTTTACAACTGGCTGGTCTCTGCTACTGCAGTGATACCATGACATAAGTGTCTGACTAATAATGAAGAACAAAATAAAAGACTGATAATAGGAAATAGGGAGATCTTTCTTCAAAGTGGAAGGGGATCAAGAGATGGAGGTAGCAGGGATGGAGGGGGAGAAAAGGAGATGAAATAAGAACCAAGATGTGTTATATACGTGGTCCAATTTCCCATGAAGAATGTATAAATTATGTATGACAAACATGCACTAAAAAAGTACAAAATAATAAAGATATACATAAGACACTATTAATTTTTTATTACATCTATCACAACTTAAAAATTATGGTAGAGAATCAATACAGTCTCTTGGCTAGCAATAATTGAAGACCAAAATATTATACTGACCAACTGAATCATGATTCCGGTATATACTTTTAATCAATTTTCAAATTTTGCTAACAATAGAAATGTGAAAATTTAAATGTGAATCATCACTTGATTTTCTTTTATATCTATCCATAAAAGCCTCCGGAAAACACAAGCCCATGTTTTATTCGAGCCATGACTATCCTACTTTGCATTCTATGGTTGAAGGTGCTAAGAAGGGTAAAAAAAGAAAATAAATCTGATAGTTTACTGAGGCCTATGATATCATGTATTTCATCCACACAAATCTTGGTTTACTTTGCTTAAGAAATAGAACATAGTTACATTTGGCATTGTTAGAAGATATGTAACAATGAAAATGTTCTGCTAGGATTGACACTACAGGTCATATCTGGGACAATTTCTTAATAAATTATCCTTACAAAAGCAATTATTGCCTTTGTTATGTTGGGGAAGACAGGCAACAACACAACCATTCTAAGTCTTTTCTGAAGTACTCTCAGTCAGAGAACCTGAGGTATTATGATCCTAAAATGTTCTGTGAGGTTTTAGTTTATTGTTTTTTTTTTTCCCCCTTTTTTTAATGGCTTCTCTCAAGGCAACTGTTCTGTGGGGTTCTCTTTGAATTGAATGTTCTTGAATGTTCTAAGAGTGATGTAAAACTTTACTTAGAGCCAAAATACTGAGATCAAAGACAGACGTAGAAGGGTTCATACCAGCCCCAAAATTGACATAAGGGTACCACCATTGCTTCTGTTTAGGGTATTTCTTGTAGAATATTCTTTTCATTTTTTCAAGACAATTTAAATAACAAAAGCCTTTTATATCATTTATATACAAATATGTTAGAACTTATGATGGTTTTCAACCTACTCAAAAAATATATTTTATGATCCAAAATAAGGTATGGATATAAATTACCCTTAAATCACTTTATGAGTACAAGACACCTGCCAGAAAGGCTGTGAATTATATAATGTCATTAATATATGTGTATACGTAGTTAGGTACAATGTGCTAAAAATAAATTCAAAACATAAACCTTTAAAATCCTCTACATCCTAGGTTTGATTTAATTATTTTAACACCTGTAAAGTGAGTCAGGCAGCTTTACTGTAGGGTATGAAAAAATAATATTACAACTTCATATAACAATTATATAAACATTATTTACAGAGTGAAAAAGCAAACCCTTCTGCTAAGGGCATACAAGTAATTAAAGCACTCCATTCATAAATCTGGCACCTGAGGGAAAGCTTTTTAATAGTTAATTTTATGACTTTCAACAATGAAATTTGTTATCATTTTGTATTTCTTTAACATCAATAAGGTAAAATGTGAATACTATATCTGGTTCCTAACTTTGGAAAGGAAAAATGAACATCACTCACAATTTTTCATGCTAAGGAAATCATAAAGTGGGAACAATAAAGCCCCAAGAAGAATTTTTAAAGCAGGAACCAAATTTGTGCTTAGCCACATGAACTACATTGAGGAAAGCTCTCACCAAATTTCCTTAATTTTTTTAAAGGGACGTGTGGTTAATTAGATACACAAAATAAAGCAAAACATGCATAATCCAGTCACAGTATGGGTGCACCAAAAATTAAGAAGTCCATCGTCACCCTTGTCCTGTCCCCTCGGCATCCAGGACCATTTGGTACGTGTTTCTGTGAGACAGCACTGTGGGCACAGGGAGCACGGAGGTTGGGCACCTTGTGCAGTGAACTCACGGGCTTTGCTGAATCCCATGCTGCTATCTTGAACCGACTTTTCATTTTCTCTCCAACTTTAGTTCCTGAATTCTATTCATTTCAGTTATATTTTCATTCTTTTCTCTCATTATGGCCTAAGTTAGGTCTTCTGGGGGCAATATTTTAATCTAGTGTTAGCATTCTGGTTCAATTTCAACTCTTTTATATGAACAGACTAATGAGTTTCAATTATTTAAGTCTGCTAAATCTTAGCTTACTCCATTAGAAAACATACCTGTTTCATACATACGTAATGTAAATACTCAATAAGGACATAAGAAAGGAACTTAGCAGAGTATGTGAAAAAGAGAATTTAGTAACATTTCAATAAATTTATGCTGAAATACATCTGGAGTAGTTTTTTCTAGTTAAACACACATACACACACATCGCAGTTGGTATTTGCATAAAAATGCAAAATTTCATATAGAATTGAAATACCAAATCATAAGAAAATGGTTTAAAAAAATTACGATTATCTATATTATGAGTAACACTGCCATTACAAATAATTAAAATGAACATACTTTTACAACAGAAAAGCACAATTTCCCTGATGCTTTCTTCTCATCTCCCACCTTTCTTTTAGCACAAACATTCAGAGTCCCCTTTCTCTGTCACCTCTATCACCTGTTACTTCTGACCTCCACATCATTTATTGCAACAATTCGTATTGATAAACCTATGACTTATCCTTCTTGTGGAAAAATCTAGTCCTATGATTTCCTTTTCCAGCTCACCTTCTTCTATCAGCTTGGCTATTTAAGAGAACATGGCTTTCAATTTCTCTCAAGTAAGAAGATCCTCAGACAGGTAAATACCTTTCTAGAGAACCTGTAATCATTATTAATCCTACCATTCACTAGCCCTTCTTTTCTACTTAGTGACCATGTGCCAAAAATTTTATCTAACTTCCACATATGCCTCTCCTCCATTTGCAAAGCTTTACTCTAGAGATGTTCATTTTCTTTCTTTCTTTCTTTCTTTCTTTTGACTGTTACAAAATTTTTTTTAACTGGTTCTCAAGCTCAAGCTCTCACAAGCAAAGTCTCCCTAACCATTTCATTTTGATAGTAACTCAGGAAATAAAGCAAATCCTTCCCCTGTTACTTCCTGAATGAAAGTCCTCTTCATGAGCTCTTCACTGGTTAGACATCAAGTCCATGTCTCTTGGGTTGGCTAACCAGGCATGTAACATATAGTGCTCATGAAGCAGACATCCTACCAAACATATTAATGGTTCCCAACCAAGATTTATTATTATTGATTTCCATGCTTTTGTGTTTGATGGCCTTTGATTGGAATACTCTTCCGTATTCTCCACCTAACGAATTGCTATCCAACCCTCCACAATTCAGATATCCTCTATGATGCTTCATGCCTCACTCAGAGCCTTGCTACTGTCCCATCACACTTGACTACTGTAATAATCCTCACTTAATGAGACCATTTGGTTCCCTTTTTTCCTCAAACAAATGCAATCTAGTTAAAGACAGAAGTCACATAAAACAAATTTTGTGTTCCTACTAAGTATCTGAAGCATTTGGAAGACAGTAAATGACTATAACTGTGAAGTTGGAAACCCTGACAGTGTCTTGCTGACCACACAGATTTTACCAAACATTTACAAGGAAGGGGAGGGCAGGACTGAGGGAAGGGAAGGACAGCTTTTCTCTAGCCCCTATGAATCAATTAGATACAACAATGGACCTTCTTGAAACAAAATGTAGAAATCGTCTAACATTTATGGAACACTGGCATCCTGCTGAATGTAGTACAAGCATGAGGTTCTGGGTTCATGAATTTCTCTGCTAATCAGGGAAAACAACCAAGTAGATAACTTAGAGGAGGCTCCTCTTCTTTAACTACCCAATCTTGGGCCAGGGATTTAGCTCAGTGGCATAATTGCCTGCCTGGTAAGGACCAAGTCAAGAATCCAATCTCTAGTACAAAAAAAAAAAATCAAAACAAACAAACAAATCAACTACCCAATCGTCTCTTGATCACAATTCTTTTGTTTAAAAAAATAAGATATTAGGCTACCTGTAGAATACAGAATATTATATAATTCATCCACTTTATAACCAGTTGTATTAAAATCAAATGATACAAAAAATTCTAGTTTCTATGGCAATTTCAAGATTATATAACTTCACAATGCTTTGAAGTCTTATGTAAAATTTAACCAACCAATCCACTTATATATTCCCTAAAGCCAATAATTATTTACAGGTTTCCTTAAAGCCAACAGTTTTTAACTTGTTCCAAATGTGGCCAGTTATATTTCAGAGTGTTTCTTTCCCTTTGTATTTTCCTATTATCACATGTTTGCAGTCCTAATAACTACATGCATCATGGAGAGCTGGTACACATACATGACACATCTTAATTCATTTTATATCCTCTGTTCCTCCTGCTCCATTCTTCTCATGTTCCCTTTCTCAACTGTCAAGGATGTATCTTCCTGTTTCCAATTATCTATTGTTCTTTAATTTATGTAAAGTTTAGTTTTATTATATAAGAAAAACCATGAGATATTTAAATTTCTGTGTCTAATTTATTTCGGTTAACATCATAGTCTCAAAATGGTTCCAATTTCTGACAGGTGACTCAAACATCCTTCTTTATGGCACAGTAGTACTCCACCATGTACAAATGCCACATTTTCTATATCCATTCACTTGTGGATGGATATATAGGCCATTTCTAAGATTTATCTATTATAATTGTGCTCCATAAACATGGTGCATCCATGTATGTCTGTAATAAGCTGTTTTTCTGGGAATATACCCAGAAAAGGAAGAACCTGGTCAAATGGAATTTCTATCTTTAGTTTAGTTTAGTTTAGTTTAGTTTAGTTTAGTTTAGTTTGGTTTTGTAAGCATCTGCATACTAATTTCTAGGAAAATGCTCTGGTATGAAGGTTTCTTTAAAATTTCCTTTCAATTTGTACCTATTACTCTTTCATCCATATTCTGAAGACAAACAGAATCTATCTAATCATTTTTAAATATTTTAAATATCTTTGAATATATATTAAGTCATATGTTTTACAAATTGAACTCTCAGGCTCTTTGCCATTTTTCATATGTCATGATTTCTAACTCTCTTGCAGTGCTGTTATTCTCCTCCAAATGACATCTGGCTGCTGAGGTTTCTCTTAACGTGTGACATCTAAGTAGCATGTTACCAATGCAAAACAAAGAAGACCTGGTCTTTTTAGATTCTCTGTTTTCTCAATGGAACATCCTGTTAAATAGGCCTGTGAGACGGATAATCTATATTTTTATATAACGAATGAGTTATATTCAATTTAAACTTTTTAAATTTTCACAATTCCTAAGCCGTCCCCCCCACAAAACTTTAGAGTCATGATTTCTACAAAGAATTCACACAGAAGATAGATAACTATACTACTAATCTGTTAATTCATCAAAAAGAACAATTTGTGCTTTGTTTGATTGATCATTTTTCCTCAAACCCATATCTTATCATTTAAACAGCTACTTTGAAGGTAAAATGCAATGCATTAACCAGTGTTAATCTCTATTACCTTGTTTTGAAATTCTGTATCATTTTTATTTTTTTGTTTTAAATTTTTATAAAAAGAATTCAGGGGGTAATAATCTAGGACTCTATCTATCTATCTATCTATCTATCTATCTTATCTATCTATCTCTTTTGTCTTTTGGAGACAGAGTCTCTTTATGCAGTTCAGGCTGGCCTTGAGCTCACTTTGTAGCTCAGGCTGGTCTCAAAATTACAAAAATCCTCCTGCCTGAACCTCCCAAATGCTGGGATCACAGGCATGCACCACCACACCCGGCTAGTTTAGGGTTCTCTTTGAACACTTCTTTCACTAAATTGTAGGTAAGAGTACTTCAGAATATAAAAAGGAGTAATGCTGAACCACATCAGAACGAACAATGTAAAGTACATACTGTAAGGTGATTATACAATTTTTCCCACTTTTTGTTTTTTATTGGTACAAATTTGCAGGACATAATGACTACACCCCCTGGGGGGAGGTGGCACATGTACAACACACACCTCCGTTATGTCTTCAGCTTCCCCCAGTCCTTTTCCCTCCCTCAATCTCTTGATCCTTTTCTCTTCTCTCTCCTGTTATTTATCTTTTATTTGATCTTTATTTATAATTTGAGTTTCTCACATAAAAGAAACCTGTAATACTTAATTTGGTATGACAGATTTATTTCATTTAACATTATGATCTTAAGATTCATCATTTTTTCTACAACGATTTAAGTTCATCTTTCTTTATGGCAGACTAGTGCTCCATTGTGTTTAAATATCACTCTTTCTTTATTCATTTATCTGCTGATACACATCTGTGCCACTTCAAAGACTTAGCTACATAAACTGTGCTACTGTAAACATGGATGTGTGATTATAATATGATGTCTTTAGCTCTTTCAGGAAGTTATTTTACTTAAATTTTAAAAATTAGGGCCAGAGATATAGTTCAATGGCACAGCACAAGGTCCTGAGTTCAATTCTTGGTGTCAAAGTGAATAAATAAGATTTTTAAAATTTAAAAAAAAAATTAAAATACTACATTAAAAGAAAATTTACCATTATTCACTTCCAAAATATTCCTTCTGGCTCAAAATATTCCCCTTGCATCAAACATACTACTCCCATCATTCTTGCCACTTTCTGAAGCAGTTCTGGAGTCCTATTTTGTGTGCAGCCTTATCAGGTACGCTCACACCTACAGTGTATGCTGCTGCTGAGTGCCATCCAATGGAAAGGGGGGCTCGTAAAAACATTAGTGTGTCCTCCTTCACCAGACCCGGCACTGTGTGAGTTGTGGCTGTTCTCCAAAGTCAGCATAACCATGCAAGGTAAACTTTTGAATTGATTCAAGACATTGAGATAGATACAACAGTAAAACAAAAGAGAGTCAAGAGAAAGGACTTTCAGAATTAAGTCAGAGAATGGCAAGAATGATAGGATAAATGTGGCTGAAAGTGAGTTGAAGTATTTTGAGGGGATTTGGTGGCAATATTTGTTTTACTATAATAAAACTTTTTAACATGTAAAATATTTGCTGTAGTTTTCAATCACATTGCATATATCATGGCCCCTATAAAACTTGGTAGTGGAAATTCTGAACAAACTATGTAGAAGAAAGAAGGACCTGATTTTAAGATCTAGAAATATTATCTCTTTTTGTGTTCTTAAAACTAAAACTAGGTTAGTGCAAAGGTAAATTAAAATTTTATGTATAAGATAGAATAGCATCTGTCAAGGTAGGTTTCCAGAAAAATCAGTTGTTGAGCTATTTTAACAGATATTAATTGAGAATGAGAAATGTAAAATAAACAAAAATAAAGACTTCTCAAATCCTTACATTTGCAAATATGAATTGCTACTTCTCAGATCTTCCAAAACATCAAAATTATCTCAGAAGATTTTGAGTATGATTCAGCAGATCCTGGTAAGACACATTCTGTGAACAACTGTTGGGTGATTGAAACCACTATCAAAAGAACTGCATTGGCACATATGGGGGATTTGACCATGAACAACCTTTTATTTTTCAGGGAGAAAGTGGGAACAGTTTTTTTAGTGTGGATTTTTTAGGGAATAATATGCTAGATTCAAACTACATTTGACTATTTAGAAAACAAAAGCACCATTAAAATCATTTTAAAACTCTGAGTTGAGAGGGTTTTGTATTTTTATTTAGCTACAAAGTTTATCTAAGAAAAACAACCAACTTTTAGAAACACAATAAACTGTCTAAATATTCAAAATACATCTCCTCAAATTCCACGTAAAAATAAATTCCATAGTAAAGGAAACCGTGGCTGTGAAATTTACCCCAAAAGCAGGAACGCTGTATGACAGCTCCCCACGATGTGCTGAATCCACATGGTACAGGGTCAAGAGCCGGCATTTGGGTCAGTAAGATGCTGAGTTTGGAATGAACCTTCTCTAGGGCTAAAGAGCTACAGTTTCATCCTCATAAACTTCACATTCATTTGTTTTGAAAGTCACTGGAAAATATTATTGGTTCCCTTTACTAAAAATAGACTTTAAAAATTTTGTCCTAAGAAACTGTCAGATTTGGGGAAGCAAATACTATAATTGAAAGCATTTAACAAATACAAACTCAAGCAAAGAACTGAAGTTAGGCAACACATAAAATGTCACAGTACTTTTGCAACAAAATCTGCTCTTCCAAAAACAATACGCAGCTCCAAAGACACACACATATATCCGCTTACAAATATAGCACACACACAATTACTCTGGGAACAGGCAGTTACTATACATTGTGCATTAAATAAATAGTGCAACTCATCTAAATTATTACAGCACAAATAATACTTGCCCTCCCTTTCTCATTAATATTCTCTCAAAGGATGGCTTTCTAAAAAGAAAAAAAATATAAATTCATAAGCATTTCAGAATTCCAAGTAAAAACAGCAACAAATACATATCCGAAATAAAAATATTTAAGTGTAAATATTTAAAACATTTATCAAAGCAATTTTCTTTTCTTTTAAAGATACCTGCAAAATGTGACTTCCCAAATGTGCTTCAAATACTTCAATGGCTAGTGCGCTGGGGCTTCTCCTTCGTTGTGCACCTATAACTTAAAAAAAAGAAAGAAAGAAAGAAAGAAAAGGAAGAAAAATAATTAAGTAGGAGTTCTGATTTTATAATGTCAGCTTAATTTCTGTCCAACTGCACCACTACCCAGTCATGATATCAATGAGATCTGAAAGAAACACTACCCAGTATTAATTTTGATTCTGAGTTGTCAGAACATGAGCACAGTATAGGTTGAATATTAACTTCCAGAAGCATTAAAAAGAAAATTAAAACCCATACCCAGTTTTTAAAATTTCCTTTTGTTTTTCCTAGTATATTATAGAAAAAAAAAAAAAAAAAAAAACCTCAGATATTTCTATTCCTTTAAAACAAATTAGTACATTTTAAAATTAAGGTAGTGGTATTTTTCAAGCATCTACCAACTACTTTCCACCCCAAAGAAATCTAAACTTGTCACATCTTCTAGGCTAAGAATAAATGAATAGGACATTTATTATATTTTCTAATGCAATAACTTTGATGGTTCAATAAAAGTAACAAACAGATAAGAGATTGTCGTTAATGACCATTTGTCCTAGTGAGAAGTGCCCCGCCACAGCTGGATTTCATAGTTGCTGAATATTCACATGTAACTATGCTTTGGGACCCACAAGGAGCACACGGGGACCCTTTGTCAGCAGGTGCCTCTGGTCAGTGACTGCTCCTACCTAAGTCCCCAAACAGGACGGCCCTCCTGCTAACCAAGGGTAATCCTTCTCCTCCTGACCCACCCCACAAACTCTGCCCTCAGGGACCTGCCACTCACAAAACCCCAATAACTCTTAACAAGATTGGTCTTGTAAGGTGTGATATTTGGAGAACCAAAAGTGAAGGTTTCCTCTTTGCAAGTTTTTAAAACGTGAGGTGCCAATTTGCTTTTAAACATAGACTTCTGTTCTGTTTTGTTTTTAACTCCAAGCATCATAAAACTGTTTGCTGCACAGTGATTTATAAAAGATTCATATCTTCTCTAGATTTCCAACAAGTAAAGTCTCCATATCCCCTTGCTTTTCATGAAAAATTTTATTACAAACCTCTTCTTTTTCAAGCCTAGCTGCTACTAATTGAAAATCATATCAAAATTCTCTATTTCTGACTTCTAAATATACTTTCAGCTAGGTGACAAGAAAATTTCAGCAAAAGACTGCTGGGAGAATTTTGTTTCATTTCAGTTACTGAGTCAGTCTGTTGAAGCCATAATTTAATAGGGATTATAATATAAACACACTTATGATTTTTGTGCTGTGCTATGGTACAAAGTTTACCACTACAATGTCTAAAAGGCACTTCAAAATTAACTTGAGTGTTCAGTACCCTTATTTCTGGCAAGAGAAAAATAGACGAAAATTTTTTTCAGTGGAAAACTTATAAAATATAATGGAAAAGTGGTTATTATTAAAGAATATTCCAGTAGGAAGGAATCTAAGAGATCTCTTCCCCAGCATACTTGTTTGCTTAAGAAACAAAATATACAGCTACAGTAAAAATTTTAAAATAGAAAAATCAGGTTTTATCCTGAGATTAATCTTTATTATAAGCATAGACATAGGATTTAAAATATTTTAGTATTCAAATATATTTAAGACAGCACTACTGTGTGTGTGTGTGCGCGCGCGCGCGTGTGCGTTTCTGATTAATTTCCTATTCTAACATGCACATTACCCCCTTCAAAACTCCTTTGGCATTTTTGATAATGCAGCTGTCTTGCTGAATACTGTTTTCAGTTTCTAGAGTGTTAATTGCACATTATGGTAGCTTGGTGTGAATGATCCCACATGAATAAAATCTGCAGCCTCTTTTTTTAAAGATTATGGGGGTGGGTAGCTTTTGGGAGGGAAAGGGGGGATGGAAAGACTTCTAGACTGTCCACTCTCTTTTTGAGGCAGTAATTATGATTCAGAAAGATCACTACTGGTAGTTCATAATTTGTGGGGCACTTCAGGGCTTTCCAATTACAAGGTCTAAAACATTAAAGCACTGTACCTCATTTAAAAAGGTACCAACTTTAGGAAACAAGCTATTCTACAAATGACTGGATCAAGACTGGGCCAAGACAGCAACAGCCACTAACCTATAGGAGACCTTAAATGTGACAGGAAATGTGGGAAACATGTATTTACTACCAGGCCCATGAGGCAAGTTTCGATGACCAAGGATGGCAGCTCAAATACTTTCTAGAAGCCCAAGAAACTGTTGTCTTGAATAACATGCAGGGGTCATTCAAGCCAAGTCTTTGCTGGTCTTTTGTTTCTTGAGTTTTCCCCACTAGGGATCAGACTATTCTCCAAATAAATGTCTTCATCAGACCTTGCACCTGAGAGTCCTACTTGCAGGCATTCTTTGTTCTTTTAAATCTGCTAGAAACAGAAGTATGCATCCCCATACATGCTAGCATAATATACAAGTGTCTTGTAAGTAGTTTCATGCTATTCTCCTCAATGGCATTTTTATGGTTCTGGAACTTCTCCTGATTTATATGTTTTTCACTTATGCAGGTGATGTGGGCTGTAATGACAGTTCCTAATTTTACAACCAACATAAATATGTTAAACAGGAGCCCATTATGCCCCTGGTAGGAGCCCTGCTTTAACACTGGCATTATTGGTAACTGAAGAGATGTTAAATACATTCTTACCTTGCTTTTAACCTATCGTATTTGGCATTTTGAGAATTGAGACACTGATAATTCAGAAACCATGTAAACATAATTACTTTGTTTCTCTGTTTTAATCTTATTGTATTTACAGAGGATCATTAATGCTTAAAGATCTGAAGGGCATTTTGTCTTATGAGAATCATACTTTATAAAGCTTTCATAGGTTTTCTTATTTTCACAATTTACTGATTTTAAACCTGCTTGGTAGCCAGTATATAATACATATGCATTACCACTCAACAATCCTGTTTCATCTCACTTGCTTACATGTTTCATTTTTTGTTCAGTTAAAAGATGACTTTTTCAAAACTTAAAGAATATCAAATTAACCAGTGTGCACACACACACACACACAAACACGCGTATGATACTTCCAGATAAACAAAAGATGTAATCCCTTATCTATGAGGATTATGTTACTATCTGACAGTGAGGAGAGCTACATAATTTGAACAGCTTATATAAAGTGTTAGAAGAAAAAAATCAAACATAATTCAACTGAAAATTATATTCAATATTTGCTCAGTGCTTATTTGATGCTGAAAATGTCTAGCTACTATAACGATTATGGATCCTAACAAACACTTCAAAGGAAAATTTTAACCAATTTAAAACAAAACCAGGCCAAGCAAACAATTATCATCAATAAGCCCCTCATTTCTACTGATGTGTTTTACAAGAGTTAAAGCACCTCAAGTGTTAAGAGACTCTAAACAGAAAAAAAAAATATGAAAAGAGAAAGGTTTGTTTTTTTTATTTTAAGATCAACTAAGGAAATCCTGATTATCTCTTTGAGAAATCCAGAACAACCTGCTGAATCATTAGGACTGCGCATTTGGCCTCCCTCTCAATGAAAAGAATATACAGAGGGATACCACAGTCTGAAAAATCAGCTTTACCCTGCAACAGTATCAGAAACAGTGTTCTAATCTGGAGTCTTCAGCATGACCCCTCAGGGTGGTCGCTGAGAATTAATTCTCTAAAAGACAATCCCTCTTTCAGAAACACACCACACATGCCTGCTGGCTTCCTGACCAGCCTCCTCTCCTCCAGGGATGCACAAACGTGAGGAAGGCTGAGGATTAGCACTCAGTGGGAATTTGACCTATTCAGGCAAAAGGTCAACTTGCCATGGAAGAACCCATTACAAAACAGAAAGAGGACAGCTCAGTGGACACACATATTGAAAGGGGAAAAGACATGAGCCCTCCTTGCCTGTGTCCTGCCTTGCCCTTTTCTCTGACGGCCCTCCCCATCCCCACCCCTCAGCAGCACAGCCCTTGGAGGGAAGTACACCACAGGCCACAGGCCAGCAACAGAGGAACTTACTATTGAAGGAACCCCTTGAAAGATATTCCAAAGTGAAGACAAGTGTGACATCATGAGAGACCATTTCCAGTAGTTTATTTCACTAAGATCCTGAGAGGATCATCTCAGGGAGGCTTTCTCAGCTCCTCCTAATACTCTGGAGAGCAGGAAGTAAATATCACCCTAAAGTTCTACAAGTAAAATCTCAAAGATGGAGTTATCCACTCGGTAAAAACGAAAGCTTTGTACGGGCTCACCTCTGATGGCTGCCCTCTGAATCCTTCATCCAAGGAGCAAGGATGTGTTCCCACACTGAGCTTGGCAGAGGGAGGGCCAAAGGACATGCTTAATGGAATCCCCAGATATCGCTCCCTGGGCTTTAGCACTAGGGCTAGGCAAAGTCAGGGTCTGAGAAAGAATGGAGTATAGAATGCTTAATGAGTCCTTTCATGGCTACAGAAGAAAAGAAAAGGGATTTCTCTTAAAGAATCTCAATTAGCCTCCTTACTCTAGGGTTAAGGAAGCCAGGGAGGGTTTCTCAGGAAGGGGTCTCAGAAGTTTATGAGGTATGTGTTACCGTGTTTCCCATCAAAATCAACATTTCTACGTGTGCATGTAACACGGGACTAAATCTTTCTTCTGAATCGGGCCCCCACATCCCTGCCTATTTCTTATGGGCACAAACTGCATCCTTTCAACACTGAAGCCCTCAGCTGTTTGTTTGTGTGTGCCTTCGACGCAGGGATTTTGGTTTGGAGAAGAGACACAGAGGCAGTGCTAGCTTCCAGCTTAGCCCCTCTAGCAGTGCTGTAATTAAAACTGTGCCACGGAGAACACTGGAACGTCGTTGAAAGCATACAGAGTTTGCATGCAATACATCTCACAAACATCTGAAAAACACATAGGGATTTTTCAATGCATTTTCACCAAGATCAGTATCTGCTCTTTAAAGTGTAAGATAAGAGATAATCAGACAACAGAAACGGGGGTGAGCATTGTTAATTAGGCATGTGATTAAAAATGAATACAAGGGGGAAAAACTTCCTATATTCGGACGAAAACACACTGGTCTTATTTTTCTATTCTTATTTAGAGAATTTTTTAAAATTAAAAATCTATTTTCATAATTCATATCTTAGAACCTATTATCTACTACAACCATTATCTAGTGCTACCAATTTAGGCAAAAAGGTTTTTAAGAATATAAGTGACATTTTAGGCAATCTTGTGTTGACACAAAATTCTTTGGTGCAGCATTTATTTAAATTTCTCCCATAACTTAAGTATGGGTTAAATGTATTAGGGAAAAGAAATAGATAATATGACTGTGAAAGTTTCAATATTCATAAATGCACTACTGAATTCGAGAAAAAAGTAACTGTCTACTCTTCTCAAAAAGTACATTTATACTGCTTTGACTGCTAAAGAATTAAGGGGAAAATTTGTCACACTCAATAGGAAGTGTTTATACTTCTCATCTTCTTAATAATTAACTAACATTTATGTGACTTTTGATAACCTATCTTTACAGTATTATATACCAAAACAGCACAGTCCTCTAAATGTAAAACAGTATCCCAATATCACTGCAGAAAGTGTGGCAGTATTTTCTTTTATTTGATCAGCAACAAATAATAGGGGCTTCCTTTTAGTACTAAGTTTCCATTTTAAAGATATACTTTGCCCACCTCACCTTCCTTTTCCATGAAACTAAATGCAAGTTCTGAGGCAGATACTTCTCAGTCTGCAGCTGGCAAGGGAAGAAAGTGGCCTTTCTCCAGCAACCTGGTACTTACTGGGAGCTACTGCATGGCTCTTACACAGGTCACTCTTAGGACGATTAAACTTCTTTATGAAATGGAATTCCTGATTGTGGTTGAAGCTGCTGCTGGATCACAGCATATAAGGGACTGAGGGAGCCTGACAGTCAGTGTCCCTAAGGATGGGACCTCAGGAAAAAAATCCATTCTTTCTGTAAATTTCCAAGAGAGACAGAAAATACATTGGGTTATACATCCATCTCCTCGACATGGGGAAGTTTTAAGACTGAGACATTCACAGAATGATTTCAGAATACAGTAGAGGAGGGTCTTTGCATGGCAGCATTTTGAGTTTTATCTAACATGAGCTATGCAAAGTAAACTATCCTAATTTACTCTTGATCAGGGTTACAGCAGAAAACCTGTAAAGCCTTATTGTAAGACATGCGCCATGCTGGTGGGCAGGTCCTGATATCCATCAGCAAGGTTGTCCCACTTGGTGAAAGGGTTTTGCAGGCCATGCAAAGTAGGCCTTGCAGGCATTATTTAGGCTCCCAGGCTGAACATGAGTGTGTTCTTCATTTAGGAAGGTGCTCTTTTTGCCCTTTTTCTTTACTTATTTTCTCAGGACTGGATGTTGAACCCAGGACTTTTACACTCAGTTATATTCTCAGCCCTCCTCATTTTTTCTTCTTTTTTTAAAAATTTTGTTAAAAGATTTTACTAAGACACTAATTTTCCCAGGTAGGGCTTGACTTGCCATCCCGTGGCCAGAGCCTCCCAAAGTGCTGGGATTATAAGCACGCACCACCCTGTCCAGCTCACTTCAGACTCAGGCTCTAATCTGGGGCTGCCTGTTTTGCTCTTCTTTCATTTCCTCTTCTTATGAGATCTCCTGCTGTACTTCTTACTCTGAGAATAATACCATGTGTCTCTCTTGAACTAAGCCACAATTCATAGAAAAATACCAAATACCGTACTCTTCAAGGATAAAATAGAGGACAGATCAGGTGTGAATACAACACTAATGTTGTTACTGTGTCTTTTAATTGGCAAAAGCTATCTTTGCCATAAATACACTAAAATTTTTTTGAATAGTGTAAATTTTAATGGGGTTAGATTTGGTATACTCAGAGGAAAAAGGGATTTTTATACTTTCATTTTGTCAACTGTCTTACAATCTTACATACTGAATCCTGCTTTCTGGCTGTGACCCACCCTGATCTAAGAGGCAGTCGGCAACATGACTCTGCCCAGCATGAAGAAGTGGAGATCACCAGTAGTGCACATCAGTTGCAGTGACTGGTGAAAAGAAGAGATTTACATGTGTTATCTTGATATTTTTCTCAGACTGAACCTTTCACTCCAGTCCCAAAGCTTTATGTTATGACATTTGTACCATCTGCTACAAATACTGAGGTTAAGTCAAGCAAACCTTATTACTTCCAGTCTAATGCTCCATCCACCCACTGAGAATTCCTAGGCCATTAATATGACAGGAAACTAAAAATTGTTGGCTCTGTAAGAGGATGTTTATGTGGGAAAAAGGTGATGTCTCCTGTCCTCTACCTTTTCTCTCCTGTCCCATTATTCAAGCACTCAGTCCTCTTCTCCCGCTGACCTTCTTTTCTCTTCACCTTTTTATCCTAGCTTTTGGGCCATATCAATGCCATGACAGAATGTTCATAACATTCATTCTGCCAAAGGAACAGTCTACATAAATAGTTAGTGAAATAGGGTGGGTTGGTCCAAAGGACACAAGGCTCTATTCATAAAAGTACCTTCTCTTTACGTCACTCTGATCATTTCCCAAAACTCAACAATATCAAGCTATGGTATTATACTTATCCACCCAAAGCTCATTGAAGGCTTACAACGGGAAAGATACCAACTCCACTGACCTCAGTGCTAGAAATGTAAGCCAGTCTCTCATGTCCATGTCTAGATATGTTGCAGAAGAAAGCTAAAAATATCTCCTCTATGACACAAACTGTGTCAGGGAATATAAAAGTGAAGAGGTTTAACACTGGCTCTCTTGATGATGAGAAGCTAGTGGGGATAATGCTACTATGCCAATGAATAAAATGCAGGAATGTGCAACTCGAATCAGGGTAGGGCAGGGATGGAGGATAAAGTCTTATACTGCAGTGTACTTCTTAGACAGGAAGGAAAGGGTGAACACACATTACCCAGAAACATACGCAACCCCCCACATTCATCCTCTAGGTTTCCTTAAGAAACCTGCTTTCCTTAAGAATCAATTCAAATGGTCACTTTGTATTTGCACTCAGGAGGCTCAGCATCTACTCAGAGCTACCTGAAAATCTTTACTTTATAATTTTAACTCCTGTTCTATTTAAACACCACTGCCTATATCAAAGTCCCTGAGATACATATCCATATCACAGCATCTAGCTCAGTTCTATACCAGGCAATTCTGTCACCAGATTGTTATCTCATTTCAGAGTAATGAATGGAACTAGCATGACTCATGTCCCTTATTGTAGGATAAACAGTTCATCCAAGATGCTGCTTGTCCTGTGTGCTTAAAGAAGGAGATCCCTGGGAAGACTTGAATTATGGGGTGGCAGCTGTACATAGGGTTCTAGTCAGAGACACTTTCACATCTTCCCTTTATTTCCCATTAGCTGAGTGATACTGTAAAGTTAGACTCTGTGGACCTCAATTTCTCATTCTGTCAAAATAGTGAATGTCTCCTAGAACAGTTGTGAGAACATGTCACAGGTCCTGTGCCTCTTTAATTTTTCTCCTAGAACTTACTTGCATAGTATCTGTTTCTCCCACTAGCTGTTACCTTCACAGGCCAGATGAATCCTTTTGTGAAGTGTTGAAATATTAGCAGTTAGAATAGGGCCCAGAACCCAGAAGGCACACAAAAAATACTTGTGAATAAATAAATATTGCCGAGTGTAGTCCCTAGCCATAGGAAATGCTTAGTACACACCAGCTCTCTCCTTCTGTCAGGAAAAGCAGACAGCAGGCTGAAGATGATTTCACTAAAATATCTTTATCCCGGTTTTAACAGGAATCTGTAGCACTTTTTGTCCCTGTAGGTTGTTGCCAGCTTCCGCCTTTTCTAGGATAAGAGATCAGAACTATAGTGTCATCACAAACTCCATGAGCCAAGTGCAGTCAGGGCCTCAAACCAGTGCAAACATTTCACACACACTTGGGCAAAGAGCCAGCAATTCACTGAGTGTCAGCAACTGCCCAAGGAATTTTCTTTTGAAGGATTCACTCATGTCCTATTCGGGCAGTAACTGGCATTCATTTTAAGATGCTGAATGCCTCAGACGTAACTTGATTAGGTAAATGTACACAGTTGTTACCACTGAAAGCCCAAGTAAGCTCTTACAACTCCACCATCTTCCCTCTCAGTTCATATAAATAAAAGGCCACAAAGTTATCAGTGCTAACTAAGCAGGATCTAGGTCTTGCTAGGTCTGCATCACCACTGTCAGCTGCCCTTTCAGGACTTACAGAGGGGACAATTCAGGCAAAGTTAGAAATCATGTAAGAGCAATGGGGATAATTTAGAGTGGACTGATGGATTAATAAGTTTTCAAAACTATCATATTTGAAATCCAAATAAGACACAAATAAATGTGGTAAAATTATTCCTACCAAGAAACACGTTTAGGAGAAAAAACTGCAAGACTTGCCACTTACATTCAAGGTTGGGCCCAACCCATTCTCTATCAGAGGTTCTTAACATGCTTCCTTCTTTGGATAATGAAGCTGCTTCATAACCCTTTTCCTAAGATAGCAGTCAAACATAAAACTTTGCATATACAAGCAGAATAGAAATTTACAGAAAAGTTCAGACAAACCCACCCACTCACACCCTCCAGTTCAATAATCTCTGTTTTGGGTAAGAGCAAGGTATTCTCATATAACCTTTACCATCAGTGGGACTGAACAAGTGATTCGCTGAATGAATGAGTGAGTAATCAAATGAATGCTCAAATGAATGAATACAAGAAGATTCAGTCAAGAGAGAATATACAGCCATAGCAGACACTTGCATTCTGTGTGGAGACTGTGAGACTGAAAGAAGCAGCCAGTTAGTGGGTTTATTCACAAAAATTGCCTTGTGGAATTATACACTGCTCCTCCCCTTCTAAATGCAGACGGAGGGAGGAAAGGAAAAAGAGATAATGAAGGTTTGCAAATGAAGTGGGTACAACTGTGCAATCAATCAACATTTTCTGAAAAAGAATCTGCATCTCTTGCCAAAAATCTGAACTGAATAACTGAACCAGAATTCTGATGAGAACGGACTTTGCCACTAGCCACTCATTTTTATCTGTCTTCCAGCTGCTTTGCTTATCTTTTCCAGAAAGCCCTGGATCTCTTCAGTGTGGTGGGTTCAAGCACAGGAATTTCTTTAACCACAGACAAATGCATGCTCTTTACTGAGTGTTTACTGTTTTAGGTACTATGTTAATTGGAAAGGATGTAATCCAATTGTTTGTATAAGCATTCACTGAACACCTACTAAGTGCCAGGAGACAGGCCGTAAGAGAGGGAATAAAGAAAACTGTCAGACAAATAGCCTTGCACGGAGCCAGCATCCTAGTAGGAAATTCAGACAGCAACACCAATAACAGTAATATATGCACATCTTTACATGAGAAGCAATATGAAAAGAAACCAAAGCATCAGGGAAACAAGAGGTAGGGATTTCAGTTTGAGGATGAAAGATTAGGGAAGACTTGTCAAAGACCATAACACCTGATTAGAGATATGAGTAAGGTAAAGAAGGGTGTGATATTCAGGTGAAGTATAAAGGCTCTATTATAGTAGGAGCTTATTATGTTAAAAAAAAAAAAACTGTCAAAAACTCAGCACCCTAAGGAATGTAGAGAGAGCCTCCTGAAACAGTATCGAAGTAATGATTGACTTGGTGGATCCCAAGAGAAAAAGCACCTCCCTTGAGTGGGCTAACTCAAAACCTCAAGAGAGAAGAGGAAACCTGTAGTAGAAATGAGTATAACCTCTTGAGGAAAATGGATTGTGGGGAAATTGAGGTACAGAGAACACTGTACACAATGATACTATTGAGAAAGACACAGGAGTTCAGGAGAAAAATGGCAGAAAGCATCTGTAGGGCCAATCACAGCAGACCAAAATACTGTACAGGAGTTCAGAGTCCATATACAGCCATGGAGATCCACAACGGCTGAGCAGGGAGGCACATGAGCACGGGAGGATGTTACATCAGTAGGGTAATATGCAGAAAGAACTGTGTTTGGAGGAAAGCTAATAGAGTGGCAATTGTATAGTCTGGTCAAGGAATGATAAGGAATTGACTCTTGTGTATAAGTTTATGAGTCTGTAGATAGAATTAAAATCTAAAAATATTGTGAGAGCTTTGAGTAGTAAAGGCAAAAAGAATTGAGAGTAAATTATTGGGTTTGCAAACAGTATTCAACACATCATTCCCATTTTAATTTATTTCTATTTTTTGGAAAGGGGTTCTAATTTTTTTACCTCAATCCTAGTATTTTGTTTCATGCAAAAGGTCACTTTAGAAACAATAGCAGAATTCAAATTTTGACTTGTAAACATTACTTGGGCAGCACATCAGTCAATTTCAAAATTTGTGCCTTCATTGTTTGACTGTTTGATCATTTTTTCATGTCTTTATGTTACAGTACAAAAAACTATTTCGAAGATAACAATACACAATATATTAACCATTGTTAATTTCTTATTATTTTGTTTTGAAATTCTGTAACATCATTTTTATTCTTTTTTCGTTTTAAAATAAAACGATCTTTTATTTAAAAGGTATGTGTTAATTGGTTTGCATATTTGGGACTTCCTCTAACAATGTTGTTAAACATACAGTTTTGCAACAAACCTTCAATTTATGTAAAATATAATTTAAATTTAACAAATGAATACATTGTATCAAAGTTTAGAGGGAAGCAAGTATTAAGGAGAAGATAGGACATTAAACTGGCATGTCTATAAGACACGGGGCCCACGCTGAGGGCTTAGTTCTCAGCAGAGATGAAGATCTGGCTGCCAGTCATTAGCATGCAGGTGACACCAGCAGCCATGGGAGGGTAAGAGGGAAGCCGGGCTGGGTGCCCAGCCTGGGGAACATCTGCATTTGGAGCCACACAGAGGAAAAAGAGCCAGAAATGCATCAGAATGAATGAGCTAGAAAGGTAGGAGGACGTCAGAAAGGTAGTGGTGTGAGAAGGCAGAGGGAGGGCAAACTTATAAAGGGAGACTCATCAACTGTCAGATGTGGGGGACACCAAAGGCATCAGTGGGGACTTCATAATCAGGTGAAGAGTAATTAAAAACTGAAAATTATGAGTTATGCACTTTAAATTCCTCTTCTAGATGTTTCGAAGAATAAAAGATGAAAGATTGGCAAGAAGAGTAATGGGGAAATGTCTAGGGAATAGGAGTTTCCGAAGTACTTTGGAATGCTTACGCTGAGAAAAATTACAGCAAAAAATCGTGAAAGAGAAGCAAAACCTTCAAAAGCTGCAAAATTACCTGAAATTTGGATGAAACAAAGAGGCAATACACTATTTTTAAAATGTTTACACTTCACTATAAACAGAATCTACGAAAAATGATGCACCAGGGCGTGGTGGCCAAGCCCTCACAGGACAGATCTAAAATTGTGGTTGACAATGAACAACACAATAATCTGCAATCCATGTCCATAAGTTTGTTTCTACAGGCAAAGCTGCCTGGACACATCTCAACTTGAGATGTGGCCCTGAAATCTCTGCTCTCTACCTCCATTAGTGAGTCTCCATTCTGTGAGTTCTCCTTGCAGAGCTGTCACCCTCCACCATGATTTTCCCCACTATGTAAAGCAGAGAACCAAACAATCCTCCTGAGGAACCTTGCCTCCCCGCAGCAGTGACTTCCCCGCCAGTTTCATGAAGACATGAAACTGTCTACACGGCTTGCTAAAGAAGTCAGAATGCCAGAAAACATGCAAGATCACTTTGGGCTGATGCTCTTTTGAGACTTCCTCCTTGTTTCATGCCATCAGAATGGATCATCCCTCACTTATCAACAAATATGCTCCCTCTCCGTTAAGCTGGCCCTGTGCCTTTCTTTCTTTGAATCTCTTTGCTACAGTGAAAGCTCTTTAAGTGTATCATAAATAGAGGAGTGACCCAAACTGTTTTTGGAGTTCTTATCATTTCTGGCTTACAAAAGCAGTCCGTCTTTCTTCCTGTAGCCAATATCTGTCAAATACCCACAGGTAAGTGTTTCAAGAGCTGATTAACATACTCAGCTGTGAAGTAAAAGAATATTACACTGTATAATAAAAGAAAATTAAACTGCCTTTTATTTGTTGAAAAAGGCAAGTGAAAGAATCTCAGAATTTTCCTGTATTATTTAATGAATTTTGATTAATCCAACAAAGAAAGTCACAATGGCTCATTACGGACATAAGAAGCACTTGTTTCTCAAGAGATGGTTCTGACAGAAGCAACTGCCTCACCTGCAGTAAGGTTGAATTTTACAGGTGACAGGAGAGAAAGACAATGTTTCAATGAATTTCAAAAATACTGCTTTTCATTTTCTTGGACCAAATTCATTGTTACTCATTTGTAGCATTGTTACTACCTCGCTTGTTTCTTCAGTTGAGATGTTTCTTCAGTTCAGTTGTTTCTTCATAGTTGAGTTGACTTAAGTTCTGTCTATGGTCTTAAGTTTGTTCACATTATATATTATTTTCACTTTTTTAGATAAAACTTTCAAAGTTAGCACCAACTGAACTCTAGTTTGTCTTCTTCTACATCCTTTGAAGAATACTGAAATTTATATTTATCTTTGTCTAGAAGTATTTAAGATTACTTGAAAAGATGAGGAGGCAGCTCTGATTTAGTATGAAAATCATAGCTCTTGGAACAAGAAACCTTCATTTCTAGTAACAGCTTTCTCCTCTATTTGTTGGTGAACCTGGATGAGACACTTGACATCCAGATGTTAGTTTCCCCATTCTGAAGAATATGACAATAATACCCTGCCCAAGGAGGTACAACAAGGTTACATGTCAATGTTTGTGACAGTTTTCTAGCAAATACCTAGTAAACAGTAAGGAAAAAATATTTACTCAGTCTGGATTTTTAATCTCTCCATAGTGAGATAAAAATATGTGCCAATAAACTCGTTTGATGAGGATTAAAGTCACTATAGTAGGATTACACAAACAAGACTCTTTTGTCACTTCTTAGGTTGTGTGTGACACTGAGCCAGCAAGGAAAAAAAATCCCAATCAATACAGTCTCCAAAGAGATGAACATATTGCCTCCTCCATCAGCATAATATTCAAGGATTAAATGAGATATGCAGAAGGTATAGTACACTGCCCGACACATTAGAGGAGTTCCTTTCTCCTTCCTCAAGGATATGAAATCTATTAATCTTTTGTAAATTACAAAAATTATAGATTTTGCAGTGTATATTACAATAATATCCTTGTTCATAAATAGAAATAATGAAAATGGTAATCATATTTCTTGGTAATCAAAATGGTAATCAAAATTTCTTGATGTATATGAAAATCCTTATACATAGTTGAACTGTGGTTCTCCATTATGTTTTTTTTTTTTTTTTAGCATAACAGTCTTGGTGAGAATAAAGGAAGAAAAGTAATACTTTGTGGTTGCTTTAGGTGTACACATATATATTTAAAAACTTGTAGTTATATTATCAGTTTCTAAAAAAAAACATAGAAACAGGGAAAGTACTGAGACACTTGGCTGAATTACCACCAGCTAATGGAGGGACACAGGTACTCACACACTCCTACTATAGAAATAATAGTGGCATAGAGGTTATCTTCTAGTGTTTGCTAAGAGGGATACACACTGGACAAAATCAGCAGCCCTGTGACATTCCACCCTCTGTGCTCTGGTCCTGTTTGGTCACCGCTCTGTTGTCAGGCTCATCAAGACAGCAGCATGACACTGCATGGCTATGGCTATCTGATTATTGGCTAGTGAATATTCCCAAAGGGCACAGCAGACTAGGTAATCACAGGCAGCAATCTTCTCTGTTTACACGAACAGTAGCTAAAAATAAAAGAAAACCAATTTTGAAATTTTTAAAACTACATTTTGACTAGAGGCTTTTAAACAAAGCCTCCATATATATCAGTCAAACAGAGAGCTTGGCAAGCTTGTATGGAGTCTATTAAAGGGGAATAAGGTTCATGAATTTCAAGCTTGGAGGGCTCTAATTACCTCATGCTCAAACTTTAACTACAAAACTCAGATAAATTGCTGCACTAAAACCATAGAAGATCCTCCACCTGATTTGTGCCAGTGCATCTAAAGCTCAGTGAGGCTGATCCCAGTGAGGTTTTTCAAATCAGTCCTGAGGGACACTCTTCTGGACCTGTTTCTAATGAGTACGTACGGATTACTTGGATGTTTTGGTAAAGCTACCCGGTAAATTAGACCATCTGAAATTTTATTAGCCACAAAGCATTACAGGAGTCAGTCACATACGCCAAGAATACTAAGGGAATTAAAGTCGTTTTAAGCATCTATTAGCCAGGTATAAGAATTTCTGTTTCAGGACCTGGTTGGTAGTTGTAAAATTAAACTAATTGGTGAATAGTTACAGCTGTCTCCTCCGTGTTTTTGTTTTTAGAGGTGTGACTCTGTCTTGAACCAATTTATGTGCACCCACATGGGGGTCCTATATTTACTGTAGTTCCCCATGTTTGATTTGGATTCAAAAGGGAAAAGGGAGGGATGGCGAGTCTGGATATATAAACCATGGCGTGAAACAGCTAAACCAAAGCTCATACACTGACAACCTAAAAGTTGGGATTTAGCAAATAGTGGAGGAAGAAGAAAATGTAGGAAATATTCTCAAATATTCAAAACAGCCAGATTTTATTTGATGAGGCATGGAAGAGAAACACGGCTTTCCCTCTGCCTAGGCTAACACCATCTATGGGTATTTATCTAGTAACAAACTTTTATAGATGTGAAATATTTTAAGAAGTCTTTAGAAATGGCCTGAGGTAATTTCAAACTTAACAGACCCTGTCCCACCAGAGCTTATTACAGTGAATTTTATAACAAAGTACCCTCTACTTAATTTTCAGAGCCTAGCCAAGCATAGTAGAAATGCAGCTGCATTAAGTGCAATTAATGGTACAATAAAAGCAGTGGAAGGCTGTTTAACACCCAAGAACCAGCAGTAAACACTGGCTGCATGCTCTCCAATAGTCAGTGATGTGTCAAAGAACCTGGGGTGTGAGATTTCTGTACCAAAGCAGGAAATGCCTCTCTGCTGCTGGAGGAAAAAAAAAAAAAAATCTCCCATCCTTCAACCTTCCCAACCACACACTGTCCAAAAGGACACAAATCTGTTCCAGCCTCTGATGCCACTGGCATCCCTTCTCTTGGAGCAGGAGTACAGCACAGTAAGTTTGCATTCATCAGTGAGGGACAAGGAAAAATTCATTTCCACCAAAAATGAGGCTAACAGCAAGTGACTCATAACACACAAAATGATTTGGCTTTATAACTAACAAAGTTGACTGTCAAGTAACAGAAAAAGAAAGAAGTCTTCAATCAAAATTCAAACAAACTCAAAAAACAAGTACAGAAGACTGGTTCCAGGAATGTCTTTGAATACCAAAACCCAGAGGTGCAGAAATCTCTTAAAACAAATGGCATGGTATTTGCATACAATCTACACAACCCTCTCACTTATTTTAAATTACGTTTGGATTACTTGTGACTACTAATATAATATAAAGTCCATAAATAGTCATTATAATGAGAAAAAGACTGTATTTGCTCAGTACAGTTTCTTTAAATGTATTTTCATTCATGACTCGATAAGGGGAGTGACTATTTTTAACTTATATCAGTGATTTAAATAATTTTATCATGGAAAATACTTGAATATATCTGTTGTCTTAGTAAGTCTATCTCAATTCAGTGCCTTATTTCCATCCCTGGATGAAACTGGTTTTTGAATAATATAAATAGGCGAGGAAGTACACTAAAATTATATTTTTAACAATAACATCCCTATTAACACATTAAAGTATAGAGAATTCTTCCTAACTCTGTATTTTAGATGTGGTTCACCTAAAAAAAGAAAAGTCATAGACAATCCCCAAATTTCACATTACTAAAAAGATATTTCTAACCTTCTTCCTCAACAGCAGTCTCCAAGAGCTCTTACATTTGCCTTGGGTCTTCAGTTTCTAGGCCACTTTTAGTTGAAAATGCTAACAAACAAGAAGGGGAAGAAATCTCAATGGCCTGGGCTGTGGGCAAGCAAAACCAGGCCCCCATTAAAGGACGGGAGTGGGATCTGCTTCCAAGTGGAAGCACCACAGTGACACCAAACTGAGTCCCTTATCCTCCCAAATTACAACTCTGAAGAACTTCTCCAAAATAAAACAAACAAACCACCTCCAAGACAGACACTGCTACAAACTGACATAAGAGGAATGCTGTCTGAAAATTTACAGAGCCCTGAAAAGGAACACACTTTGGCAGTGTTGACTGGAAATGGGGGAACTATCACCTGAGCAAGGAAGCTTTGACAAGACATTCAAAACTATGCGTGGTTTCAAAATAATAAA
Source organism: Cavia porcellus (assembly GCF_034190915.1). Lineage (NCBI taxonomy): Eukaryota > Metazoa > Chordata > Mammalia > Rodentia > Caviidae > Cavia > Cavia porcellus. The sequence continues at coordinate 29,683,352 of NW_026947484.1, read as the reverse complement.
CAAACAACAAATAAATGTTTGTTTCTAAATGATCTAGAATGATGGCTAAAAATAAATTATTTGAATTAACAGTTTCCAATGAAGGGTTCCACTACTGGCCCACTTCACACGATTTGTTAAATTACTTTTATGAAAAGTAACATTAATCTCTGCCTATATAAGGTTTAAATAACTGTATCCATGGGCAAATGTATGCTGATGATGCCTCACCTCACCTCCCTGCACCCTCACCTCCATTCTTGCTGTCGCTGAAGAGTCCTCATTAGGGGCAGAGACCAATCCAGCAGAAGCTGAGGCAGTCATGTTCTAGAACCAGGTGGACTGAGATTTCAGTCATGGCTCTGTTCTTTGTGGAGCACTGCAGTCTTAGGCAATGTACTTGGTCCTGCAGATTCTTGATTTCTTTCTCTTTCAATGTGGATGAATTCAAAGGACTCAAAGTGTGGGCATTTTCACATGCTCAGCTGCTGATCAGATCCTCTCCTCTCAAGAGACAAAGACCTCCCCAGGGAGGTCTTTTAAGAGTTCCAACTAGATTTCTGGTGCTTCGGTTATACCATTTTCTGGCTCACACTACCTGTCAATCTCGATTCCATTTATAAAAAACAAAACAAAACAAAACAAAACAACCCTTGTCTAAATTCTAGTCTCTAATTCAGTGAACCCTACAAGAAAGAGTTGGAAGCACCTTTTCTGAGCTCTTACAACATACTCTCCATGGTTCTATGTTCACATTAAACCTTGCTTACAGTCTCTGTGTGTGTATGTATGTGTGTGTGCTCACACATGTGTGTGTCTACATGTTGCCTTTTGCTGTGACTGTGCATATTTAAAACCCAAAGTGCCAATAGATATTTTGAGTGGTCTTCCGAAATACATTTAAGCAATATTTTGAATTTAATGTTTGTCTTTTGCTACACTGTCTGAATAACACCAGTCCACCACTAGAAATTTGTCTGATTTAGCAAACATAGTTGTATAGAAAATCTGAGTAGATAATAAAACCTAATAATTCATATCACAGCATGAATTGATGTGAAAGCTTTGCTTTTCTCCAAAACCCATAAAGAACTGAGCTGCAAGAGGAGAACTAGAATCTTGATTATGAAGAAGAAAACATAATTTTTGAGCACAGAACCCTTTCAGGTTAATGAGGCTATCCAACCTCCTTTTCCTCTGTGTTGGGGTTAGGATGGCTATCTTAGGACGGTAGGTTTCTATGGGACACAGCAGCATGGATGAAAAGGTACTTGAACAACTTTGACCCACTTGCAAATGTTGCTCAGAACCAAGCCAGTGTCTAGGAGAACTGATGATACTCCCTCTTATCTCAGGCTCATAACAGATGGTCAGTTTTATCACTGTTTTTATTATGGATATATATATTTTGTGGAACTACCTAGGAACTTACGCTCCATTTATACTAATTTTTCCCCTGGATTACACTGGCTCTGTATTAAAAAAACTGAATTGTATACTTATAAATCTTTCTAATAGATCCTAATTTCCTTGAAGACAAAGATCACAGTTGAAATTATCCTAACCTTGAATCAACTTTTTTATGTATCTCACAGTCATTCCATAAAGATGATGATAATGATTAATTTCAGGCAACCAAGATTGGCTAGTGAACAATGAAATGAAATTCCAAGAAGTATTATCATTCAAGACACTTTTTATTTAAGTACTTGTCCAAGATGTGAAAAACAAGGGAGGGAAATGTGTGGTCTCAGCAGAGGGCATCTCATCTCTTGGACTGTACATTCATCCTCAGGCTAGTTACATCTTCTCATGTGCTCCGGGCAGAGCAATAAAAGCTTAATTCCGTATCCTTCCACCTGGCTAACCTGGGTTTTGCAAACATAAGATAAGGAAGTTAACTTTAAGAATATCAATCTACTTCCTTTCATGAGCTATAAATGCACTCTAAAGTAAAAGATACATACAAGGAGCTCTTGACCTAGTATACCTTTTAGCTTTAAGTGGAATTGGCTTTATTTTCCTGTCAACTACAATTTTTACTAAAGACTCCTGGCTTCTTTATGGCATAATAAAGTTTTTTCTAGGATTACAATAAAAAGCTTTCATAATACCCATGACCTGAACATTCTGGATTAATTTTTAAATTGCTTCTCAAAATCAGTACAAATGGCAATTTGATGTTTATGCCCTTGAAACCCAATTCTCCTCCCTTAGTCTCTATCATTTTGTTCTTACCTTTTAGAGAAAGTTTCATTATGTGAAAGCCAAGTTTAGAGGAGACGTCTGCATGGTCTGAGTAAAGTTTGCATTTATTTTAGTTCAATGTATTTTACTGTTAGAGGATATTAGTTAATACTGGTATTCCTTTTGGGGAAACATAAATATATATCCTCAGACAGACTGCTTTGCCATATCCTTTGCCATTAATATTTTCCTTTACTACTTAGAGAAGTGAGAAGAAAAGACTTTTTTTCTTTTTCTTTTCTTTCTTTCTTTCTTTTTTTTTTTTTTTAAGACATCAGGGCTTGCACACTATTTCCTTCTACTATTTCATGGTGGACCATTCCTTTCACTGCTCTTACCTCCCCGGCCCTCCTCCGGAGTATCTAAGACAACCTACCGCCTGGGGAACATCTGAGAATCACACAGGAATAACATCAGACCTGTGACTTCTTCCTGCCTGCCTGGTATTTCATGATGCCATTTATGAAATGGGCTGGCACTACAGTAGGTTCAGGAGAGTAAAGGGAATTGTTTAGAGATTTATGAAAAGTATGTGATAAAACTGTATGCAAATAAACTTTTATAAAAGGAGCTATGATGTGACAAATAAAATTGTTTTATTATTTGATCCAAATATTAAACTTCATTCCTAACACACAGCATATTATATAAACAAGTTATATGAATTTAAAAAATTACTTTGTAAGTTCATTTCAGATGCCTAAGTCTGAATTTCATTTAATCAGAAAGCATGTACTGATCACCTACTATGTACTGGAGATCCAGGGGACATTCAAGATACAATTAGGAGCAAAAAGATGTACAATCTCTACTCTCCTGAAAACTACAGACTTCTGGGTTGCAATTGTAGCCAATGGAACCCATGTAAAAACAAAAATCTCAAAGTATGCATGTCACTGTGTTGAAAGAGAAATCTATTAGTAGAGTAACTTGTTGCAAATAGAACATTTTTTATAAGAACTATTTTTACACATAGATATTGATGGTTCTAAGACTCTAAGATGAAAAACAAATCCACATTCACTATCGACATTAACATGAAAATTAGAATACAACATGGCTCATTGTGGTGGGGAGTAAGGGAGGCTTAGGCAGGAGAATCACAAGTTTTAGTCTAACCTGGGTATCCTAGGGAGTTGCGATATTAAAAGGTAGGCAGGAGGCTGGGAATGTACAGTGAGAAGGTCCTGCAGTACTACAAAAAACACAATTGTGTGTAGGACTTATATTTCTCATTTTTTAATTCAATATGTGTTTCAATCTCTGGTTAGGTAAATGTGTATGTTACCCACCCAAAAGGAACCAAGTTGGTTGCTATATATCTGCTATCCTTTGCAAAACAAATAAAAATAAACAAAGTGAGCCTTTTGTTTGTTGTATAAATAATGTGTCTGTTTCCAGAAAGTGAATAATAACTGGCTTTAAACTATTCATGCTAATTGCATTCTTCCATATTTGTCATCAATGTAAGTGTGAGAAGATAACACAGCATTGGCCAATAAGAGGTGTGAAGCCGAAGCTATTATGTAAGGTTTGATGCTTGGTACAACAACCATTTTCTCCCCATGAGGTAATAAGGCTTGAGTGGAAAAAAGCAATGTGATGAGGATGAAAGGACAGAAAAACAGGGAAGAATCCAGGTTGTGGCTCATGTGATTGAAATACTGGCACTGCCTACCCAGGCAACCAACATATTTCTCTTAATAAGACAATTAAATCATTTCAATGCTCAGAAAGCTATATTTTTTTGCTCCTATTTTGTGCAGCCAAAAGAATTTTAACTGATATAATTGTTGGTAATTGTTTTTAAATTACAAGCAAGACCTTGTGCGGCAAATATCAAGATATTACCCTCACTATTGGGACATTTTAAATTTTTAACTGAGTTGATTCAAAGAAGAGTATTCCAGTAGCATTCTAAGTTTGAGATCTCCCTTCTCATAGAAGTTTGCATAATTAACTCAAGACTAACACTGGAGGAACATAATGTGTAGATAGGAGGAAAAGGAGATGGGATGCATACTTTTAGTATGTATTTAAAGCATATGGAGGAACAAGAATAAATAAAAAGGAATGTGATTCAGTAGTAGTGGTATTTAAACAACAACCACATTTTTGGAAATAGATAAAACTATCTGTACAATTTAACCAGATTAAGGAAAAAGACTTATAGTTCAATGTTGGCGGCACTGAGAAGCAAAGAAAGAGTTAAAGGTGCCCGCAAAATAAACCCTGACTCAGATTTATAGAGTTTCAAATAAGTTCTACATTGACAAAAAACTAAAGTTGTTAAATCACCCCACAAAACACTTCCTGGAGATGTGTGGATTCAATTACTGAGCAAGAGACCACCAGAAGCAAAGATGTTATTTGTGGAATTTCAATGCAAAGCAAATGTACAGATGTTGGCATAAAAGCCAAACTATCTGAAATGGAATTGAAGATAGAGATCCAGAGAGAAGATCAGAAGAGATAAAGAATTAAATGCGCAATAAAAGAGACCATTACATGAATGGTCTCTGGGTGGCCAATGCCTTGTGACCCTCAGATTCTAACACTGATGACCTGTAGGAGCAAAACAAACACATAAGGATATAGAATAAAACAACTACTATACTAAATCATTATCCCTGTGGGCAGGCTATAAAAATCATATCATTCTCACCAAAAATAATTCATTAAACTGCACTCCAGCAGGACGTAAAGAACATACAACATACAAAGACAGTGAGTAGCAGGGGGCAATAAATTTTATAAAAACTATTAAAGCATGTACCAAAGCAAGATAAAAAGAGGAAACAATGGAAATCTCAGCCAACTTTATGAAATAACCATGTATACATGTAATGCAAACACTTCGTGAAAAATGCACATGCTTTATTGTGTTAGAATTCACACTTTGTAAAACAACTCTCCAGTCACTGAACCCGACCTGCTGCAGAGCAGAAGAATAAAGGCCACAGGCTGCCAAGTGAAAAGATCCAAAAGAGCTTTACTGGGGTGACCCAGCCAAATCCCACTTGGTTGACAAGTACCTCAACCACTACTCCAGCTAGACTCAAAGGTAAACTGAAAAAGGAGCACAACATAATATGACTGGTGATGTGTGAAGATGTTTGCAGTTCTGAGCAAGTAGGTTTGAACCCTTTTCCATTTTTCCTGTAGTCCTGTGAAGTTTGGGGAGCAATCCCATCAGAAGAACTTATCCAGAGTGTGTGTGATTTACAATCCCTTCTCATCACAGACTGGTTCCATGACCCCTTCCTCCCAGGGATGCTTGTCTCCTGTAGTCTCTAACCCCTTGGTGCTCCCACAAGGAACAGAACTTCTTTCCCTCAAAAGCAAATGCTTTGGGATTTGTTAGATCCATTATCCCTATAATGCCACTTGAGAGATGCTAAAGCTGTTTGCCTGTGTGTGTGTGTGTGTGTGTGTGTGTGTGTGTGTGTGTGTGTGTTGTACTGGGGATCAAGCCGAGTGGTACTCTACCACTGAACTATTTCCCTGTCCTTCTTTGTTCTGAGGCAGAATTTCACTAAGCTGCCTAGGCTGGCCTTGGACTTGCAATTTTCCTGCGTTGGCCTCCTGAATAGATGGGATTTGAGGTTTGCACCACCATACCAAATTTCTGTATAATATTTTAGCAAGAATCTGTTGATCAGATTCCTTCCTGTCATCTTCAGGATGTAGACAGTGTGGATGGTGGAATTTGGAATTAGAATAGTGAAGAGCAAAAACAAGAAAATTCTGTTCTCAGGGTACCATGTAGAGGGAGATAAAGGCCTGGAAAGACACTATTGAACCAGAAAAAATGACTGAAAACCCAACTGGAATCTTCCTCACACAAACATAATGCGGGACAGTGGAGACAAAACCCAGGGTAAGAATCCTACAGGGAGCAAAGAAAGGTGTGGAAGAGGAATGGGAAAGGTATTAAAAGAAACAAAGAATGCAAGGAAGAAATGGAAACAAAGCTTCTGTAAATGGAGGTGGGAGAAGGGTCAAAGGTCTCGAGAGGAGGGAAATAGAAAAAAATAAAGAATTAAGATGCAGTATGTACAGGTACAAATTTCTATGACGAATGTGAGAATGACATACAGCAAATATGTACTAACAAAAATTTTTTTTAAAGGAAGCCTATAGAAACTAGCATGGTCATTAACATTGGCAAGTGACAGGCTTAGAGCTTAGGCCCTGATCACAATGCTTCATTAAAGACTGTCATCAAATAAGCTTATGAACCAGCCCTTTCCACAACAGTCAAGTTACCCCTACAGTCCTACCTCCTTCTCTTTTCTTCTCCCTCTTCCTCTAATTTATAGCACACCAGCCCATAACATGGATATACAGTCCACCTATGTTTGTTTTAAAGTTCTTCCATAAAATCATGCCTGGGATCTCAAGCCTTCTATTTCTTTTGTTCTTAGGTTACTGAACAAAAAGAAATCATTTAAGGAAAATTTTGTTTAAAATTCTTGCTGAGTAAAGACTTCATATTTTTGGATGAAAAGTACTTTTATGGCAAACTTAGCAGGTGCCACTAAAATGTATAGTGTTGCAACTGTAACAGGCTTCCCTAATTTTTGAAGTTGGTCTACTTGAAGACAATTTGTCTTTAAAACTATCAAACTACAAAAGCTACCAGATTTCCTTTCACTAGCCTATAAGGATGATTTGGAAGTAATAGGCTTGTACAATCTGTAGGTCAAAGAACTTTTTATTTTGTATAATTTGGCACACAACAAAAAAAGAAAATATTCCTACACACCCTCCAGGTGAAATCTGACTTCAAAGTAACTAAGAAATAAAATATCTTAAAGATTTGTTGTTTTGCTTATTTTAATATAAGAGCAGAAGTGACAATAGGCTCTCTCATTAGAAAGATCAATAGTTTTTAAATAGGACAAGAATATAACCACCTTGCCTCTAATTATTTTCAGATTCTCTTCACATGCTCCACTAGTTTATTTGAACACTATTCAGATAAATTGTATAAAGAATCATAAACCAATTAAAATTGTATCTGTGGATATAACTTGTCATCCTACCACTGTGAAATATTATTAAAGTACTCAGTCAAAGTTTTAGTTTTGGAATTTAAAAATTATGAAACCTTAAAAAACTGTCCAGTTATTTTCACAATAACAGTGTATTTATAGTCTTTCATGCTGACCTTTTAACTTATAAATGATACTTAGGCAGGAGCTGGTGTTAATGACTGAAAAAATATCAAAACATCACATAGCTAATGCCACAACATAAAAAGTTTAAAAAATGATATTTAAGAAGAAGCTGAACACATTTTATACATGAAAACCTGAACACAATTATAATACAAACTTTTTATACTGTATGATGGGCTATGAATAAAATAACTATATGCTTTCTTACCCAGAAAATGGAGCTTACAGGAACCACCCTGTGGTTGGGAGAACTACCCAAAATGCCAGAATCAAAATAGTCTGATAATTAGATGGAGAGGAATCAGTTGTATCTGGTTCTAAATTTTCTGACTTTAACTACTGCACCATGATAACCTGAATTGTCACCTTATATCCCACTTAATTCATATGCCTCAGTTATATGTTATATACCTACACATTATGAAATATACAAGTGTATACATATTTTCTTAAAACAAGGACTCAGGATAGACCAACAGGACGAAGTAAAATGCTAGCTTTATAGGAATCCTATGTATTAGGAATTTCTAAAGACAAATCCTACTTGCCTTTTCTCCCTTCCAAATTAGACCAAAACCATCACACTGATTATTTATTTGTGTCATTTCAGAGGACTAAAATCAGCCTGTCTCCAAATTTTGCAGTCATCCATACTTTTTCTAATAAGAACTAATTTTACAAGGTCCTTTCTGGCCAAGAAACTTTCAACCACTATAAACTAGTCAGACACAATACAAGATGATTAGACCAGAGTATATAGACTATGTAGCATAAACTGCCAGTTAAACATTATAGCAAGCTTCATTTTAATCATGTAGCTTTCATCTTTTTGAACACCCTTTTAGCATCTCTTGAAAAAAGAGTCTTTTGAAAAAAGCTGAGCTACTGCTAAACACTATGAGCTGATGCTGCTATCCTGCGCTTTGCCCTGCTGCTTCCCCACCCCCTGAGAGTAAAACAGACCACCCTCAGTTCTTTACAGTCTAATAATTGTGGTTTTGAGAAACACACTATTGTGAGTTGAAAGGTCAATTTGAATCACGGTCAAAATGTAGTTGTGTGTGCCATATTTAGATTTTTCATTATTATGATCAGATATTTAGTATGACAATAATAAATGCTAGAGTAGGAGAAAATATATGGCATGTATTATTACACAATAATAATAGGTTTAATTTCTGCTAGGCCAAACTCTAGCCCAATTAAAATAAAATTCTACTCACTGGGAAAAAATTACTATTATAATATGCCACAAAATTCCAGGGAGCAAAACAACTTGGGGAGCTCCTTAATTATGCCTGTAGTAATATTGCTTCTTCTATGTCTTCACAGAAATGAGGAAAGATAAATGAACTTCAGAATATGAAATTTCTCAAAAAACCTAGTGTGAATTCCTAAATTGTATCTATTTAATGATTATATCATTTGTAAAGAATTTTTATTTTAACGTGGGCATCTCCTTACAAGCAAATTGGAACTGTTTCAATTCTCTAAGAAAATGTGTGATTCAAAAACAAATTTGAATTTTAAAAAAATCTTTTAATGATTTAACTCATTTCATTTAAGATGTATAAAGCAGTATGTTTTAACTACACAATAAGAAATAGAGGATATTCATTAATACAGAAACCTGATGCTTAACTCTTACTACACAGAATTTCTTTAAAAAGAAGTTATTTAGAAAAGTAAAAATAAATAAATAAATAAATAAATAAATAAATTTGAGAAGTCAAACAACTCACATCCACATTTTATTTATTTTTGTTTGCTTGTTTTTTGTTTTGTTTGCTTTGTGTTTTTTGGTAGCAAACTTGGGACCTTGTGCTTGCCAGGTTGGCACTTATGTCACTGAGCTAAACCCTTGACCCCACATTTACATTTTAAATGTTTTGTTTTCAGATCATGTCTCTCCCCACCCACATACTCATTTTGTGTCTTGGGAGAAAATGATAAAGGTCTAAAGGAAAAGCAAGTCATATTCAAATACCTATGTCATGATAAGATGCCAAAACACACTCTGAAATGTTGCTAACCTCAGAGAAAAAAGAGAAGAAAGATTTCCATTGATTTTTGAATAACTGATTTCATGGGAAAACCTAAAAGGCAGGCACATTTAGCCATTTATACACAAACCAGATTCATCATAATTTTAGGAAGAAAGGAAGGGAACACAGATCTTAAACAAAAGATGATATTTAGAATGACTACTCCTGAGTAGTTGTTCTACTCAGTGACATTTACATTTATGAAAGGTATAGATATAACACATAATAGGTATAATTCAATTTGTATCTTAAAACCATACCAAAGGCTGAGGTATCAGCAATAGACATTTGCTTAGCATGCATGAATTCCTGAACTTGATCTCTAGCATCACAATAAACAAACAAATGAAAATTAGTACTACTGAGACCTCCTCAAGTTACTATATTTGTTGTTTTAGGAATCCTTTCAAAAACATTATACTGGAAGTTCTAATCAAACAACACAAGGCAAAGAAAAGATACTAATACCTTAGAGATTGTAGAGTAACAAATAAAACTGTCCTTATTCATTAATGACATAATACTACTCAGAAAAAAAATCCTATGGAATCTAAAAAAACGATTCTAGCAGTAATATTGAAAAGATTTTGGATAAGAAATAAATATAGAAATATCAACTACATTTGGATAAACTAGCAAATACTTGAAAATTAAGTCAGGAAAACAATTCTATTTATAGTGCTTGGCAATACAAAATGCTTACAAATCTACCTGTATATAAGTTGAAAACTATAAAACATTGACACAACATTGCTAAGATAGTAATTTTATTTCAATTAATCTACAGATTCAGTGAAATTTCTATGACAATTCTGGTAAGCATCTTAATTAGCAAATTAATCCTAAAATTTATCAAAAATTCAAATTAGTTAAAGAGAAAAAACAATTTTAAAAGTTGTAAGACTTACACTACTTGGTTTCAAAGTTTTCTGTAAGGTACAGAAATAAGGAGAGTGTGATATTGGCATAAGTATAGGCACATATATCAATGGAGCAAGAGAAATTAAAGAAACAAATCCTCATGTATATGGTCAATTGATATTCAGCCAAAGTAACAAACCATTTCAACAGGGAAAATATCTCTTCAAGAAATGTTTCTGGAATACACACACACACACACACACACACACACACACACATACACACACACATATATATATATATTTTTATATTTATAGCCAAAAACATAAAAAAAAAACAAACTTAGATACTATAGTCCACTTTCAGTAAACTCTGTGTATGTGGTGAACAAATTTAACTCAAACTGGATCACCTGCCTAAATCCAAAAACTAAAATTATAGAATTCGAGAAGACAGCATAAAATCTTTTCTACTGCAAGTTAAACAAAGGTTTCTGACATAGGATCCTAATTGTGAACTAGAAAAGAAAAAAATGATTAATTAGCCCTCGTTATGGTTTGTGTCTGGATGTCCCCGCCATGTGGCTATGGCTGGCTGGCTGGCAGACTTTAGAGGCAGCTGAATCTAGAGTTTGTGATTGATTCATAGTCTATCTAGTGCTGGGACTGGGCCTCTAAGTATTACACCCTTTCCTATGGCCCGTAGCTTGCATACATTATAAGAGAAGAAAAGAGATTTGCTCCACCCTCTTTGGTTCTTGTTGCTTTTGGTATCTTCCACTGCCATGAACCATTGCCCTCTGCCAAGCCACACTGCATTGGAGCTAGCTGATTATAGACTGAAACCTCAACAAACTACATAAACTAGTAAACCTTTCCTTCCTTAATTTTGAGCATCGGGTATTTTGTCTCAACAATGAGAGAAAAGTATCCAAGACAGACTCCATTGAAATAAAAATATTTTGCTCTTCAAAAGACACCAATAAAAAAAAAAGACACTAATAAGAAAGTAAAAAGAAAAGCTATAAACTGGAAGAAAGTATTTGCAAGTTATATCTAATGAAGAATTTGCATCCTAAATATAAACAGGGTAATCCTTTATAACTCAATACAACAACAAATCCAGGAAAAATGGGCAAGGCATTTGAATTAGCATTTTACTAAGGTGTTATAAAAAATGGCTAAGGACATAAAAAGATGCTGAACAACATCAGTGATGAAGGAAATTTTGCTAGGCAGAATTCTATGTTGTTTCCTAAACTTTCTGCTTCCTGCTATGTATTCTCCCTCCCCTTGAGTGTGGGAAATACTTGTGAAACAATAGGATTTCACTCACATGATTAGACTGAATAATAGGCAAAGGTGAAGGGATTTTGCAGATACAGTACAATAGCTACTCTAAACAGTTGGGTTTGAGTTAATCGCAAGTGAGATCATCCTGGGTGGCTTTCCTAATCAGGTAAACCCTTCATGACCTGATCCTCTAGAAAGACTCAAATGAGAATTCTCCTACAACCAACAAGATTGTGAATTTCTTCCGGAGCTGGCCACATAGGTCACATGGTGGCCTCTAGGAGCTAAAAATAAACCCCAGGCCATAGCCAGGAAGAAAATGAGGACCTCAGTCCCTCAAAATCAAGGAAATGAACTGTTGCCATTGAGGAGGAAGATTCAAAGAGGACTCATCAGAGAAATGAATTCCAGCCAACAGCTTGACTGCAGCTTAGTGATCCTGTGATCAGATCCCTGCCCCAAAGGCATATTATCTTAACCTGTAAACTTTGTGGTCATTTGTTACAGCAGTAGAAAATTACATAAATACAAATTCAAACCACGAGATACCAAAGCACACTAAGTAGAATGGCTATAATCAGAATTTGTCATAAGCTTCTAGTGAAAACTAAAATAGTTTGATTCAACTACTTTAGAAAACATTTTGCTTTTTTCTTTTAAAATTAAAGAGGTATTTATCATACATACAACCTAGTAATTCATGAATAGGTTGTATTCAAGAAAAATAAAAAAAAAATTTTACACCAAGACTGGCACATGAATATTTATAGCAGCATTAATCAAAGTAGCCAAAAGTAGAAACAACACAAATACCCAGAACTCATGGATTAAAAAAGTGCTATATGTGCAATGAAATACTACTCATCAATAAAAAAGAAACAAACTATACAAGATACTATATTGTAAGAGACACACTGGTGGGAAAAGACACATTGGTGCCCCACTTGGGTGTCTGATAGGGCCTACACTAATGTGTCACTTAGCTGTACAATGTGACCTTGCTTGGAGATTGCCAGCCTCGGTCTGAAAATGGCCTGGTCCCTCTGATACCATGCCCAAGAAACCCTGGTCACTTTGAAGATAGAGCCAACTCAGCACAGTTGTAACTTTTATAGACCTTAACACAAAGCTCATACTCACAAAGATAGCTTAAATTCCCTTTATGAAAGAAACACCTGGCAATTGCCCAAGACTAGACATAGGTATAATAAAAGGAAAAGAACCCCTAGATACTGGAAACTGTCTCTTGACAGAGTTCCTCTCCATCAGTAGCTTCCTGGACCCTGACTTTACCTGATCCATGCTCCTGGCCTGCTCTTACTATCCATCTTGCAAAAGTGCTGCCAGAGTAGACTGAGTGTCAGAGGGTGGCCCAGACTCAACTGTGACACTTTGGAGAAGCTGATTCATTAGGAACCCCAAGATGAGAGATGCATCCTCTAACTTGAATTGACCCTAAAAACATGCTAAATGAAACTTGTTGAACACAAGAGAAAATGTGTTATAGTCGTACATACATTTTCTAGAAAAGGCAGAAGAAATGGGAAGATCAGAGTTGGCACAGGTAAGGACTGTGTAAGTGGGCAGGAGGGAACTTGTAAAGACAGTCACTCAACTTTAAATTTACTAAAAGACTTCCAATAGTACACTTACAATTAGTGAATTGTATGACATGTAAAATATACTTCAATAAAGCTCTTAAAAAGGTTTTTTTTTTGTTTTTTTGTTTTTTTGTTTTTTTTTTTTTTTTTTTTTTTTTACAATAAAGCATCATTATAAATACAAGTGGAACGGTGGAATGTTTATACCGTAACAAAACAAAGTAAATATGTCATATCTACTTTCTATTTCTAAATACTTCCATATTAACACTGAATGAATGGCGAGTTTTCAACCTTGGAATGAATATTAAGAATTTCTTTCATAATTTACCTAGTTACAAAATTTCTCTCCTATTCACATTATCTTGCATATTCAAGCATCAAGCATTTATAGGGATAAATTTTGAAATATCCTATGTAAAAGAGGAAGATAGTCAATAGCTAGTATCTCCTTCAAAACTTTGTTCATTTGTAATTCCTCTGATTAATTCCAAATGGTTTTAATCAACTTAAAGTCATAATGTTGTCTGTAACAGATACTAATTAAAAGAAATGTTTGTTTAAATTTGATATTACATGTAGAGTAGTATGAGTTTCTGAAATCCTAACAAATTTTTTCCATTTATGTAAAAGAAAATTCTTTGATCACATTAGGAAACAACCAATTCAAAACTAGAGCACTGCCAGAAAACTGTTATAAAACATTACTTATGAATCAATTCAAAAGAAAAACTGTAATGGCTAATGTCAGGGATATTCTATATTTAAGCAACTTTGAAAGGATATTATATATTTTCCAATCAACCACACCTGCTTAGAGACTGTTGTTAACAATGAAATAAAACTGATAAATCCTAAAAAGTATACTTTCTCAAGAACTCTTTTTTTACTAAATGCAAAGGACTCTCAGGAAAAATGTCTCATTATGAGTACTGGTTTCAGCATTTAAACTTGGACAACATTGTAACAAATCACATTACTTCTCTGAACCCATTTCCATACTTGTAAAGTGAAATCAGTCATAATAATTCTTAACTAATTCATAAAGTTTTCATGTGAATATGTAAAACAATATAGGTAAAAGTATTTTATAAATTGAAGTAGTATTCAAAACTAAACTATTTCAAAAGAGTAAAAGAAAAGTAAGATGGAAATGTTAACCACCAGTTTACTAATTCCAGGGCAAGCACATAATTTCTTTCCTCACCAAAGAATACAGCCTTCACACAGATCCTCAGTGAAGTTCAATGAATCTCATATATACCATCTTATTTATCTTCTCATATTTCTACTCTAAATAATGAAACCAATTAAAAACCACGGTTAAATGACCAATCTCAGTGTCATGAATGCCCAACAGTGCTCTGGTCCCTATTGAACTGCAGCTGTGCAAGTTCTGGGAATGTGTGCATTCTGTAGGTACAAGTGACACCCAAAAGTTGTATATTTTGCTGTTTTCTGCACCACTTGCTTAATAACTGCATGAAATACTCTTTCCTATTTTATTATATTTACAGAAAATTTCCACATAGTGCAGAAAGCAACAAAATATCAGTAAATATATGGTGAAGCAATTATAAGGAAAAGTTTGCTTGTTTCTGACAAAGAAGCTGCATAGTTCCAGAGGCAGTTAGATCAAACCCAGGTTCGCGTGGCATCTGGGTCTTAGTGAAACAATTCAACTGATTTGTACACAGGCATGATGCCATCCAGCCATATGGGTGCAAAGAGATGCTGCCAAGTGACCATGTAGGAGAATCAGAAGTGTTTGTTGAGGGCAGCAGTCCCAGTGTGGGACATCCAAACAGCTGTCTGCCCTGAGATTCATACGCCTGTAGTTAAGGGGACGTGACATGGCTAATCTAGGCTGGATTAATTCTAAAACATAAAAATGAGCCTGTTTGGCCCCACATGATTGGCTGGGTACATGGGTGAATCATCTGACATACTGTCCTCTGTGTGTTAGCCTTTTTCCCCTGAAAAACGCATGATATATTTCTCTTTAATGGCTCTCCAAGGTGCCTAACTACATTCCATGATACTGATCAACTATTTGAAAAGAAAAATAGTCTTCATAAGTCCCAGTAACCTACATTCTTAATCTTAATTTTTGAGAAATATGGCCATATTTATCTTTGTAAAGATAAGCATCATTATGGTGAGATGCTGGTAAACTTATTGTAGTCAAGAGGTCAAGCCAAGCAAGTAAGCCACAATAAGAATTTTTGTGAAAGGAAGAAAACCAGTGAAAAATATTATAATCATCATTACTTGTTTTTAAATTTAGGATACCCAGAAGCATATATTACTTAAGAATTGGGGGCATGATCCCTGAAAGTTTAATGTAAAATCATCAAATATTTATGTATTCAGTCTATAAAATATAGCCTAAGGAGAAGTTATTAGTTGGGGTCCCTCTTGTATCTGTGAAAGCATCCCTAAAAAGGATATTCTATTGAGGGCATTGTAATTACAGAGCAAATAACTAGGCATAAACACATTCCAGGTCTCACACATGCATCCATGGACAAGAGGTTTATTCTAGAGTGTCTGCCTTATGTGAGGATATTTCTCTTATCTAAAATGCTGATGGAATCAAGAAAACTGAAAAGTTTCTTGGAAAAGTCCAGAGAAATACCATGATGCTTAACTATTTTATTCACAGAGGAGCCCTTTGGTCCTGTATCAGAGTTTGTTTACACGTAGTTTATATGTAATTCCGACAAGGCTTGGTGTCTGAGCAGAAAGCATTTCTGAGAAGGCAAATTAAAGAGGAGCACTGGAAACACTAATAGAAATGAGGAATAATAGCTACAGTAAGGAAAGAATGGAAAGGGGTGGGGGAGATAAACAACAGGAAAAAAGCCCTCAAAATGCACTTAATCTCAGCCAATTTGGTTCACAGTCAAAGCAGATCTCACAGTCCAATGGTCCCTGAGGATATCACACCATATTATTTTCATGGTAATGAAATGCATACATAATGATGCTGCTAAGTCATAAAGAAAAGGACCAGTTATCTTCCATACAAAATACAAAATCTTCCCAAAATGATTTAAATGAAAAAGAAAAAGTTGGATGATTAAAGTACAGACCTCTTTTCATCCAAAATAATTTCCTTTAAGTTCCAAATACTTAAGTTTCCTTCTACACTCGCTGTGTTTGTATGTGTAAATTATGAACAACTTCAGAGCCTTAAAAATGCCTGGATACTGATGAGATCTTACCCTAAGATGATTCCTGATTTATAAGCTTAAATTTCAAGAGTTACGATGCAGCATATAAAATGTTATTATAAATTGCAACTCACTGCTATCCTTAGTACTATACCAGTTTGAGGAATGTTTTATTTTCTTTTTACTAAATCATTTAAAAGTAAATAGCTTAAATTTGGCAACTTTTGTTTTTTCTTCCCCACCTCAACCTTTAAAATGCATGCTTTCATTAGAATGCTTTCCTCCTGCACACAACAAATAATTAATTACTCTTCATAAATAAGTAAAACATCTCTTTACAGCTAGGTCATTGCTCCACAGAAATTATAAATTGTAAGCTTCTCTCTTTGTCATCACAAACAAATAAATCCGGGAAAAACAGACTCTTTGAATAACCTTTTCCATAAAATTCTACTCCCTGACCCTCCAAACTGAATGTTAAGTGACTATCAATTTATTTATCTGCCTCTGAGAAGGCCTTTGGAATATGATATATCTAACAACTATCAAAATGCACCTATGAAGATATAACATTAGTTTTTTTCACACTATAGTTTCAAATATTTAGTATACCAGTAAATAGAGTAATCCTTCCAAATAATTAACTCACAAATTGAAGAAATTATAAATCTAAATGGAGTGTACTAAACTACAATCAAATCATTATTATAGCCACCATGGCGTGTATATTTTGTGCCTGTAATTTTTCTCTTAATCCTCACAACAGCTCTGTAAGAGTGACTTGCCCAAGGTCATACAGGAAATATACTAAAATGAGTCTGGAGATCATTAATTCAGAAAACACAAATGTTACTAAAACTCAACAAAGGAGAAGAGGTATAATTAAGCACAGCTATACAGTATGCTTTTTCATTCATTCAAGAAGAACATTTATATCCCTTTACATGCACCAAAGAATTTACAAGGAATAATAAAAGGTTTTCTCATTGCTACTGAAAAATATAATCTTATATTCAAAGCATCATTTTAAATGGTACACATGCACACACACACACACACACACACACACACACACACACACACAGCAATACAATTAACGCCAAAAAGACAGAGAAAAAAATTCTTCCTGTCTGGAAATTAAATGTGTTACTAAGAATCCCTTGAGCTACGTATAAAATTAGAGAAGATAATTCAAAATACTTTGAGTGGAATAATATTGAAAACACTCTATAGCAAAAGTTGTGGGACACTGCTAAAGAAGTACTTAAATGAAAAGAAAGTACTTAAATGGAAATGTGTACCTCTAAGTACAAAGTTCAGGAAATTCAAAAGTTTAAAACAAAGGAATAAGAAGCATTATTTCAATGGTTTAAGAAACTAGAAATGATAAGACCCAAAGCAACAAAGAAGGAAGAAAATAAAAGAGCATAGTCAATGAAATAGGAATAATATCAAAGATTAATGAAACTATATATTTAAAGAATGTGATGGGCAAACAGCAAAAATTACAGATATTCCTCATAATCCCTTTTTTTAAAAAACTGCAACTATTATAAATTAAAATTACATGTATCATCGAAGAAAAACAAAATAACCACAGTCACAAAAGTAGCTTCAAACATAGTAAGAACTAGGCTGGATCCCTGCACAGATAATTTCTTTCCTTTTCTTTTATCTTTATTTTACAGAGAATAAAACCAAGGAAAATAAAACTAATCAAAGTAAACCAGTATAAGTAATACAGGAGTTCAAAACCTTAAAAAATCAACAAAAGTTACCATACTGCCTTTTGTTGCCTTCCAAATAGCTGCAGATACCTTTGGACATAGTAAAAATCAAACAGAACAGAACAGAATAGAAACAATAAAAACAAAACAATGAATGCAATAAGGATTTCAAAACAAGCCAATAGTAAATCCAAAATGGATACCATAATATGTCTTGCTATCTTTAAAGTAGCTGCTCATGCTCTCAGATTTAACATAATCAAACAAAACAAAAGAGAATAAAACCCAAACCAAGAAAACAATGAAAATGACATGGTTTCCAGACAGAAATTGCTAGCTGGTAGGCCTTGTTCTCTCCCTCCACAGACCAGGAATGGCACTGGCTCTTGGAGAGAGTCTTGGGTCTGGCTGTCCCCACTCCAGCTGCACACATAATTTCATTTTAAGATTTTCTATCAAAAAAATGGTACCTCTAGCTAGGTGAGCTGGCATATGCCTGTAATCCCTGCACTTGGGAAACTGAGGTAGGAAAGGTTTGTGGCGAGTTTGAGGCCAACTAGGGATACTATAGGGAGTTCAAGGCCAGCATTAACTACATAGTGAGACCCTGTCTCAAAATAAATAAATAAACAAAATTAAGTTTAAAACGTAGTACTTTAGTTTCACCATTAAAAACTGTTTTCATCCATTAAACTCTTTCTTTCAAATGAACATTTTTATCTCTATTAAATTTTTAAAACAACATCTATCAAGATTTTGTCTAGTGGTTAAAAGAAGTATAGACCATTTGGAAAACAGAAAATAACTAAGACGGAATTAAAGAGTTGTTTTAATCCAGGAGATGGTTTATACATGTGGTTCTAGGCCTATAACCAATATAAGTGGCAGAAAAAATTAATTACTAGTGAACTGAATTCATGATTATGTAAATAAGACACTGTATAGTTACTTTTTGAAATGCACAGATCAATTCTTTTGCCTTTAGTTCTTGCTTTTTTTCTTCCTGTCCAGCCAACCTCCTCAACTCACCAATTCAGCCAGCCTCAGGAACATCATGCTTCCTTAGCATGCTTGTTTTTTTTTTTTTTTTTTTTTTTTTTTTTTTTTTTTGTGTGTGTGTGTGTGTGTGTGTGTGTGTGTGTGTGTGTGTGTGTGTGAAAGTCTCACTAAGTTGCCCAGGCTATCCTCTAACTCTTTTTTCCAAGTGATCCTCCTGGCTCAGCCTCCAGAACAGCTGAGCCTAGAGCTATGTGACATCCTGCTCAGTTAACATGCATGGTGATTTAGGGCTCCTATTTCTTTTACTCCTTTGGTTCTTCCTGCATGTATTGCCATCCTCATCTCTACTTGCTCAAATTTCACCTCTGTCTAGGAAGAAACATTGACTTATTTCCATGTTAGAAATAATCTCTGTTTTAGGAATCCAGCTGTTCTGCTTCTGCCTCAGTTGTGGTGTTTAAAGCACTGTAATGTAATCTGTCCTTTGCATGTTTGTTTTCTAAGGTATACTTCAACTTTAGGAATATATGTCATATTCCATAGGGCAAACCTCAGCATGTGTATCTCTGTCTACTCTACAGTATCTACCCTAGAATCAGCTAGAAGTTTGAGTAACATAACCTCTGAGGCTCAGTCTTCTCGTCTAAGTTGTAAGAGCTAAAAACAGTTCTTATTTCCTGGTGTTATTCTCTCATTAAATGAGATTATATACATATAACTCTTAGCACAGCCCCCAGCACACAGTAAGCGCTCAATATGATAAAAGTTCAATAAGTGATGAACAAAATAGAAGCCTTTCAAATAATCTGGTCATTCAATAAGCAAAACTTGGCTATTAGCAATAAGCAAAGCTCGGCTAATATTTTGGCAATTTGCAACATTGTTAGAATCCTATCAATTTTTAAAGGTATCATCAATTTACTATCAGTTGTCTTGGTGGGAAAAAACAAAGAAAAACTATTGGACTAAATATATACATCAATTTCAAGGCACATTTTCAATTTTAGAGATATTTCAAATTGTAGAAATACAGCAATGTTCATGCAAATTCTTCTATCCTGCCACACATCAGTCCTTTGTGCATACATCTCCTCATTCTAATAGTAGCCATAGTGGCCACCACCCCAATGTTACAGTACACCTGCTAGATTCACACACCATCTCCCATGTACTCGTAACACCCTGCAGCCTGTGGTATGCACTCAGCACTGCAATGAACCTGAACTTGGCCTGGTGGAACCAGAGAACATGCTTCCCACTGGACACTTACAGTACCTTTTCTTTCATGGTTCTACAGCTTTTCAGAGCTTGGACCACCCTTATCAAAATTATATGCTTATTGTATTAATATTTTACAGCTTGAACTTTTACATGTTGTTTTATAATTTGCAAACTATTTGCAAGTAGACTAAGCCAATTCATTTTTAATACATACACACAACAAACCTTTGTGGCTTAAAAAAAAAAGTATGAGAAAGATCTCTATGTCTTAGACAAGGAGATGAAGACCCAGAGAAGATTTCCTAACTCACTGAAGTTTATATAACTAAGATGCAAAAACACCCAAACGTTCTCATGTTTTTGTTTTAAAGATCAGTTCCACCTCACTTTATCACAAATTTTCTTCTGTATTATCTTCTACACGTGCTGCTTCCTTCACTGACTTCTAAGCATTAAGGTTTGGAACATTTTTTGTATCTCTCTTTTTACCCTATAGTTACCACAAATCAGGCTTTGGATATAACCTCCACATGGTTAAGTTCTGTTCTCTGTGCCATATTACAGTGTCTCATCTATTACTCTACTGGAAATTTTCATTCATACACCCTCTCTTCACATTAAACTAATGAAGTTTACTCATTGGAGGAAAATAGCAAATTCTGAAATAAAAATGTTTTTATTTTCTAACCACAGTAAAAGTAAAACAAAGTTTTCATTTATTCTTCAATATACTAATTTTCTAAGGAAATTCTTCCACCTCAACCAACCTCTTAATTGGACACTAATATAACTACATTTGGGAAATAAGAGTCTGTAATAAAAAGTAACTCTAAAATTCTTTGTAAAATACAATTTTTGCCATTATAATGGTTAATCAAGCTCCTGTAGCTGACTTGGCATTCAATCCTCACCTAAATACTACCCATATACCATTACATGCTCAAAGGTGGTACTCAAAATATTTAACCACAGATGCCGACTGTCTGAGTACTGTCCTCTGGAGTGTGCCAGGTGAATGTTTCCCTGTCTCGTTAATCTAAGTCAGTGCAGTCTCAAAAGATCAAGATCAAACAACAATAGTGAAACAATTATGAAACAATAGTGAAACAATAAATGAAATATATAGCTTTGAAATATTTATGAACTTCATACATTTAGACTTTTAAAAGGAATCTAGTACCATAAATCTGTATTATTGCACATATGATGACATATTTCACATATGATGATATATTCCACATATGATGACAGGACACACACACACACACACACACACACACATTCAGGAGTACTCAAAACCTCCAAAAAAGCATCAAGGACAAACAGCCAAAAGCCCACATGTTGTACTCTATAAAACTTATAATTAACACTCGTTAGCTATAGCCAACATTTTGTTGCAGCTATAATTAAATAACCACCAAAAGTAAGGAAATGGAAATCTCTATTATTTCATTAAACTCTCTACCTCTATGAAATCTTATAGCATAAAACAAATTTTTAATGACAATGCAATCCCTGTAGATAATCAAAAGATTTTCACAGTAATGAAACATGTTAGCTTGCAAACTGTTCTGTGTTTGGTTCATCATATGATACTACTTAGGGTATATAATCCTGAAAGGGCAATCCAATAATCACACTAGAAGCAATTTTGTACAATACTAGTGCTGAAAAGTCAATTTAACTTTCCAGCTTTATAAGACTTTGTTATTGCTATTGTTAATTATTTCTCATTTAATGGGAAATTGGCAACAAGGTCCCCGACTGTCATTTTAAATCTGCAGTAATATCATGTGAAGCTTTCCGTCCTTATTCCCAAGTCCTGGATTATCAGAGTTAAATGGCAGATCCGGCATTACAAAAGCTCAGGGGCAGGCACTGTTACACAAATTGCCAATTCAATTAACAGTGTGCAAATGCTCCACTGGCAGACTGCAGGAAGGACAGCCATTTTGGCAAGTGTCATTCCTAATTTATCAAACTGTCAAACCTTCCACTCAGGTGCCTCCGGTCACTGTCTGCTTCTTAATGCTACATTGTAAAAGCTGCAGGAACCATTCTTGTAGCTTGACAAGGCACAATACTCAAAACTGATTTTAAAATCAAATGTACAGTTGTCTTAATTATTCTCAGTATAAATGATGTTTTAATTACAAACACAGAGTGGGAATATTAAATCAGGAATGGATACTGGGTTTACATAGAAAGAGGAGAACTTGTTACCTTCCTGTCTTCAGAAGTAGAAGCGGCAGGATAATTTATACTAGAATGGTTTTACTGAGCCTTTGGATTCTTCAGTTTTACTGAGTAACTGCATAAGCCTTTGGTCCCCCAAACTCACATAAAATTAATTCTTAGGGAAAGTGATAAACTTTTCTTCCTGTAATTACTCCTATGCTTTCAAAATAATGAGTTCTAAAGTGATTCTTGTGTTCTAGAGTTCTCCACAAACTATCTTCATCTTGATACTAATAGCTCATACCCTGCAATACCTTTATTTACATAATTTCCTCTATACTGATGCCCATTAAAGTCTGTAAGGAATAAAACATAACAAATTGTCCATCATTGTCTATGCTTTCGTGAGTTCAAAACTATTAACTGAAGAAAGCATCATGGTAAGTTCCAGAGAGTAGGGGTAAAAATTAGTTTGGGATTCGTCCAGTATTTCAGCAAAATTTTATTTCTGCTTTTATGTGATTTTCTTAATAGTTGGCAATCAACCATTTTTTCCTAGGATATCTAGAAGATACCAAGCACAATGCAAAGGGATTATTTTCACTATGAATTTGTTTCTTCCTTTTGGTTACTGAACACTGGAAGGTCGAGAAAGGAGATACAAGCTGTAGAGATGGTCTATAGAAATAAACCAGACAATGGTGCATTGTCCATCAAAAATGCCAGCTCCACCTGGGGCCTCTGGGTAAGACTCTTGGACAGCTTAATGCTTTCTAAAAGCAAGCCATCAACAAACAATTATTATGCACCTTAAATGCCAAGTGCTGTGCAAAGCCGGGCAGACTCAGATGAGTAAGACACTGTCCTGTATCTGACCAGGTAAGTCTCAGTAGAGAGAAGTGATAGCAACCCCAAAAAGGAAGGAACACTATAGTTTGTATGCAGAACCTCTAATTCAAAGGAACAACCTCTAATTCAGAGTCAGCTGCAGTGGCATACACCTGTACTTGCAGCTACATGGGAAGCTGAGACAGCAGGATCATAAGTTCAAGGTCAGCCTATGCAACCTACCGAGATCCTGTCTGAAATTTAAAAATAAATATAAAAAGAGCTGGGAATATAGCTTAACACTCCCAGGGTATCATTCCTAGTGCCACAAAAAGCTTTGAAAAGTCAGTCAGAAAAATCTTCCATGTTTTATCAAGAACTTTTATTTAAAGAAAACTGCTTGTCACTGATGTTTCCTCATACTTGTCCTTCTAATAAACTTCTGTTTTTAAGTTCCATTCTCATAGTCCTATACTCTATTTTTGTCTTATCTGTACCCAAAAGTTCCTATGAATTCTCAGCACTTGACAAGAAAAACTATGGTAAATGAATCTGAAGATATAAGGCTGAGTAGGTCCAAATAAATTGCTTGATAATGATGAAATTTCAGACTGCAGAGGTTGTATTTTTGGGTGGAATATTGTGCCCATCAGGTGGTATTCTATTCTGATCATGGAGATTCTACTAATTTTTGCTTAAAATAGCATTTATTTTATTCATATGTTCATTTATGTGTGTGTGACAAATACGTGTATATGCATTTTAGACACACACAGCACATACACACAGAACTATACAATTAACAAGAACATAATTGCTCCAGGATGCAACAGGCAGACCTGAGTACCAGTGTTGTAATTTGGCAGCCAGTTTGTAGATTAAAAAATAAAGCCAACCATTCCATTACCATGAGAGCAGCAACCAGGGCAGATGCATTTAATCAGAGGGTAACGACAGAGGCAATAGGAGTCAGAGCATTTCACAGCGTCAAACCCCACTGGCACTGCAGGCCACTGAAAGACATCTTGATTTTATCACTGCCAGTAATTTCCATCAGTCTTAGTACAATTTAATCAATAAACCTTTAGCTCAGAGTTTACTATGTTCATGGCACTCTGCGAGGGAGCCACTATCAGGGCAGAAAGGTCCTTGGGCTCAGAAGGCTTCTGTTTTCTACTGTTCTGCAAAGCAACCCCATGCCTGATGAGACCAGGTGCCTTACTCTCTTTCCAATCCTGACTGGTTCATTCTCCCCTCTTAATAAGTTTGGCAGCTACCTGCTATCTAAATCCTTTCAGTTTCTGAAAGCTACTCATGCAACTGTTTGTGAGACACATAGAAATGTTGGTATTTTCTTGAGTCTTAAAGGCATCCCAGTTTGAGAGAGTAGCACCCATATACTGCCTTGTGTATTACATATATACAAAACAAGTAACAAAACAACACCAGTGATTAGTAACCCATACTTAAATATTGAGCATTTATTGCGTGCTCAGCTCTCTTTTAAGAGCTTTACATGTATGAGCCTTATCACTAGGCACACAGGTTTGGACAAACCTGAATTTCCTTTTATAGTTAAGGAACTAAGGCTAAGGTTTGCCAAATCATTTGTTCGCCCAGCCAAGAAGTGACAAAGCCAAGAGTTAGACTCAGGCAATTCAGTTCTAAAGTCTACACTCATTTGCTGTTTTGTTATTATGCCTAGGAGCATGAACTATATTAATTAATCCTTGAATTTTCCCACACATAGCAGAAGGACCATATTGTTTTCCTACTACTCATAATAAGACTAGAGAATAAGAACTAACATATGCATTACTCAGGTTATTGCCAAAGTTACTAAAAAAATCCAAAAAGATAATCCAGAAATTGTATTTCCCATTCTCTCCCAAGCCATAATACCTCTTGGGGATAAACTGTACTCCACTTGGAATCCCATCTTGTATTGGTCAATTCTAGAGTATCCATAAATCTCCACAATCTCGCCTTGAAGTTATTTTCAACTAATTAAGCAAAACAGGCCCTAATCATTGGTTGATATTCTTTGCTATCTATTATTTACTTTTATTCCCCCCCTTGAAGCCTGATGTTTGGTAGGACATCTTTTATACTAAAACTTAATTACCTCTCCTACCCTAGGGAAGGTTTGCAAAACCCTGATAACAAAACAAGTAGAGGAAGGTTAAGGAAACTCATCTTAGTGTGGTGCTTTGCCTCACTCTAAAAACCAACATTCTCCTCAGCATGCAAGACAAGAAAAGCACCCAGAACAGAGGCACTATTTGGAAAGCTAAGGTTGTTGTAGCCCCACTTGATTCAATTTTTCAAACTGGTCTCTTTGTCTCTATCTGAAGTTCATCCTTCTCACTATCTAGCTCATCAACCAATTAACAAAATGCTGGTCAATCAACAAGCGAACACCTTCCCCCAGAAAGAAATGAGATTGGTTTGCAAAATTATATATGGTAATTAATTACATCCAAATTCATCTGTTTCTTAGGTACACTGAACATACACATTTTGTGCCCCTCTCTGCCATGTCAGATGCTATGGTCATAAAAAGGCCATGGCTCCTGTCCTCACCCAGAGTACTTTCCATCTGGAGAGTCAAAGCCCATCATGTGTCCACATTTTTCTCTTTGCCTCCAGTAGCACAATGAATGTAGCATGATGACTGTGAAAAGGTACACTGCAAAAACCACAGCAGTGACTACACAACCGGTCTCTACTTCCGTTAGAGCCAATACCTTGTTACCTAAGCAATCTGCCAAGAACAACTCTGATCCTTCTCCCAATCAAAAGCCTGTTTTCTTACCAATTACTGGATAGAAATGTACCCTTTCCAGGCCGTCATCCCTAGCCCTCCTGCTTTCTAGCCCTCCCGCTTTGTCTTCCTTTACAGGTAGCACGGTCCAGCCACACTGGACAGCTCTCCTAATCAGTCATAGTTTCATTTTCAGTTGTTATTATCTACCATGTGCCATGCATTGGTGAGAGAAAAATGAAAAATAAAACACATTCCCTAAAAGCTCATAATTTATGTGAAGGGGCAGATATCCAAATGACTGCCAAAGAGTCTAGTAGCAAGTGCTGGGGTGGGGAAGGCAATCTATATTTGGAGTTGGATAATTCTTTATAGTGAGAGGTATCATCTTGTGTATTAAGTAAAATAGGCTCAAAAAGCAAGTTTGAAATAGAAATCCCTCCTCCTTGTATTCTTTTTAAATACCGTACAGCCTCAGATATTTCACCTATAAGAAATAACATTTCCACTCTAGAATTCCTTTTGTTAAGGATGTCAGGAGCCTTGTACCCCAAATGAGTACTTGGTACTTGCAATTGTTCTTTCCCTCTTCTTTGATAGGCTAGACCATACTTTAAATGTTGTGAGGTATTAAAGGTAGCCATAGCCTTTAGCTGCTTCTCTCAGAGAATGAACCCTTTCTTGAGTCCAGGATAGACTTGCCTTTCACTGTGACCAATAGAAAGGGGCAGAGATGGTACTGCGCAAGCTCTTGCTGTCTTTTTGAGTTGCCAAGTAACTTCTGCTTTTGCTCTCATGGACGTCTACTGCCATGTTATTGTTATGACCTTGAGTCTTCCACTATGAAGAAGCCCCAGTTACCTACATTCAGAAAAAATGTATACACTTAGCAGATGGCACCAGACACTATGCCAGGCAATGCTGCCACACAAACTCAAGCAGAGCTCCGTACTCATTAACATGTCCCCACCAGTTTGAACCATCGCTGGTTTCATAAAGTCCAGTCATATTTAAGGAGCATACTTTACAAATTATATAACTTTAGACGGTACCTCTAAGTCTTTCTCTTCTTCTTGTTTCCCAGCCTTTGTTTGAACAGTCACATTTCAGGTCAGTCCCTTCCAGTCCTAAAGCCTCATTGTCCCTGTCCTTCCTAAGCCTGAGTCAATACTGGCCTGTCTACTTCCTCCCAGCATACTGAAGAAATCACACTGCTTTAGACTGGAAAGCAAACAACTGGTCACTAATACCCCCAGCTCCAAAAGGACACCATATGTTTCCTCTTATGCCAATACATGCACAAGACGGCTTGCAACTTTTTCTAGCAATAGTTGAAGAGCAGTCACGTTTCTCCTCAGGACACTCAACAATCCAGAAGAGGCTTGTTTGGAGGGGAATGGACAGAATTTATTTCATTACTCAACACTGACTAGTATAGTTAGTTAAGCTAGTACATATCCCCATGTCCATGCTCAGAGAAGAAAATGTCTCAAGGGATATCATCTGGGCTCATGGGACTTCTGTAGGGGCTAGAAACTCCCTGAGTGTGTAGGATGCTGTATTAGCATTCTAGTCTTCAGGTGTTCTCATCAAAGAACTTGATACATAAGCCTATGAACAATAAAAAATTACTGGTTTCATTCATATAAAACCTGTTATGCAAACTTTGCACTGCAGAGCTAAGATTTACAGCACAATTCTGCAATTAAGGTAACTGATACCTATTAACAGGAATGCTCAGTTAGCTCCACTTTCTCCAAGATGATTCTAGGAATCATTAATTTTACTTAAAAGATAAACTAAAGAAAAATTGAAGCTTTAATGTATAAAAGATCATTTATCACATCAATGTGTTCTTTAAAACTCTAAAGGAAAGTCACAATTTCAACTTTCTAAAACACAGTGGCTCTACAAACACCAAGGCTATAAGTGAATAAACCAAGAAAAGTCACCAGATAGGATCTTTAGCCAGTTCTGACCTCAAAACTGCTCTCAGTCATAGTTTGGAAACTCAAGGCTAATATATCTCATATGTACCTTTTACTTCCATAATTCTCAACAAGATTCAAAATGCAATCCCTCTGGTCTCCTTTTACACTCATTCACTTCTCAATCTCCACCCATCACTACAACCTTACCACTATGGCTTTTCCCTCTAATATCTACTTTACTTCCAATGAGCTCACTTCATCCTTGTCCTCCTCACACAGTATGCAATGTAGTTTTGAACTAAACTGAAGCCTGTCTCTCCCCATGCCACCTTGCAGGACTGTGGTTTTCTTTCACCTAAATGGAGACAGCTTATCTCTCATACTCCTACCAGTCAAACATGGGCACATACAGGTACACCCATCTTCCTGGGAGACCGGACACTGCCAGACTATAACTCTTCTAATCTCATGCAAAACTGCCCATTTGATGTACACATGCTGTTATATTATTCTTTTAACCTCCTTGCCACCTAACATTCTGTGAGTGACTCTATTCTCAACTTTGGTAGAACAGATGTGACAGTCAAGAATCTGCCCATTGATCAAAACCTTAGGGAAAAAGATACATCTGTGAAAAAAGTACAATTACCAAGTATTTATTCACACATATTTTAATGCTTTGTAAATAATCTACTTCTTGATTCCCATAAATTCTGGACAGGTCTTTGTGTATTGTTTCCCTAAATCAATTCATTTTGCCTTTTCATACTTTTCTTTTATCTGTCCACTACTAATTCAGTTTTGTCTTGCAAGAATCCGTCCCTACATTACCTCGCTGTCCATTCTAATCTTCCCTTTTCTTCATCTCCTTTCATCTTTAATAGTATCATCTTGTTATCTAAAGTAGTGGACTTGTTATTGAGTTCTTTCACTAAACAGTACCTTCTTCCAGAAAATCATAAACCTCATAAAAGCATAAACTGTGGCTTTCATGTTTTTCATTAGTCTTTAACAAATACTTGCTAACCAATAGAAACCACATGATTAAAATTAATGCACAGAGGTATTACTTTTCGTTCTTTTATATTGACAGCCTTTCTTTAACCAAAAAAGGAGGACTGAGTCTATGACCAACCCAAGTTTTGTTAAAGATTACATAGTGAATTCAAAATGTTTTCTTGTTACTCAAATTGTGTTATTTCCAGAGGTCCAGGTGTTTCTGTATCTCATTTAATATATTTTTAATAACCTGTAGAGATGTATCATTCTTTTCATGGCTGAACAATATTCTATATTTAGATGATGTTCTGTCATTCAGTTAGAATATTTTAACAAGTATTCAGAGGTCAGTATGATAAATTTTAAATAATGTTCATGAACACAAAATGTATTAAGCTTATTATGTATCAAGTATTTCTAATTCTTTAATTATTATTTCTAAGTCACATCCCAATATTATAAATATCCGCTACTGTAATCATTTCAAGTTGAGCCAACTGAAAGTCAAATTGTTTAAAGCTAAATTGTTTAAAGTCACATATCTATTGCCTAGGTGTACAATTCCTAGAAGAGCTAATATTTTAACACTTTTGTGTACTTAAAAAATCTTATTTCAGTTATTCCAAAACGAGATTAATTGATAATAAATTCATGTCATAAAAAGTTATTTTATAAAAAGTATTTATATCAAACTATAGTTTTTCTCTCATCATTGCATTTGTATGTCATATTTGCACATATTCTTGGTTTTATCTAAAATTTTACCTATTATCACCTAAGGATCTATAGACAGATACATACTTACAAAGTGGTGTAGTAGATTCAGTCAAGTAATGCCATACATAGTATTATGAAACCCAAGGGAAATTTTTTAAAAACTAGGAAATAGTCAAACAACATAAATCAACAAGAAAAATGCTGTACTTCAGGCTATATATATTGGAAATTCTGCCTCTGCAGACTTTGAATAGAGTTTAACAAATTATGCTAATGTTTGAAAGGTAAGAGAGAAAAAATGCTGAAAAAAACCCCCAGCAATGTAACCTAAAGAGGTATCTAAATAAAATTATATCACAAATATAGGTATTCCTATTTTCCAAATTCAAAAGTAGGAATGATTTTATGGCATGGTGTCCATAGTAACCAATCATTACTTGAGGAATAATCTCCAAAGTTTGACATGATATAGTGAATCAAGTTCAAAATTCTGATAACACTGTAATTACAAATATAATATTAAGTAATTACAACTTAAATTTAAATACCCATTAATGTCATAGGTACTGACAGCATATGCATTGATGTTGTGTATGTGTGTGTGTTTTAATATTGTCATCATTTTGCATTCACAGGACCTTAAAGGTAAGAGTGCTTATAGCAAAAACGTTTGTATTACAGTAACCAGCACTACATGGATAAGGAGTGGGACAGACATTTCACTTCCAAATTTCACCTTTGGGAATTGTACTACAGAGAGGTACCCTGGTAGCTGGTCTATAAATACTTATTCTGACTGGTTTTCCTCTTACAAGATCGCTTTAGATGGCACCGTGATTCAATAAACCACTGGGATACAGCATTAACTCTCAGTGTGTTAGAACTTGAATAACCATTCATATTACAATCAGGGAATTTAAATGATAGATTGTTTCTGGATCAGACTTGCTCTAGTCAAGAATATTTTTATCTGATGAGAATGACTATTTTGACTTTGAGATATAAAACCCATAGAGATACTAATTCAAATACATTTGATCTGATCTCCATGCATTCCAACACTTCACTGCTACATCCTAGCTATTTTTTATAGGAAAAAACTTATTGT
The DNA here is from genome assembly GCF_034190915.1 of Cavia porcellus. NCBI lineage: Eukaryota > Metazoa > Chordata > Mammalia > Rodentia > Caviidae > Cavia > Cavia porcellus. The sequence goes on along the minus strand of NW_026947484.1, from coordinate 29,652,496 downwards.
ACTGCCAAAACACCCCCGCCACCTTGAATGACAAGTACACTTATGCATTTTCATGAGCTCATTTCAGGACAGGAAAAACATGTTACACAATTCTCAATAAATGCCTTAAAATACTAAAATATTAGAAGGATACTTTATTTAATCAAGTCACCATAATCCTATGAATATAATGAATGGCAAGTGATAGGAAATCACCATCTTAAATGTCCATAAGTTGATAAAATTATAATGGCTCCCCCTGTGAGCCCAAAAGTTGTATGCTTGGTTTGTCTTTTATACATACATATACACATATATCTATGAATGTGTATATATAGTTTTTGTTTTCCATTTCATTTGTTTCAATCATCCTCACAGCACCTGAGAAAAATGGTAAGTATCTCACATACATTTGAGCACAGAGTTTCACTTCAAAGGTTGGAAGAATCAATAACCACAAGCAAGGAAAATATACTTGTCAACCTTTTCCATAATATATAATGTGTATCCAAAATAATACTGAAGACATGATCAGGTATTTATAAACACAAAGAATATTTCTGTGGTTATGATCTTTAAGCAGTAAAAATGCCCAACTCAATGTTTCAACTGTTAAATCCAAATATTAATTGGAACATAGTAATTTAGAAAGAGTAAAATATATTAATTACTCCTGTTGTTACAAGAGCCCACAGGTGTGATTATCCAGCTGAGTACTTCACACAATACACATACAACAAAATTGTGATATTTATCAACCAAGCTGTAAGAAGCGTGAAGAAAACTGCAAGTCTCATTATGAATGCAACCTGGAGAAGAACATATAAAATTCATCTATGGAAGTCTAGAGATGACTAAGAAAAAGGACTTATACTAACATATAAAACATAAATAACATTAATAACAAAACTAGTAATGAATAGTGATTATAACTACTTTCTTAACTCAGTTTGGATCTAATCAAAGCATTGGTTGATGTGTTTATAGTTCAAAATTCTCCCTTAATGATATTCATGACAAAATGTGACAACTGTCCTACTTTCATTTTAAAATGAAAAAAGAATTAAAATGATGATACAGCATTTCATTCAAAACAAAATAATAAGAGATTAACACTGGCTTATATATTGCATATTAGACAATGTCTTTCAACATAGCAAATGCAGTAGGGTTACTCTGAGGCAGCCTCCTATTCTGACCATTCAAAAATTAAATCTTGGCACAAAATCTTCCTTATGACACAGGCCAACTGAACCACTAAAGATACCCTACAGTATATCATATCTGAATCTTCATGTCTTGGGTTCCTTCCTTTATTCTATTTCTGATGAATTTGTACTCATCCTTCAAGATCCACGTCCAATGTTACCTTGGAGTTACACTGTTAACACTTACCAACAGGAGGTAATAATTATTTATGTGTCTCCTCCATTAGACTGGATTTTAGAAAAGTAGGTATTGATTTTCATTTTTAAAAATTTCCAAATGGGGTAATGATTCATATTAAATACTAAATAAGAAGTTGGTAAGTGCGATGGATGCATGCAGGAACAAAGAGCTTCTCATGTTTCAACTCACACTCTGATAATTTAATTTTAATGTTACAAGAGAATTTGCTGTTGAATTACCTGGAGCTGTGTGAATCCAGAAATTACATACTTGTTAGTATTAAAAAAACCTATCATGGCATCAATGATTCTGATCAGAAATTATAGGTTATATAATTTCTGCATTGCACCTAATGTAGATTTAGTACCAGTGTAGTACAAGGAGAAAATCATACTTATGGATCAAACGTATACATAAGTGTGTCCCATTATGAATAAGGCTTTTGATTAAGCACCGTGGCAATATACAAATTGAGATATGAGTACTTACTGAAACATTTTTATACTTTGCAACATGTACATAGTCTGCACTTGGATTTCTGATTTTTTTTTTCTCATTTTAAAGTACTCAGAGTATCTTGCAATGGACAGCAAAGATAACATTAAAAACTCAGAATAATCCCAAGTGCCTTAAGGGAACTCAAAATACACTCTGACACATTCCTTATAGTTCAATCAATTAAAATCCTTCTTCAACGAAGAAGAGTAAGTGTGATCCAAAGTTCCTGAGATGGGTTTGTGTTCTTGTTCAAGAAGAATCATAAACTAGACGATATATACTTAAGACACTGAGTCCTCATGACATGTTCAAAACTGAATCTTATTGCTTTGAAATTTAGAATAATGTCAAGACCTCGACATGCATAAGGACCCAAAAAGCACAAGGAATGACCTGTAAGATGGTGGTAAGAAATAGCTGCTCTGTCTCAGTACCGAGGTTGTTCTCTGAAGCTTTTCTTTGTGGACTGTACACTTCATTCTACTGAATTTCAGCCATCTCTATGGTAGACAACATCATTCGTCTTATTTCATCTTTTTAACAGGGACTTGATGAGGTGACACAGAACTGATTCTTAAAAACACATTACCTGCTATGTGAAGCATTGTGTGACAGGAAGAACTATCTTAGTGACAGGCACCTGACAGCAGATTTGTTGATTTCATGGTCACTTCATTTAAAGTAACAACGAGGTGAAATATGCCATCTGATAATCTGTTTGAATGTTGACTGTGAAAAGCACTTAGCATTTCTGCCAGCTCCCTGGACTACAGAATCTGTTTTTCAATATGTGAGGGTCTGTCTTCCTCTTTTCTTGGTTTTCCTCAATTTTCTGTCCCCATCTCTTTTCTTCTCAGAGGAAATCCCCTAGTCACTTTTTGGAAATAAAGTTATGTGGAGACATCTGGTACAAAAATCTCTCCTTTCAACCACACTTTTTTAATGATGCTATGCATTTTACAGTTTAAAGCTACAGGATGAAAAAGAGGCCTGGGCTACCATTTCAGACAGGCCAGGAACGAGAAGGATATGGGGTCCTTTTTAGCACGTCATTCAACATCACTGAACTCCAACTAAAGGTGAGACATGAGCACAGGGATATCACACTCTGCACTCCCTACACATTCAGCTTGAGAAAACAGTAAATCCACATATGCGAAGGTAATATCTCAATATATTTTATGTCTGCATATCTTTACTTATTCTTATACATGTTAAAAGTTGCTTAACCAAAATGCTATGAAATAGAAGTATTTCAGATGTGGAAATTTTTCATATTTTGCAATATTTGCATAGACTTTATAAGTTGTGCATCCCTAATCGAAAATTCTGAAAACTAAAATGCTCCCAAGTTCAAACCTTTTTGAGCACCAAAGAGATATTCAAAAGTTTTGGGTTTCAGAACATTTCGAATTTTGGGACTAACAATACTCAAACTATATTAATAAAGTAAAAATAAACAGTTATACCAACACAATGACTTTCCATGCATCGCATTTCCATAGCACTAAAATTGCAGATATTGGTACTAAAGAGACTCCCCTCTGTGGAGAGCAAAGACTCTTTAAGACAAGTAAGAGGACAGTTTTCCCAACTCCACAGCTAGCTGGCTTTTATCATGCCAGGAGAAGGCAGATCAACAGACAATAATTATCATCATGTTAATCACAGTAATAATTTGTTCTGATAAAGCATTTTATACTCCATTGAAAATTTAACCAGTAAACATGGAATCTTCTGAAGGAAATCAGCAGTTATATTTGTTAGAAGAGTTGCTCCCACCCAGTGGGAAAATCATACTTTAGCTATGGATGTCCTACATATAAAAAAAGTTAATGTCAGGTTACTTTATGATATACTTCAACCTTCTTAGATTATCTAGAAATTACCAATGTCAACTGTCTCAGACCCTAATTGCTTAGAATCCCCCCCACCCCCACCTCAGCTCAGCTGCACAGTCCACACATCAGAGAGCTGCTTGGACATCAACATGTTTGAAGCTTTTTAAACAGCATTAAATATGAACCTGAAACAGCCCAGTTAAAATTTACACTTTCTCTGAAAGATTTTTGACATATTCAATGCTTGTGAAAGCTGAGGGGCTGACGGCCTAGTCAAGTACAGTTGAGTGAGCAGACTGCCAGACTCCCCACACTGCACCTCCAGGGCAGGTGAACCGTGACACAGAGGGACAAACCTCTCCTGCCTTCTCTATTCCTTCTCCAGAAAATATAGAAAAGAGAAAGAAAGGAAAAAAAAAAAACTTCCTTCAAACTATTGTGTGATGATTTCTTTGTTTAAATAAACATCTCAATAGAAGCGGGCACTCCTAGCAAACCTCTACTCCACAGCTTCATCTGAATCTCTTCTAAGCGATTAATTTCTCACCAAATTTCTTCTGGAGTGACAGCTGGCTTATCTAAGTTGGAGGGTTTTCCTCCTTTCAGTGTTTTTCTTTTATAATTGATCCTTATTCATCTAAGAAGCCACTTCACAATTCTTAGCACTGTTTACCAAGGATATAAAGAAAAATGCCAGATACACATAGATGAGAACTTTTTCTTACAATGTTATCCTGAGCCTTACAACTCAAGCACTGCTAATACAATGCTATGCCTCTGAATTTATTTCTTTATTCAAACTTGTGGAAATGCTATTATTGAAAACTTTTCAGTAGTTGTGGTAAAAAGTTATTTGTGGTTATTCTAGCAACACACAAACAGATGAAACAATCAGCTAGCAAAACAGTTTAAAGCATGTCTCTAAATTGAAAGTGACGAATTTTCAAGTTTCGCTAAATAAAGTGTTATGTAACTCTGAAGGCATATGTATGCATATATGTACGTTATTTTAATCAGTTACACAATAGTCCCTTCAGAAAAGGCCAGTTATCTTCAGCACATTTCTAAACTTCGTCACGCTCTTCAGAACTGTGTACCTGTGAAGCTTTCTGATATTTGGCATTTGGTGTAAACCATTGTGTGAACCCAAGCTTCATCACTTCCATTTTCTGCCATCTGGAGGATAATGAAAATGAAATAAAGACCAGAAAGTGTTTGGCTTTGTTGTTGGGAGGCGGGGCACACCCAAGGTATTAAGTTATTCAAACACCAGTAATGTATGGTATTGCACATTCTCACTGTCACAGCCTTTGTTGAAAAGGATTTCCCTGACCTTTCCTGTAACCAGCAAACAAATAAGCCCTCTCTCTCAGCAGGAGAGAGGCACTGGTCCATTAGATCATTAAGCAGTTCTATTCAGATACCCCCCATTCTCCTGTCCTTGGCCCTGAAGAGGGAACTGGCAGCAGTCCAATCAGTCAGAGAGAAGGCAGGCAAATGTGATTGCGTACAGGATAGCTTGAAATGTCGCAGCAGGACCAAAGTCGCAGAGCAGACAGCACTGAGGGGAGGATGTGGAGCTACATGAGGGGTAGTGTTCCAACAACGGAAGGCTGGTGTTTCAGTCTGCCAAACAAGGTAATGACTCACCCAGGCAGGAAAATATTACCACCATGGGGATATTTGGAGCATCTCAGTCTGAGAGTAATTAGGAACTAAACTACAACAGCATGCTTCAGTGATGAAATGAGAAAATAAGCAATACCTCTGTCAAGTTCTGATTGGTGAGTATTAAATGAATATGGGCTTCTTTCAAATCTGACCACAAACTAAGAACTTGTAGCAGATTGTCAGAATGCAGAACTATTTCTATGTTTTCATGAAATAACACAAGATACAAATGTGTGCAAACACATCAACACACACATACATTTAAAAAATGGTAAGGTGAAAAATGCTGGCAGAAAGAATTTTAGGGAAAATCATTACTGCAACTATATAATTCATTTCTATAGTATGCGTTTGCTCATCCTGAAGCTTTTTTCTCTCCTAATTACACTGTCTGCAAAGGGGAAAAATGAGTCCAGGATTGCAAATGCTAACAATATCATTTTACTAATAAGAATGATATACAATTTTCAAAATAAAAAGCACATGTGTTTAATGGATTCAGGTAATGGAATTATTTTACTTATAAGTATCAGTTGCATGAATGTAAATTCTCTGGCAAAGTGGACAAATGTTAATTTTTATTTCTTTGTATTTTCAAATCGCAGACAATTTGTATTCATTAGACAATGCAAAACCTCTTTTCTCTTATAATTGTAAAGTGACATTATAATTAAATTGGATAACCTCAGCAGCATCTGCAAGTTAAAGAATCACTTACAAGCTGGCTGGACAAAGCCCAGAGACATTAAATCACCAGACAGTTACACATCAATAAGCCTTCCTTGCAATGGCCAGGTCAAAACCTCAGCCACACCAAGAGAAAAAGATCAGTCAGCCTAGAAAGCCTCAGAAGGTTGCCAGTAAGAACATCTCCTCAGAGGAGTCTCACCCACATCTTCCAGAGCATGCACTCTGAAATCTAACAGACACTTGTTTGACTTCCTCCACAGAGGCTCTGTTCCCCCTCCCGACCACCCTCCAAAATGCATTCTTACAATGTCAGTCTCATGCAATCTGAATGAGAGGCAAACACAAATTATCTCTCTTCTCAATATGAACAACCTCTATTAGGTCAGGTTAATAAACTCTAATAGATGTAAGGGCTAATACAATATTCAGCTATTGACATAAACATAAATATAAATTTCAAAGAAAATAACCTACTTTAGTAAAACTACCTGTGCAATAAAAATTAATGAACTCCAAATGATTCTGCACATCTCTACCAAATTGCATTTTCAGGCTCACATCTTCAGGACATGCTGGGTGGTTTGATGCATTCCCACAATTCATCTTCCTGCTAAGCCAATTTTAATTTAAATGCAATTAAAGGCTCAAAATGAACATTATGTATTAGATAAAGCCCCAAATCTGCAGACTATCATAAATATGATTTTCAGAAAAATTAATTACAAGCCATTAGGGTAAAAGTCATCTTACTGCAAATGTTGAGTTAAATTGCAGAATTAGTTTGTCCGTTTCATTAAATGTTAAATACTGATTTTGAGCTTTGTACCAATTTAATATCACAAGGTCAGTTTATAAGCAAAATGTTATTTATAGTTAGAATTTCCAATGTGTCTTAGTACTTCTCATTAATTAATGTGCTTTCTTGCAAAGAAATAAAAATAAACTAAAGTGACTTTTAGTCCACTATTGAGCATATTAATTTTCATTTGTTAATGTTTCACATCATTATATCATAGATCTAATATTCTTTTCATGCACTAGTTTAAATATCCCATTTTCATTTTGGCCTAAGTTCAGAATGTAGAGCACGGGTACTACAGGTTGAAAGCCCCTATCTTCCTAGTCTGACATCCATGCTCTAAGATCTGAAACTTTTTAATGCCAATATGCTTCCCAAAAAGTTTTGGATTTGCATTTCCAAATTTAGATTTTCAGGTTAGGGATGCTCAGCTGCTATAGTCTATGCAAATATTTCAAAATTAGGAAAAGTCTGAAATCAGTAATGCTTTTGATTCCAAACATTTCAATGAAAAGATAGCCTATGTAACTGAGTTTAAATAAAATATGTAATAATATATCACACTGGTTTAGCAGGTCAAAATATACACATGCAAATCATACGCCAATATACCATTAAAAAAAAAAAAACCAAGAAAATGAAAGTCAATGTTACCATTTTCCCTGATTTTACAAGTTCTAGTAATACCACAAGTTTTGGTAATAACAGGAATACAAGAATTATAGAGTTCCTCTTTGAAATTGTGTCACTTTTTATTATACATGTTTTCTAAACAGACAATATGGTCATTTTTGTATGCCATAATATATCTCACTAGTGGAAAGAACAGGGAGATTCCAAAGGCATCATGTAGCCTTTTGTGTATCCTTTCTTGACTTAGTCATTCATTTCAAATTATATTTTCAAAGGGCTATGAAACATGAATTCTGCTACAGTCAGTCTCATTTTCAATTAGCAAGCTAAAAAAAGTGTACCACATAATATTTAGTAGTGGTAAAAATATATCACAAAATATCTACTTCATTTATTTTAAAAATCAAGCTTAACTTCTGACTTACAAAAAATCATGTCAAAATTCAAAGTAAAAATAAAATAGAATGCAGTAGAAAATGATATCTTTTAATCTATGCAAGAGGAGAAATTTCTATATATTCTGTTAGTGGCTGTATACTTATTTGCACATTCGTATTTTATTTAAAACAGAATTACATGATTGAGACAAATTTGGGAGATAAATTATTCTAACTACTTTTTTCTCAGAAGACACAAATATAGCTAACAGGAGTGAAAGTGATAATTCATATAATTAACTATCAAAAATTAATTGTACTATTTGGTTGGAATATAGTAATGACTTAAGGAAAATGACAATTTGTTGCCTCTACTTCATGAATGGGTTTAGTTCTAATACCGCACTTTTAAAAACATTCATTACCTTATCACAGTTTTCTCATTATGCCTGTCACTTTCCCCAAGCCAGTGTGACTATTTGAGTAATTATTATTGTCTCTTGTCTACTTCTGCCTTGAAATGTACCCACAGCAGTACTGGACATATACAGATAGCTATGTATGTCATTAGGATTGAGTATATGATACATGTTGAGGGTGTTTAAAATTTTGATGCCATATTTGACTTTATTCTCCTCCAAAAAAAAAAAAAGAAAAGAAAGAAAGTAATAAGAACTAAAGAGTAATAAAACCCAAAACGTGTAAATTTTGTTGTAAAAAAGAGAGGAAAAAAAAAGTATACAACTAAAGTATACAACTGCAGGTGTGTTTAGGGGTGTTAAATAGATGCCCATGTTAATGTTTTTGGTTAGATCATTGAACACAACTGTTTGCAGTCTCACTGTTTGAATGTCCACTTTGTATGCTTTGATACTGTGACTTGAGCAACTGTCTCTAGGATGATAATTGTAATCTATTAACTAGTGATTTCTTACTCTTTTTTTTTGTAGTTCTGTATTAATTTTACCCTTACACTGCTTTGTTTTGTTTTGTTTTTTCTCTTTTTCCTTTTAAATAAAATTTTAAAAAAATTATGATAGGGGCTGGGGATTTAGCTCAGCGGCATAAGCACCTGCCTTGCAAGCAGTTGGTTGTGAGTTCGATCCCCGGTTAAAAAGTTAAAAAAAAAAATTTTGATGATTCCAAATGAAAAAATAAGAATGTCAAATCAATTTAGAATCTGTACATACTAAAATTTGTGCAATAATTTTATTAATCTTGATCATTTGCTAAAACAGATATTTCTAAAGAGGGAGTATTTTTATTATTTTTATTAAAAAAGCATATAAACACAAATCTCTTAGAGTACAGTATTGCCTCACAGCTTGACCATGCATGCTAAGTAAGCCTAATTAATACTATCATGCTATTTGATAATAATGATTTTAAGATAAAATATAAATACTAGCAATAATAAAAATAAACAGTAGCAAGTAACATATGTTGAGAATTGATGTTATATGCATAGCCCCAAGGAAACATTTTTTTCTTTGTTTTTATTTCAAATTCTTTATGGTAAGAGGTGATATGAGAAAGAATGTACGGACATGCAAAACTCCAGTCTACTAAATGTTATTCTATCAACCACCCACATACTGCTATTTCTGTGTTCATAGATAGCAACATAAGAAAATAAGGGTTGATTTTTAAGTCCAACTTATTTTGAGTGACACTGAGGTGATTCTGAAAAACAAGATTCAAACTATGTAATTTAACTAGATTTAATTCCAATCATATCAGAAAGCACAGATTATCAAAATAGCTCATGTTTTACATTAAGTCCTATCAATGGTTTCCAAAAGCGAACTCTTTTAGCAGAGCACAGATTTTCTCAAGACTTTAAGTCATTAATAAAAATTGGAATTAAAATTTAGTAGTGAGTTCCTATCCTAAAATCAGTATATCTTAGCGATAACAAAAGCACAAGACAATAAAGTATTGAAATTTTAGGCCTCTTACTTTCTTCAGTTACTCAACATGGGAACCATTTTCTGAAAAACAGTACCATGATATACAATAGGAAGTGACACTCTCTTTCTCTGAAGTATCTGGCCTCTAATGCTCTGAATAGCTACTCTGACACAACGAATGTAATTTTACATCATTGATCTACTTCTGCTGTTAAAAATGAGCATCTTTCACTGTTTCTCAAAAGTCTTGGAAAATCTATAAGAATCTATAAATGGAAGGACTGTGGAATAACTCAGATTATTTAAAAATGAATAATAATGTTTCTTTATATATGCAATATTTTCAGACTGAACTTTGATCATTTATAGTGTGAATAAATCAGAAATTTATATAGTATATATCTTATAAGTAGTATTAGTATTATCAAATGTTATATAGATTTTTAAAATGTAGATTAAATTTGGACTCTAATCTTCCTTTATAAATTATAAATCTGTAAATTGCTGTCCTTTTACTTAATTATCCTGACAATTCCTCAGTCCCCTCTCTGTTGGAATACAACCAATGTCATTTCCATAATTCTTGGTAAAACAAAAGTCGTTAAGTAACTTCTAGAACAAAGGTTCTAAATTTTATCACCCTACTTTGAGTATTAAAAATAGGAAAATATCTAAAGACAAAATTTGCAAGTGCACATTATATATTTAAGTACAAGTCCTAATGGCAAAGGTCATCAAACACACACAGCTTTTACAAATACAATAGTCAGGAGAAATTTTCTAAGATGAGAAAGTTGTGCTTATGCTTGATCAAGGCCTTGGATGTTGACAACCTTTTTGGTTCTGATTGAAAAAGACATAGTGATAAAAGTAAAGAAGCTTTTAGGCACTGCCAGGCACTACCAGCAACGGCTCTTTGCAGAGATAGGAATGGAAGAGCATCTTACTAAAGCCCAGATACCTCCATCTACCATAGCAAATTTGATCTAGCCAGATAGTCCCTGTATAAAACCTAGTATTTGTTGGAACTACCATAGTAGAACTAGGTATTATATACTCTGGCAGTTAGTGAAGCTACTGCTCTCAAAATTGAGTTAGCTTTTGGAGACTTTGGTCTCATAAATGTTTAGGGACATATGTTGTTTTATGCTTTTTTAGTGTATTTCTAACTACTCTCTTCCAAAACCTAAAAATAATCCTTCATTTTGGTTTTCACATTTTGATGCATAGACTCAAACTGATGGATTTCACCATTTTTTCCCATGTTACAATTCATTTCAATTTTCTTCTGACCCTAATTAATTTCTGATTTCTCATCCATCATTTTTAAAGTTCCACTTACTTCTCAGCCGCAGAACTAGGGATGTCATCACTCTTTCAGACTTTAGACTATTCCTTTCATTACAGTATTCTCAGATTTCTATACACTTCAGTGTTCTTCCATAAATATTCTTAATTCTTTACTAATGCTATTCTTACAAACAGGGAAAATTTTTGTTTTCATCTCTAACTACATACAAGTTGTTTAATCCAAATACTCCTTCCTCCTATGTCATCCTTAAGAATCTATTTCTGTTCATTAACTTGTTCCTTAATTAATATAATCACCATTCATTAACTCATCTATTTATTCAAACATTTTACTAACAATCCAGCTGGTTTCTGAGAATATGTTTGTGAGTCAAACAGACATGGTGTATGCTTTCAATAAAACCAACATTCTGGAAGAGAAGGGAAAGCATACCAACTTACAATTAAATTTTGCCAGAAATAGGTCAATGTCCCCTTGAAATAACTGTTGATTCATTTCTTTTATACTATGTAAAACTATATTCACATAGTTATAAGAAAGTTAATACCTATTAATACTATGGCAAATAAACAACAATAAATACAAATACACTACAAATGAATATACTATGAATATATGACATAAGAAAATTTTTTTCTCATGTATAGCACCATGGTACTTAAAAATGGTAATTTATATTGTTATTTGTTTTATCACTGGTATTTTTTATACTTTTAAATGTCTAAATATCTATATATGAGTGTTTTAATAATGCTTCAAAGGCATGTTTACTTTTTAACGTACTATCATTTAAAGACCAAATGCAAATTTTGCCTTAACTTTCAAGTTCTCCAAAAATATCAGTAGATTGATTTTTGGGAGGTCTGGGAGGAAGTACTACTGAACAGAAATATCACAAGCTTCTTATTATATACCACAAGTTTGCTGACATGATGATAAAGTTTTACATTTTCAATTTTATAAATGGAATGCACCTGGTATGCTTCAAGCTTGATGCTGCAGAGATGGAGGGGTGGTGATTTTAGGACCCATTTTTTAATCATAGTAGCTTCGTTAAATCTTCATAGTGAGACCAACACTGTATGAGCTCACAATTAGATGATATTACATGGTCGCTCACTACAACAGTCTGGAAGTATTATGTGACAGTGTAAAAAGTTTTTTTTTTTTTTAATTTTTGCAAGTGCAATTCAAGTGTGAGTAATAAAAAGCACAGCTTGCCAATCTCAAAAAGTTAAAATAAGATGTGTTTTTCTTGTATATATTTGAAAACAAGACCTTCATAAATAGTTACTTAAATCAAGCAACGTTTTATTTGTACAGTCCTAACCTAGACACTCTTAAAGATGGCTACATTTCTAATAAAATATAGACTGAAATCTCTGAACACTTTTTAATCACAAAGAATGATATCGAGTCTTATTTTAATTAACATATTGGAAATGATCTTGCACAGTTACTTTAAATAATGGCAAATCTTGTCATTCTTTAAATTTAAAAGTTAACCTCTATGCCATAGTTTTGAATTACTGTAAAGATGACCCACATGTAATTAAACTACATTTTTTGCATGATCTATAACACATGTGCATGATGCTCACAGAACTCACTTCTTACATAACACCCTATTGAACCTAACTGCTGTAGTAATTCATTAAGTGAGATCAACTATGGTCTAAATGTTTTTCTAATTCTTAATTGTATACCACTGCAAAGAAAAATGTTCTGGAATCCCATATATGGTTTCACTACTTCTTTCCTCTCTTTTTGTATTTTGCAGCATTAAATCCTTTTTAATTCAAAGACAGAATTAAAGAGAGAATTCAATATAGCACAAGCTTAAGCATACAAAAATCCAACTCAGCACAGAGTTAAGGACAAAAGAAGGGTGAGTGGATCAAAGGAACAAAGGAGGGAACTAGGGAAGATGAAAGAAGCTGGCATCTAGGAGTTTAGGTAGGGCTTTATATAGGGCTTGGTTTCTCTCCCTCTCTTCATTCTCGCTTTAACTTGAGACATCTCAGGGCCTGAGACGTGAGACTATGATGGTATTTTAGGTGAAAACTAAAATGCTAACACCAGGAGCAGAGTGAATTGACTCCAGGTGACCAAAGTAACACATTCACTATTTTATCTTGGCTTAACTTTGGTAAGTGGACATAGTTATGGCACTTCCAGGAATTCTCTATTTGGAGACCTAATGGTAATAACACAGTGGAAGTGGTACAAGTGGACCTGTTATGAAGTTTGTTTGTAAGGAAATCCTGTTGATTTTATGTAAATTGCTTATTAAATAAGATGATATTGCAGTGATAAAAAATAAGAAAAGAATACTGACTCCCAAAGCTATCCTTTGAAGCAGTCACCATTACAGAATATAGTTGACAAGTAGCAAAAAAGAAAAATTCATTCCCATTTTGTTTTTCAAATTCCAGATAATTTAAAAAATGATTAGTTTAATAAACAATATTTATCATCTTTGTTAACTTAGAACTTTAAATTTTAAATAATTATATGAAATTATATTCTCTCCTCTACACTATCCTCCCAGAATCCTTTAAAGCAAGGATGTATCTCTGCACATAATACATACCCAAAGATCAGACAGAAAAGGAAATCATACAGGAAGAGATAGACCTTGATAGAAGGAAAAATGCAAATGCTAGAAATAAATATCATTTTTGGTCTCAACATGCGGACTTGTTCATTTAAAGCACAGTGGTTAGTGAAGTTACAGAGATTTCTAAACGGGGTGGAAATTTGAGCAATCTTTAAAAAGACAAAAGTGCCACTGAAGAACAGTCTCTGATGATCTCCCTGAAACTTAATCTTTATCCTGGCACAATTTGAAAGAGCTAATTGGGAAAACACCGAACATCTGGATGGTTTAGTGAAAACCACAACAGACCTGTTATGCAGGAGATGCCTCACAATTATTAATAACCAATTGCTCCCTACACTGCAAAACACACGATTAAATTCCTGATATGTACATTTTTACAAAGCTGTCCACAGGCAGAGTCAGAAGGGACTGCTGAAGTGGCCTGAATACTTGGAAAAGTTCAAGTGACACTTGCTGTGATTACAAATACTGTGTTCCAGGCTGCAGTGATGGCAGCACCAGGGTCTAACACCAGTGAGTGAGGGAGCTTCTCCAGAAGGGTTGGAAATGTTAGCACTACCATCCTAATGGAAAAATGAGATTCCTTCTGCATGCAAGCTGCAGGGTTCCTGACAGCAGGACCAGGAGAAACCTAAATATTTACTCTAGTATTTTTGTTTTTGTATATGTATTTATTTTTTATTTTATATTTGCCTGCACTAGTCATGAATCAAATTGTAAATGATTATAGGTAGGACTTGACTACTGACCAAGATTTTTAGGGAAATATACATTTAGCATCTCCAAGTACAAATAATAAGTCAAAGTGAGATACAGGGAAGAAATAAAATTCTTGTTTTACTCATTATGGGGACTAAGCATCATGGCTTTGTGATTTGTCTCTATTATATTCTGAATTACAGAATACATAAATGTTTCTAGGCAATTACAATAAATTATATTTATTGGGAAATTATGATAGAGTACATCTAAATATTTTATGTATGTTTATTTAATACAACAACCCAATTTAGAGGTCTTTGTTTTACAGTTGAGGAAATTGAGGGAAAGAGAATCAGCCAACTCCCTAAGATTGCATTCTTAGTAAATGGCAGAGGTAGTACTAGAACCAGGCAATGTGCAGCTCAAGTATAGTCCAGTGTTGCTTCAGTTTACTTGTGTCAATGGTCTATACAAAATAAACTTCTTGTTAGTGTCTTCACTAAGTATTCAGAGAAAGAAAAAAAGATGAGAAACAGATTCTTGAGCATCATCAAGAAGAAAAGCATGTGATTTTTCTAAAATAACATTCAACCCTGCCTACTGGGCCAGGACTCAGGCCCTGGCCTATAGAGGAATAATCAAACCATGGTTAGAGCATCTGAGTTATCAGCCAGAGTAACCATGGTTAGCGTACCTGAGTTATCAGCCTGAATAACCGTGGTTAGAGTACCTGGGTTATCAGCTTGAGAGAAAAAGAGCTTTTTTTCCACAGATGACCCCTAGATTTCTATCATAATAAAAACATAATGTTACTCAGTCTGATGAAATTTTTAGCCAAAACTGTCTCCTTTATTTTACCTCAACTGAGTATCTACATGCATATTGAACTACATGAGTGGAACTGAGAAAATTTCTGCTCAGAACTTTGTGGTATCAAAGGACACCAAATTTTTATGCAGACTTTGCAAATCTGAATCCTAATCTCATGATATAAACATTCACATCCACATCCAAACATAATTATGATATAGTGGTGGATGTCAGATGCACCCCAGGTGCTTTATCTGTTAGGACTACATTTTCTAGGACATGCAGAACTTCACAAGGCTTAATAGATTTAAATCAGTACACTGATTTAACACCAGAAAAGAAATGTGCCAAAGGCTCAGAGAAAAGTTATGGAAGAATTCATGTCTAGAAAGAAATTTATAGCCTTTTAAGTGAAGTTGTCACTTACCAATATGAATGTGTTTACTGGGTAGTATGTGAGAGCAGGTATGTTCACTGAGTAATGTCTATCTAAATATATGTATTGAAAGACTAACAGCATGAGCTTCGGTAGAGAGTAAGTATCTCATAGGAATTACATATAAGATTTTATGAATATTCTTCACACTGGGAGAACTAAGGTTTAGTTCATTCTGTTGGTAAAGTAGCATCTGAAAATCAAGTCTATTCCTAAATTCTTAATCACAGCTTGCATTTACACTGGTTTGTTTCAGGGAAACATTTGGAAGAAACTAAGTCTTCATCTTTGGGTAATTTAAGAGGGCAGAATATGTTATGTTTTGCATTGCTTAAGGATTTTGGTATTTGCAAAGCATTGCAGCAAACGTGAGCAAATGAGTTAATGTCCTTTCATTTCTACAGGGATAACACATTAAAGAATTAGCTTGCTGATACAGACAGATGTTATGGCTTATGTTTAAATATACCCCCAAAGCCTCATACAGTCCTAGGTGGAAGGCTTTTTCAGAGGTGTCTGGATCTAGACTGTGATCAATCCACAATGATGCTGGCATTAAGGGTGTGTGATAATTAAATCACTACACCGATTGGTTTGGCACCCTCCCCCATCACTGTGGCCTGGGATACAGTACAAGGAAGTGAAAGAATCAATGAGAGAAAAGTAACTAAGACAACAGGTCTTCTGGTTGTCTACTTCTATGAGTGAAAAATAATATATCTTTCACCAAAAGCATATCTTGAACTCTTAGCTGCCAAACAGAACCATTCTTTCTGGCACAAATAGCTGAATCAATATGATTCTTAATGAACTCAATGGATATATCCCTATTGAAACCTGATGCATAAGCACTTTGATTAAGATTTAGGAACAGAAAACTCAAGTGGCAAAGATTCACAGGTAGTCACTCTTATATAGACGCAGTCTATATGCTTTGCCTAGGCAATGGAGCCTCAACTTATTCTATGAAGTTGATAGCAGTGAGTAGCTCTTTGTAGTTAACTAGTTTTCTCATAGATTCTTAACTTAAGGAATATGATTTGTCTTGTTTTTGAAACCTTCAAAATGTTCCCCGGAAGACTGCAAGATGACAGAGTACAGCTAGTTCACAACAGCCAGCCATTGGTTGCATAAACAGGTAAAGTTTCTCTAAGAAAAAAAGTTTTTTTTTTTTTTTTATGATAAAGTCTTTTGTTAATTCCGCCTCTCACACTGTAGAAATTGAAGGCATAAAGAATTAACCTTGGGGGCTGGGGATTTAGCTCAGCGGCATAAGCACCTGCCTTGCAAGCAGGCAGTCGTGAGTTCGATCCCTGGTACCGATAAAAAGAAAAAAAAATGTAAAACAAAAAGAATTAACCTTAAGTTAATATTTTATAGGAGTTTGGACATATTCATATTTATCCAATGATCATCAGAACTTGGTTTTATCATGTTTGTATTTTGGAAATTCTACTTTTCATTTTTTTCCCTCTTATTCAGTGTAGTCCCCAACATCAACTGCCCTCTCCCCCATTTCTTCATCATGAAGGGTGAAATAATCATTTATTTAATACAAAGGACAGAATATCTTTATACATATAATCAATATTTGAGAGTTTGATATTTTTTCATTTAAAAATACCATGTTTGCATAACTTCACTTTGGGGATCCCAATAACACAATTTGTTGATATCTTTCCTAAATCTTATATTTTAAATCCTAAAAAGGTTCTCTCCAAGAGTCCAAACATCACAGTTTCACATTTTAGTGCCAAGTATTCCATTATCTGGTTCTACTTTCCTTCCAGATGGCTTTAACAAAAGACACATCTTATCAGGCCCTCTAAAGGCCAGAGTTGTGGTCATCACTGATGTCTTCCGATATTCTTTCTTTTACTTCCCAGGGTTGGTAACTGCAATTCTTATTCACCTTTAAAGTGTAGCCTAGATATTCACTTATTTAGAAATTACAGATACCTTCACAAGGCATGCTAAATATATGCCATTCAGAAGAGACTGGAAATTCAAAGACAAGCTAAAACAGATTTTATACCTGCTTCCAGGGAGCTTACTGCCAGTAAAGAGACAGATCAGTAAAAGAGAATGATCTATCACATAATAAATATATAATTTCAAGACCCATAGTGGGAAGTTTGAGCCACTGGAAGTATATAATCAAGAAATGAGAACTAGACTGGGGAATCAAAAGGCTTCCCTACATTAAGATCCAAAGTAAAATAGATTAAAGGATGAGACACAATTTCAGAGAGACGTGTAAGAACACGTCTTCATTGTAAAGATTTTAAACCATATATTATAAGCAATGAGAAACCACTGAAGCAATTTCTACCACATTTCCTCTTTAACTACACAAAATTTGTACTTTTTCATGGCACCTTTACATTCAGCCTTGTTTTATAGTTATTTGTTTATACATCCTCTTATAAATATTGCTTTATTTAGCACTTGCACAGTATGTTATCTACAACTGTTCAATAAATGTCTTACTGGATTAATGGTCCATATATTAGTGGTCAAAGATGCATTTATGTTGAGCTGTTCAATAACTAGCAAACCCCTCTTTATTTTTGTTCTATTATCTTACTATTCTAACTTACTAATTCTGAGATTTTAACTATTGCTGAAGTTAAAAATTAGTGTTTTTTTCCTCTTGCACAGGAAAATAATTCAAAAAGACAGTAGTCTAATTTCTGGAATTTGTGTATCACTTTGCAGTTCATTGCATCCTTTTATAATCTCCTTCACATTCAGTCTTACTCTATTGGTTTTTTTTTTTTTTCCTGCCTGTAAGTTAAGTTTTACAGTAACTCTTAATATGCTTTTGAATTGATTTTCTTATAGCTTTTCTAACTTATTTTACTCCAGTTTTCTTTCTAACAGCTCAAGATTTTTAAACATAAAATGGAGTAAGCACAAGACATAGCTACTTGGAGAAACGATGAGAGTTGGACAAGAACAGTAACACGGGTATGGGCCAGCATATAACACCTATGAAGAAACACACCATTCTGAAGGAAAAACTAGAAACACAAACTGCTCTGAAATCCAAATGTTTTGAAGATTGGCACTCAATCTGTAGTGCCTATCAATGCAAATATTCTAGAGGGAAAAATCTAAAGTCCAAGGTACTATTTTTATCAAACATTTTGGACATGGAATTCTGAACATACGCTACCATACCTAATGAGTCATCCAGAGTTTCTATAGAAACAAGTGGTGTGATACTTACATTCTGAATGCCCACCCAGAGAGTATAAGTATGGTACTACTAAACTTCTGTTTTTCCTTGTATCCCTGTGCAGCTTTAAAACTGCAGTAACCTGAAAATTTCCCAGACCCGAATTATTTGTGTATCACTAACACATTTCCTCCAAAATAGTTGGTCTTGTATACAAAGTACATTCACAGATACATATATGGATTATAAATGAGACACTATAGATCATGCAGTTCAACCATTTACACAACTTGCCCCAATGAACAGCAGAGTTAGCAGGAGCTGGGAATGAAGTGTACGCCTATGTCAACTGTGAAAGCTCCACTTTGTGTATTATTTTTATGTTCTATGTAATACATCTTACACAGGTAATCTCATCTTCAAAATAATAAACTAAAATTTAAAAATTACTGATTGCCCAATCTTTTGCTCTTATGGAAACTTTCTTTTCTGTGAAATATTATTTCAAGACATTATTTAAAATAAAGAAAAAAAATCTGAATCTATATGTTTGAAAGAAATATGTAAGGATGTTCTGGGTTTTTGTTTTTTCATGTGTTTTCTGTAATCGGAATGAATAAGGAAGACTTAAAATCTCGCCATACTGGCCATGGGAGGGAGTCCACCTACCCAGAGTAGGACTGGCAGGGAACACGAAGGACAAACAGAGCCCAAGTTCCAGGCTTCAAGTTGAGAGTCTATTACCCTTCCTAATTCAATGAGGGATCATGATATCCTGGGGCTGCAAAGCAAAACATAAAGATTGTAGAAGAGCCATGTTTATTGCTTTGTATAACGGGCAGTCTGTGTTTTACTGTTAACTGCAGTGGTTTTTCAAACGGATGCTTTTGAAATACAAGTTCATAAAAAGAGAACACATGTATAATAAGAATGCTAAAGAAAGAAGAGTACTCGATACCCACACATACTGTGCCACATGAGACGAGCAGTGTGAACTACTGGCACTGCTAATTGAAGAGCATACTTTTTGATTTCTCAAAGGGGTCAAACTACAGAAATTCCGTGGGCAGCATTCTTTGATGTGCCTGACTCCAACTCTCATGATATGGTATTAAGAACAAGGAATGAATTTGACACCTGGACATTCATCAGCAAGTCAGGGACTCCTTTGGTAGAAGTCAGGCATAGTGTTAAGGGAGATGATGGTAACATTATTCTGTAACACCTTCTGACTGTTATTACAAAATGACAATATTGTTTTAGCCCATTTCTCTTAACCAGACTGACAGAATTACAGGCTGACATTATTGTGAAATTTTATGATGTATCATGTTAACAGTGCCAGTTTGATTAGCCTTGATTGACAGCTTGTACCTGAACAGAAAGTGAAATACCTCAAAAATATAAAATCAGTACATCTTAAGTAACTTTCACAATAAACAAAATTTCTAGCTAATTCAACGTTTAACTAACTAGAGACTTCATTCTGCCCATGTACTACTAAAATTTCATTTATTTCATTTTCATTTTGAGGTTGAATCTAGAGAAAAATAAATTGAGCTAAAGTTATAAAATCAAAATTCACTTTCAGAGACTTTAAATGCATTAAGCACACACTGCTTGCCTAATATGGTCCTGTTCAACATTGTTGTCAGAGGAGAGAGGATCACCTCTGACTCGGCATCCTGCAGGAAGCCCGGCTGAGGTAGGATCTCTTTAAAATCACAATAGACAAGGCCAGGCACCTGCCCCTCGCCGTACTATGCACACCTACATAAAACTTCTCTGGTACAGCATCTCATCTGTTATCAAAACAGAAGTTGATATACTTTTAAGCCCTAGCCCTGGAAGCCAGGCTGCCTAGCAAATTAAGCAGAAGAGGCGCTTTTCCCTCTAGCTTTCTCAGGTGAACTGGACTGACAATTCAAACTGGAATGAGATAGGTAGTTCTCTATTCACTATACAGATTAAAATCATTAAGCAAAGTCCAGGCATGCTAAAGTGTGTAACTGGATACTACTTATAGATTCCACTTGTCATTTGAATTATAAACATGGTCATAAAAATGAGAGTAGAAGAAATCAGTCCTTTCCAATCAGGAATCTTCATCCTTTGTATCTCTTTGTAAATCTGTAACAACATGCTGCCTTGTTGAAATTACTCCATCACAAGGGGAAGATGCCTCTAAGTCCTCTTCTTTGGTGCAAAGAGTGGAAATGTCAAGTGCCCACAAAACAAGTCCCTGAGCTCTGTGGCAAAGAATCCAGTTGTGAAAGAAAGTACACCATATTTTAAAAATTCATTATTTGACTTTTCAGAAGTCTTGTCTTTTCAGTGTCGAGGGTAGCATAAGAAAGTTATTGCTATTATTGTGGCTTCCTGAACTAATGACCAGTTGATTATCCAATTGGATGAAAGGAAATGTAACTGCTGAGACGCACTGGGGCATATTTTGTTCACCCACCCACATAACTGCCTGCTAGTATGAAGCACTTGTATCCATTTATTCATACACATATTTGAATTCAATAAATTTGTGATTAATCCCTTAAAGTGTGCACTTGTACAGCAGAAAAACATGCTTAATAACTCATTCTTGAATACTCAATATGCTGCAGGCTGCTCTCTTGCTAGTTTTGCTGCTTTCCCAGAGTTAGTAAACCCTTGCTTTGGATATCTCCTCTCCACTTCCATTCCAGATCTAAACAGTGAAATATAATCCTGGAATGGAAGGCAGGCTTGTAACTCCAGGGCCTATTTTTTAGAGTTTTGGATTACATTGATAACTTGAACTCTGACTATTACATAGACCCTCGGGCAAATAGTAAGCAGTCTTGGTAGGTAACATAAATTCAGACAATTTAAAGACCTGTGATAGATATATTCAAGCATTTTAGAAAGAAAAAATCCACATATATAATAAATTTATCCTTTCCATGATGGGAATGGCCATGAAACATACACGTAGCTACCAGGGGTTATAGAAAAACAGCTCCAAAAAATCTTGTAAGAAGATGCAAGCTATATTAAAGACAATATCCATGGAGCAGCTGAATACTGAAACGGGCTTAACTAATAGATAGGCTATCTTGGCAGTGGCACCATTCTAATGAGTGATACCACCATGTTAAAAAAGGTCAATAATGTGAACTAGTACGCAGACTAGTCACCATACAGTTTGGGGGAGCTGAAGAAGCTATCAAACTTTATGTATGTGTATGATATATCCACTACACATGCATGCACATACACACAGATTAACACATCATCACGATCAAAAGCAGGTCTGGGGTCAGAATTTCTACATTCAACCCTGACTCTGAAATTTACTAAGCATATGACTTTAGCAAATAATTTAGATCTTTTAGTACCCTATATTATCACCTGAAACATGTTTATGATAAAGCACGTACTTCATAGAGTGTAAGAACTACAATAACCCATGCAAAGGACTTAGCATAACACCTAGTGTATCTCTAAAATAACAAAATTTAGGTACAATTATTTCCTTCCTTAAATCACTAGGAAATACATTATGCTTTATAAAGGGCATTTTCATTTAATGAAATTATTCTTTTATTCACTGGACAAACAGAGACTAACAACCTTCTATGGCACTGTGGTAGATATCATCTATCCCATGGTTGAACATTCCCAGATTGGTTCATTCTGACTCAAGAATGACTTACTATAAGCACAATGGGTTTATGAAGGTATTTTTGGTGTTATTTTTGTGTGTTTACTTCAATAGCATATCAAACATGTCATAAACAGACAGTTTGATGTAGTTTACATAATAAGCACTCACAAAATCAATCCCAGGCCTCTCTTTCTGCTCTCTCCCTGACGTAACCTCTCTCCTAACTTCAAACACCATAGTTTAGCTATGCTTATTTTTGTCTTTATATAAAGTGAATTACACAGTGTTACTCTTTACTGTATGGGTTCTTTGCTCAACAGTATGCTTGAGAGTCACCCCTATAACTGCTTGTAGTTATATAGAATTGTTCCTAGAAGTACTATTTCCATATTAATAATTTATAAATACATTTTTCTAAACAATTAGATCTATCTGTTATAAAACATTTTCTCATTTCAAAGTTGTTAACCCAGATGAGAAGAGAACTGATGGTTTTATATCAACTCTTAAATGTGTAAGTCTTGGAAAGGGATGCTCAAAAAAGACTAGCCGTTAGTTAACAAGCACTGAGAGTGCAGAGAGACTATATCAAAATGTACAAGGTCCAAAGTGACCTTATATTTATGACAATAAATATGGGGCACTCATAAAGAGCTCATACTCTGGTGTAGTCACTAAGATCTGGGACTTCCACACCAAACAGACCATGCTCTCCCTTCATCCATGGGCCCCAAGCTGTTTATTCATGAAATCTGTCTAAATCAGTTTCCTTTTCTGGGCTATAATATTTTCTGCAGAAGGCATTTTCAATGAATAAATGAGAAAAGATTACAAAGTCACTTGCACATAAATAATCAGTAAGTTGTAAGATATTGTTTGAGATAGTTGGCTTGTTCACAAAACTTTAATTTTCTTTGAAAGAAAAAATTGTATAAGCAACATTAGTTGAAAATATAAAAAATATACTTACAAATACAAAATAATAAAACAAAATATGCCAAATTTGAGGAATGTGTATGCATTGAATTTCAGGAATTTTCATCTGTAGTTTGTTTTACCATTAATTAGTTTTTCAGCACTATACTAGTTCATTCTTTCCTCAGCTTTTTCTTGTCTAGTAAGTAAAATTTCTGTTAGCTCTAACTTCTAAGAACCTCTCCAAAGTATAACAAGAAGATTCCTGGGTGGAAGCATGGTGCAGGGGCAGTCTTGAACTTGCAGTAGAGGTAAAGACATTAAGGTGGAGAGAGGATGGGGTAAGTAAGCAAAGGAAGAGGAGATAGTGCTAGTTATAACACCCACAGTGGTCAGCCAGGGACGACACCCAGTTACAGGTGTCCTGTTGGCAAGTTTCTCTACTTCTTTCCCTTCTGCTCAGCTGCTTACACATCTACCTCCCCAGAACTGCATGCCTCACCTCTCTTACTGTGGGATTTGAAATCACAGAGAAGTCTGTTGACTAATCCCTGGGAATTCCAGAGTGGTTTGCAGCTGCTCTAAATTGCTCCATTAAAAAAATTTTAGTGCGATTTACATTGTAAAACTTCATGTTTAACAACAAAATGAGCTTGCAGCAAGATTCCCATACAATGAAAAGGAAAGAAAGCTTCACAGCATTTCCAAGAGAGAGCATTATTCCAAAAGCATTTTTACACAGCCTTTCTACCATACAAATAACTCCAAAATGGGCAAGTTCATTCCTTTTAACCTATATCTATATACCAGCTATTTTTAAAATTATGAATTACATTTATAGGCTTTTGTTATTCAAAGATAAATATCTTACCTGCAAATTAGATTTTCTTAGCACTACTGACCATATATCCTCTGGATGACTCCAGGGATAACCACTGTTCTTGGCTCAGGAAGTAGTCTCATTTAGGAGTTGGTTTTAAAAAAATCAGGGCTATTTCATCATGAAGAAAGATCATATTTCCTCTGCATCAAAAGCATATTACTTTGTCTCTTTTTCTGTCTTATTCACAGTAGGAAAAGTGGTGATTTCAGAAACCTCATTGTCAGAGCAAGTCAATTCTCTGACTAGTGTGGGAAGGGTTATAAGAAAGTAGCACACTTAGGAAACATCTAGTAAATTATAAGGACAAACTAAATATTTTACCTCTTATATCTCTGCTATAACCACTTGTAGTAATATGAAAAATCACTAGAGATGAGATGCCAATTTTGCATGGCCCCACAAGGGGACATTTTCTCCACTGGAAAAAAAAATACAAGTATTTGGAAACTTTAGTTCATTTAAATATAAAGCATTTGAATTAACCAACAAGTACAGTGTCACTATATTTTTAAAAATCTGTCTCATGGAATTTTTAAAAACAACTATGACTATCATCCCTGTATGCACAAAACTTAGCAGGCCACTGGTAGAATGGACGAATAAAAGCACCATCTACCAAAAGCTACATACTTTTTCAGAGGGTCAAAGAAATTCTATCAAGTACAAGATACACTTGTATATAATTCTTCCAAAGAAAATCCCTGATAAAATTTTTATATAAAGATAAATATTTGTAGATGAAGTAGAAAGAGTCCTGGGATGAGGCCTGGTGCAACCATCTAACTGGCCACCTGATCTTGGGCACTTTACTCACCAACTGCATGCCAAGCCTTTCCAGGCATGAAACACATGGCATTGATGAAAAGAATAATGAGATGTCTCAGCAGATTGGGGAGGGAAAATTAATGAAAACAGCCTTAAAACAGCGGGTGCTATGACAGGAGAGTTAAGGATAGGATGGCATATGATGGGATGGGGTACATACAGAGTATCACTGGTGCCCACAGCAGAGAGCATCCAATTCAGTCCTAACTAGTAAAGGAAGTGGTTAGTGTTGTACTTGAAGATTCCAATTCTATGTTGAATCAAAAACAAGTAAAGATTTAGGTTTTTAAATATGTTCCAAAAAGATAGTTGGGGAGCAATCCAGAATGTACAAAGGTCTAAATATATTTGCACTGCAAGTACACAGGTCTGAAGATAGATGGTGATGATCTGTAAGACAAAGGTGCACAGGGTTGGAGGAAAGATGAGGTCACAGAAAGAGGCAGTATCTTGTGGCTGTTGTTATTGTTGTAGTTATTTCTAGTATATACATTTTCAGTGTGGTAAAGAGACTTAACAAATGTTTAACTGTAAAATATTTCCTGGAGATGAATAAAAGTAACACCATTTCTAGGCTTTACTGTTGTTGATTTACTCCATCTACCATTGCAGAGATGGATTAATTAATTTATAGTGTCAGAACAGATCAGCAGGAGAAAACATTTTAGAGGGTTTGCCATAAACTATGCAGTCATCATAAATGTACAATAAATTAATCAAAGTGATAATTTATCTCTTAATTCTTACAGCAAAGAGCAGCCATGTATGTTCCCACTTAACTAGTAAGTAGACCGAAACTTTCCTCATCCATGTGTAAAGAGTTGGAGAACCAAGGAGGAGCTGACCATCTGCCTATGGCAACCCCAAATACAATTTGTTTGTTTTTACTTCTTATGCCGTTTGAGTGAAACTTCTGATAATCAGATCCTTAAGTTATTGTGGTTTCAAGTGGATTATTTTATTTAATATTTTAATTTTCCATATGAATAATGCTAAGAATGGAAACATGAGTGCTACATAAGTCCTTTAATTAATCTTGGAAAAGAAATGTGCTAAAAGACGCTTACAAAATCAGATATTCAACTCCTTAGGAATTTCCAAAGTGCTCATGGGCATAATGGTTACAGAATAGGCCCTACAGTCAAATTTGGCCTATGTTAGCCACATGACTGTGGACAGGTTACTTCCCATCCACAAGCCTTGGCTTCCTCATCTATGAAATCAGAGCTCCTGTAAATGTTGCAGACAAATGTTGAGAAAACTAAATTATATATAAACATGAACTGTGCAGACCAACAACAGGTATGTGAAAAGTGAATGTAAATATTACATTTTACTCAATATGAATCTTTTTTCCTTCAGAAATAAATTTCTTCTGTGTCAAAATACTTTGGAGAAAAAATAATGTAAGATAGTCTTCTGCCAGTAATTTGATTACTGCTGATCAATAAACACTGCATATGATATGGAATCAAGGGTCTATATTTAGAGGCTACTTATCATTAGTATCATAATTATTTGATCCACATTTAGTGTACCACCTATACCTATATTTTTACTACCCATGTATACCAAATGTATTTCTTGGGTTACAATTTTTTAAATCCTTGAGTTCACAGTTAATAATCTTTCTTTGAAGCAACAGAGCTTCTAAGTCATTTAATATATGACTTTAAAAATGCAGCAAAATCTGAGGGTGTGCTATTTGGGAGTGGCATATATAGCTTTGCTCCTAATATTGCATGTTTCTTCTACTATTGGCTATACTTTGGAATGAGAAAATTATTAATGAGAAATGTTTTATTTTTAAAATTTCCCTTTATTCTTAAAAAGATGCAAAGAAGCAAACATTACAGAAGGATCTGATAAATAGCAAATAACATGTGTGCAGAATAAAGGGTGGAAAATTAAAAGGAAGTTAAGAGATGTATTAAATAGCAAACTGCATGTCGCAAAGCCTTCTAAAGTTAGAGAGAAGCCACAACCCTTTCAACTGTTTTCACGACCTGTAATATACAGACACACTAGATTCCCTGGAGAAACATGATTATTCTTCACGTAAAGAAACTTTATCATTGGTTCCAAGTGACAGGAAATCTGCTGTGACATCCACATCTTACTTTCAATAAGAAAAACTACTAGTGTTTTATTTTTCCTTTTCTATTTTGTTTTATATGCTTAAATGGGGCTGGAGATTTAGCTCAGTGGTAAACAAGCACCTGCCTGGCAAGTGCAAGGTGGTTAGTATGATCCCTGGTACCAAAAAATAAAATAAAATCAAAAGTGTTTAATATGCTTAAACACTAAGTCTGATGCCTCAACACAATTCAGCTCAAGACATTCTGTAGTGGATCAAAATGAGAGTCTAGTATGAGTCTTCTGATAGACTGTGAAGTGTCATCTCTAGAGGAATAGATGGTGATAATTGAGCAAGCCATTGTGAAGGCAAGAAAAGGCACTCAGCTGATTCCCATACCACTTTGTGATTTCTTGAAATGCCATCTGTGTGTATGTGTGTGTACTTTACCTTCTAGAAATGTAAATTGATAATGACATAGAACACTTCAGTAAGTCTGAATGACCTCAGTAGTGTTAACAAAAGAATACTTCAATTATTTTGAGACTGTTAATAATTCCTGGATCATTGGAATCCTACTTTTATTTATAGATCTGTAAAAAAAAATGTACTACTAAACCAAATAATATTACCTGGTAATAGTAATGGAAATGCACTGCAATTACATGAAGAAAAGAATAGTAAACTTGGGCTCTCTACGTTCCTACACAGTGAGCATGCGCATCTTATTTAACCTCTCAGGCTGTCTTTTTAATCACTAGAAAAGTGTGAATGTTAGTTCACCATAACATTCAGCAATTATGGAACACGTCTTTGTTTGACATGTAGAATCAGTGACATGCATCAATTTCCCTTTTCTGCACGATGTGCCCCTATCCAGAATATGCCTTGGGACAGAGTCATACATGGAAAGCTAAGTGATTTTACAAGGCTCTAAAATACTCTGCCACATTCTATGGCAGGGCCAGTAATTATAAGTCAAGGGAACAGGGTTAGATTTCTATAGTCTTTGAATCAAAGCATCCACTTTAAATTGATTTTAAAATATTTAAGAAGGAATTCTCATGATGAGACAATAGAAGTTAAAGCTGTCTCCATATATTACGGCGTTATCCATTCTGATGGGCTGAAATAACGGTCATGATTCTCAGTTTCCCATCCCCCAGCTGCAGGCACACCAGTCTATCCCCAGCTCAGCCCTGCTCCAGGCTAGCAGTTGAACAGACTAGTTAAAAGACAATTAGTCCAATTTCACATTCTCTAGCAGCCGAAAAATTTCATGTTATTTCAGTCACAGTGGATGGATGCCAAGTTCACTGGAAGCAGCCCTGCTGATTTATCCAGTCCATTTTAATACTTTAGAAATACTGTTAAAACATGGCTGTCCTAATTACGCAGGGATCAACGCACAGTGTCCCTCTCACCCAGGATTCTCCCAGAAGGGCTGCAATCAGCTGTATTCCCCTTAATTTCACCATGCAATTCCAACTAATTTCATCCTAGTACAGTGCTGTCAGACAACTCCCATGCCTCTGCGGTTTTAATCGATTAGCTCAATGTCTCTATAATGCATCACCAGCTGCCAGGCACAGAACTGGACGCCTTGCAAACGTTTCAGCTAAAAGACAGTTTAATTACTACACCAGCATCTCAAAGCCATAGGCACAAAGCCTTGGAATCAAATTATTAAAATATTTGGTGTCAACAACCCACTTTATAACTGAGCAAACAATGACAATTTGAATAATGGCAAAAAAAAAAAGTTTTTCAGTTGTGAACAAGGTCTTTGTGGACTCTAATATATACAAGCAAATGGACTGGCTTCAGCATTACTGCTTCTAAGTCAACAATTCCTTAAGCCATTCCCCTATAAAATTATAGAAAAGACGTATGGGTTCTGACAAACGTGGGACACTTGGTAGGCATGGGTACTATCCTTCAATGGAGAAGGAAGGACTAGATATCCATCATTAGCATGAAAGTAAAGCAAATGAGTCATAGTTTGAACATATTGTACTCCTGAATCATGAATTACAACTATTAATTTTGGCCTCTTACACATTCCTTTATCTTTTTAAGTTCACACATGCAAAATTCTTGTTAATAAAGCCATGAAGAAAATCACGATGGGGGGGGGTATAGGCATGACTTCACTATTTATAGACATTTGTGCCTAAATAAAAAGACAAGTGTTTAAAACATCTATTTATAAAGAATCTATTACAAAAGACTGGAAAGATATTTAATGTATTTCCCAATGCCAGCAAGAAACCTACCAGCCTTGGTCCCAGGGGGCCAAGTAAGCCTTTACTTTGTTTGTTGTATAAAAAGAAGCTTGTGTATAATACCAAATAGTTCTCAAAAACCTCCCAGACAAGAAATGTATACAACTTAATCATCCAAAGAGTAAAATCACGTGAACTCTTAGTATCACCGGCACAAATCCAGTTACAGGCAAAAGCCAACAGCTTGACCATTCTACATTAAATTATGGTATTTTACTTTCAGTTCTTATAAATTTATTTTGATTATAATTGCTAACCAGGCAACACATAATGAACTACAAAGGCCACAGTTTCTGCCAGCATAATTCACTGATATTAAGTAGTTCTCCATTCAACCACCAAGTAAAAGAGTAGACCAACTATGTTATCAAGAATTATGTTTTATAGTTTGAGAGCCACAGAATGCTTATTTTGTATTTCTTTAAAAGTTGCCTGTCCCTAACCTTTTTTCTTTTATAACATATCTGGCCCAGAAGTGATATGTTTTGCTGCCACACTGTTTTTGAAATGCTTCCATCAACATTGTGTTATATGAGCCATTACAACGTACCATGAGGGTCAGTGAAGTAGACCTTACTATTCTATTTCATCAAGGAAAGAGACTTAGGGAACATTATTGGCTTTTTCAGAATCTCCTAATGTCAAAACCATGGTCAAAACCCACGAGATCTGATGTTTACCCTGTGCTCGTTCCATAATAAGGCCTAGCTATTAAAAATCTTAACATCAACTATGATCAACAAGCTTTTTTTCACTTTGCAACAATGATAGGTAGGTCTTAAATATTTCATTATAATGATTCTTTCTATTGGTTTCATACATACAGTTTTTTTTCAAATCAAATAAAATGTTATCTTTCCCTCAGGTATTTTTTATAGAAGCAGAAAGTTAGCTAACATATTGCCCTAGTTTTAAACTTCCTAGCCAATATCAATATAATGCAAGGTACATAAAAAAGTTAGTATCAATATAAACAAATAGTCTTGTAAGCATTACTTTTTTCCAAAGTTTCTTATAAGTTAGGTGATCAAATAATATATCACACAAAGTTAGATACTTTTGAGAATGAAAGTAGTTTGTTAATAATTACACTGAAACATGTGACATCATGAACTGGCCCCAAAATATATAGTTATTGATAGAATTTTGGCATGGCTGAAAAGATAAGAAGTATGAAATATAAATGACCTTTATTTTAAGAATGTGGGGAGAGACCCCTTGACCCTCCAGGGTCTAGCATTGTCTCTGGGGGCTGGCATTCTCTCAGCCAGACACATGGTGTGGGGGCATACATTAGCTTAGGTTTGGGGTGGTGCCTAAGGGGCATTAGTGATGCACAGGTAGCCCATTGGTATTCATTTTGTGCCACAGGTGAATTCCTAGGGGTGGGGAAGATAGAGCCCCTTGGTTCTGCCTCTAAGGCTTTACCAGCTACAGTGTCCCGTCTGGGCCAAAATCCTTTCAGTTATGACATCTACTGAGGGTAACAGGTACCCACCAAAAATGAAGTTATTTGTGATAAGCCATGATATGTGCTGAGACTTCAAGTTAGGATCAGAAATTTCAAGGCAGCCAACCTTCTCCACTAAGCATATTACACAGTGTGAAAATTTAGTAGGAATCATCTGAAGACTTTGTTAAATTGCAGAATCAGTAGTTATGGCATGAAACCTAAGATTCTGCATTTTAAGTATTTCCAAGTACTAGGAATACCCACACATTGAGAAGCAAGGCTCTACACTATTGCTCTGGCTGAGATAAAATGCATCGCCAGCTCATTAGTTATTAACGGATGACTCTAGGCAAGTTGGTCAACTTCTTTGAACTTCAGTTTTCATATACACAATATGACACCTACCTCATAGGGCTGCTTTTAGGATTAGATGAGATGAATATTTCAGAATAATTAGTACAATGCTGGAGATATTAAATGGATAGCATAAAATTATTATTATTGCTTTTAATAAACACAGAGCAAAGACAAAGTCAGTCATAGGAGCCACAGTGTATAGATAATTCCTGAAATATGACCCTGGGACCACCAGCTTCAGATATCCTGAGAACCTCTTTTTTTAAATGCAAATTGTAGGCCAAAATAAGAGTACTGAATCAGTAATCTGAAGGTGAAATCCAGAAATCTCTGTTTACTCAACTCTCCAGGTGACTGTAATGACGAAGTTTGAAAACTATGGATGCATTAGCTTAAGCAGTAATGTTTTGAATATAGAAATATTTATAGCATAGTTATTTTATGGGCTTAAACCCATTTTAACTGTAATGTTTGTGATTCTTTTTATGCCTATTATTATGCTGCTCTTCAAGAACAAATCTTCATGTCCTTCCTGCCCATGAAAATTATTTACAAACACACATTAAAATTTTACATTGAGCTCCTTAACATTTTTAAAGATAAAAGCATTTATTCAAAGTGTGGTGTGATGTAGTTGAGTCGAATATCACTGAACTTTAATTTAAATTCTGTTGATACTCTTCTTTTTCCACCCACACCTTTGAGAGGTGCTCAATCTTTATGTAATCAGAGCACCATTTATTCACACCAGATTACAAAATTAAGGTAAGCTAGAAGAATTGATCATGTTTTTCATATCTTCAACATGATTTTCATGTTTTTGATATCTTTCACATCATTCCTCTTTTTCCATATCTTTCTTTGTGACACATATTTTACCTGGTTTCTAGGGTTCTATAATGCTCCAATTTTCCTGCCAAGATACTATCAGTGTTGAAGTTTACTCTTCTTTCACCGCTCTCCCCTGCAAGAATCTTCTGAACTAATTTCTCTGCTTACACTCTGGTCCTCCCTTGAAACTTTTTACACAGCAACAAGAGGAATAACTTCCTGCACTGATATCATGTTAATTCCCATACTTAACTCCCCAGTGTTCATTTCCTCTACTGACCCAAAGCCTATCTCTGTTCCTGGTTATGGCTCAGCTCCTACACTCACCTCTTTCTCATTCTGCTCAGCAAGCCTCTTGTGTTTCTAGATCTAAGCAAGCCCAATTCCTAGAATCTGGGCAGGTTGCTCCCACCATGTACTCTTTGCAGGCATCTATAATGTTTGCTCCTTCACTTCACTGAGATTCCTTTTTTATACGTGAGAAAATGGAATACATCTAAAACATCATCCTCTATTAAGTTCTACTCCTTTACCATTCTCTGTATTCTTTACAAGAACTGGTAAAACATGTATTTGTTGTCTGTCATCTCTGACAAAAAAGATCCAAGAAGCCAGGCATGGTGGGCCATGCCTATAATCCCAGCATTCCGGAAGGCTGAAGCAAGAGGATCAAAAATTTAAGTCCAGCCTGGGAAGTTAGTGAGATCCTGTCTCATAAGAGTTTGGGAGGTAGCCCAGTGAGAAGGCTGTAGATTCAAGTTCTAATACTAAAAAAAAAAAAAAAAAAAATCCAAGAAAGCATAGCTGTCTAATGTTCATTTGCTTGTTCTGAACAAAGTAACTGGTGTACAACACAACACTGAATAAGTGCTTGGTAATTGTGACAAATCACAGAAGCTCCAATAAAGTAAATTGCATACAGTAGCCAGATAAATGGCATCAGACTTGTGACTAGAAAGACTTTGTGCTTTGCAGCACAAAGCATTGTTTCTTGTAAGCCTTTGCCTCCATGTTTAACTACATTCACCGTGAATCAAACACCTCTACAAAAGGGCAACAAGCTTGTCTCTGTCTCTCTGATTCTGTCTCTCTCTCTCTCTTTCTGCCATCTTTCTTCAATTTTGTTGTGTTTCTGGGTTTTCTTGCAAGAAAAACCATAATTGGATGTCATTTCCTATTTCCTATTACATTCTGTCTCTCTACCCTACTTAACTTTTCTTTGTAGAATTTTATTGTGACATTACATATACATTTGCATGCTTTCTCCATTACTAGAATGTAAGCGCTGGCAGAGAATGACTTTGTTATGTCCCCTTCTGTATTCCAAATATTTGGCACACAGTAGGCATTCCGTAAATTCTTGGTGTGGCAATGAATAATTTAGGACATCTCACAGTCTACAAATCATTCTCTCAGAAAGTCAGAAATCTACCTTAGGAGAAACAGAAATTTTTTTCTGTAAGAATAATATATTGTTATCTTTTTTTCTTAAGGTAGAAGGAAATGATCAACATTTATGTTTTTAATAATTTATAAAGTCCTGTTCATATGCCAAAAATATTATATTGTCTTTGAACTTTGCTATAATCCTGTGATATAACTGCTATTATTATAATCATTTTACAGATGAAGGAACCAAATTAGCTCAGGAAAAAAAGAAGTAACTTATCTAGTATTGCAGAATTTTGAAATGATGAACTTGAGATTCATCCTGGAATCAATGATATATTTGACTTTCAAATCCATAGTTTGTCCAATAAATCATATTCCTTCCTTAAAATTAGGGCTGTATTACAGGGAATAAATATTACTGCTCATAGTATAAATATCAGTAGACCAGAATGAATGATTGGTTTTATATTTCCTTCTGGCCTGAATGTCACCAATTCAGAAAAGATCTATGCAAAATAGTACATAAACTTTGCAATAGCCATGGTGAAGGAAAAAGTTAATTCTTCCTGGTTATTGTAATAAATGCATGGATTCTCACTACTGTGTGTTCCTTAGAGAGTATGTTTAACACTTTTACAAGTCACAAAAATAATACTAGTTGTATTCATTATAGTTATAGTGCTCAGCATGAAATCCAGGGACTTCACATTGAGCTTTATCTCCAGCCATTTTTTTTTTTTTTATTTTGAGACTAGGTCTCACTGAATTGCTCAGGTTGGGCTTCAATTTGAAATGCTCCTGCCTCAGGCTCCCAAAGCCCTGGGATTACAGGCATGTACAAATATGTCCCACTAGAAACACTATATCCCATGGCTCTTTATCAGCATCCTCAGGACAAATTAACCATATTTTCTGGGCAGAAAATTTGAACATAAACTAATGTTAGGATTAACTGATGATGTAATTGTTGATACCCAGCACCTGGGTGCTGCAAGCTATTGCCAGCAAAGACTGAACAGAAAAGTGTGAAACTGCATATATCAATTCACAGGAAACCACTAGGATTAGTAGCTCTTTAGGTGTAGACACCACTGGTGTTTCCATATGAAACTAAGCTCTGGAAAGATGAGAGTAACTGCAGTGTGCTTTGACACTGAAATATGATAGAGCATCTAATTCATATATCTGAAGGTTCATATGTACTTCTTTGGCTTTGATTTCTTAAAACTTAGATTTCTGAAATTACGTTTTGAAAGGATTTGGCCTTTACTAAAACAGAGTCAGTTGATCAAATAGTCAAATTATGCTAATTTATTATGACTACCTACTTAAATTCCGTCATCAAAGTCAAACAGAAAAAACAAAGATGGAAGAAAACTACCGGGAATACTGTCAATGGAGTTAGTCTAATGCTTGCTTGCATAGACAGGTCCTTTAAACATCAATTCTATCCTGGATGCATCTATTATGGATTTGACTTCACAAGAAAGTAAAATTACTTAATTCATTATCAACCTCCCTGATTTAGATCTATGCATGTGAAAATCTCTGTTACTAATTTAAATTGCACTATTCCCTCTCTACAGGATACTGTTAAATTGGTTTGGTGAAATAGTAGTGAATCACATCAAAGTGGTGGGCTACATTTTATAATATATCTAAATAACTATCCCATTTTCCCAGCATGTTGCCATGCATTTTAAGTATTAATATTATGACTCTGGTTTAGAAGAATGTAGCCTTTTTCTTTAAAATAAATTTTCTTGCTCTTTTAGCACTGTTATAATTGGGCTGGATTTTAAGTGGCTAACGAGTAATAAAAGAGCAATATCTGCTGCAGGGAACCACAAAAAACATGCTGGCGGGCACATAAAATATGTTCATGCAAGTCACTTGCAGATACATCATCCTGATACAGTAATGGTTTTTCCAAACTAAGTGGGCTCCCTTTTGTAGCTGTACTTTATTATCTGTATTCTCATTTTCATTCTTATCCCTGGATCTTTAGAGAGAAGCATTTTTTTCTCACATGCACATTTGTAAATTCAGAGACACAGAAAGGGTCAAGAAAGAGGAAGCAAACTCATGATTCAGGACTGAGAACTTGGCACCAGTACCACCACTTAAAGTTTGAGCACTGTTTCACAAGGCATTCTTCCAACTAATAAAATGAAAGGGAACTTAGAACTTTCAGCCCTGCAAGAAAAGTTGCAATATCTTGGAATGGGTCTGAACTTGGGGGTAGGGTAATTATAAAGGTAATATGTGGTTATATATAGGAAACCAGGAAGGGAAGATTAAGATGGAATCTAATTAACAGATACCATTCATAGGCTTGGAATAATACTAATATTAATAATATTAATATTATTTGAGCATAGAGCAGACTTGGGCAGAACCCAGCACTTCTAGACCAAGGCAAGATCAGTATACAGCAAAAGTAACTGAAAGAAGGTGTGAAGTAATTTAGTTGAAGTGAAACTGGGAATTAAAGCAAGATATTGAACCAAAGTGACAGAAAGAAGTAGTAAAAATAATTTAACTGGAATTACCCTACTTTGTAAAGCTGTACAGAGATTTCAGATTTTTAAAAACAAAATATCCAACATTATTACTCTAAAAGAGTTCTGTGCTCCAAAGTTATTGCTTTCAATAAAAACTATTTACTTCTTGCAATGTTACATCTGTCTGAATCCAGTGATATTTTGAGGAAATACAGTTAACAGTTAAAAATGGTAACATTTATTTCTTATCGGAGTCTTCTTTAAAATACTTAAGATTATGATTTTGATTCAAAACCTAAAGCTCCAGCCAAAGCAAGCAGTTGAGACAGAGGGCATGATCATCCCACTACGAGTGTGGGTACTATGATCAAGGAGGTTGTGTTCTTGGAGGAAGAAATGAGAAGCTAATGACTCTGGAAGAATGAACTGGTAGCCTGGCCCTACGGCACACACCTGTAATCTCAGTACTCTTGGAAGCTGAGGCTGAAAGGTCACACATTTAAGGCAAGCATGGGCGACTCGGTGACTTAGTGTGTATCACAAAATTTTTAGAAGTCTGAAGATACAGGTCAGTGTGAAAACTCTGGGTTCAATCCCCATGACCAGGAACGGAAGGAAGAAGGGAGGGAGGGAGGGACAGAGAGAAAGAAGAGAAGGGAGAGAGAGAAAGGGAAAGGCAGTGAGAAAGCCTGCTGCATACTACAATGTTTTAAAATGATGTGTATAATTCAAATCATGATTTCCCTAAGATGCTGAGCAAAACAGGATTCGGGAACATGATTTCTGGCAGGAGAAAACAGATTACAAGTACCACACAAGAGGCTAGCCCAAGCCTGGAATCTGATGAACACTTGAAGGCTTCACCTTGATCTTCATCAGCTTATTGATTATTGTTGAAAACTTACAGTCACTTAATTTATCCATGTTTTGGGAGAAAAAAGAAAAAAAAAAAAACAGGACAATATCACAGAAATAATAATCAGCTTGATCTTTAAGGTCTTTTTCTACTTTCCCTTTGAAAGTCACTAAGGAACATTTAAAGGCCTATTCTTATTTCAGATTAAATTAATAATATTATTTGTTTAAATTTATAACTACCTTGTCAAAAATATTGTCCTCCGAAATGGATCTATTAGTTTCAGTACATGCCAGAACAGAGGAAGGTGAAATACAAAAGTGCTAAGTTAATTATGCTAATACTGCTCTAGGAAGTGTGGGGACCAGATGGTAGAACAAAATCAAGGGAGGAATTTTTAAAATTAGGTATTTTTAAATAAATATTTATGCTCTACATTTCTATATTACTAGCACCGGCAGTGTGATCTTTCTTTCCTAGGCATGTTTTCTACAAGGCTGGTAGGAAGCTTCACAAGGTATACTTCCAATGATCCCTAACCTCTGCCTGCCACACCCTCTGGGAAGGCGGTCACCTCTTCCACTGAGATGTCTGCAGATGGCACTCCACAGCACCTGGAAGCCTGTCAAAGGGCGGCCCATGTCTGTGATGCTACCATACCTTCCCTTCTTGGGGTCACTCATTCAACCCACAACTTAGAAGTGTGTGGTTTCTAGCTGTTCACAGCTATAGCCTTCTCCCAAGAATTATCCTCAGCAACTGGGAACGAAATCTTTTGGAAATGTCTGGGAGATTATACTAGCAACAGCAGAATGGAAAGAGGACAACCTAATGACTGATGCATGTGAGTCTCAAAGAGCCAGCCCCTTTCTTCAGCTGCATGGAGATGTTTTGCTCAAAGGTTCCATGTGATCACACTGAGGTGTCCTTCCTCTGTCCTGCCCACGGCCCCATGATCACTTACACGTTTTTCACTTGAGAGTATCCCCTCACGGTATCACTTGTAGAAAAGTCCTAGAGGACCTGGCCTAAGACAACTCTATTAAAGTACTTGCCATTTTATAACTTGTATAGCTCTGTAATTGTTGGTTGAATGAATATTGCAGTATTAACTACCTCCTTCCCCCAAGTAGAACATGTTGCATTTTAATAGGTATTAATGCCTTCAATTAAACTGATGAAAATATTAATAAAGCTTTCAGCCCTGGAGTGGATTCTTGCACAGACAAGAGGCCCTTGTGAAGTCATGCTTGTGGGCTACACCTCTT
The DNA here is from genome assembly GCF_034190915.1 of Cavia porcellus. Lineage (NCBI taxonomy): Eukaryota > Metazoa > Chordata > Mammalia > Rodentia > Caviidae > Cavia > Cavia porcellus. Next base: position 29,614,359 of record NW_026947484.1, on the reverse strand, counting down.
TACCTTAATTCATTCTAAACATCCCAACATCATTTACATTTCCTTACAGTTTCCCTGAATTACTATGTGAACCAAGAGCTTACAACTGCTAACAAATTAATCCGTCAAAGTCAAGTGACCTCTTTTTGCACTTCCATATCCAAATGCCTATGTTTAGTGGCCACTCAAAGAAGACGGTGATTAACAGAGTGGATCATAATGGTTCAAGACACATTCTGAAATGAGTTGAAACCCTAGCTCTGCCACTTACTAGATGTGAGTGTTAGGACAGATAGATACAGAAATCTTCTCCATGACTCTGCGTCTTCAGCTATGGTATAAGGAAAACAAGATACCAATTTAGTCTTTTATGCTGATTAAATTTTAATACAGATTGTCTTGGTTTAGATCTAAAACAGAACACTCATGTGTTTGGAAAGTGACTGGGTTGTGGGGCACTGTAGCTGATTTGCTGTTAGGAGCTGGAGCTTGGTCAGATGGTCACTGAGGTATGACCTAGAAACTGTACCCATCTTTCATTTTCCACTTCCTGGCCGCCCTTCCTCTACCATATCCTACCTGCTTTGCAGTTGACCCGTTATGGACTAAAAACTAACTAAACAAAATAAACTTCCCTGCCTTTAATTTGTGGGTATCAGGTATTGTGGCCTAGAGACAACAAAATGACACAGGTGTAGGATTTTCATTGACACTTAATGTGGAATAAACAGGTAATAGATTTTTTAGGTACTCTTTATTTTGAAAATTCTCAGTGCATTTTATGATATCACATTTTAAATAAGATCAATTACTACTTTTTAAATTTTTTTAATAAAAAAATTAAAAGAAAGAAGGAGATTAAGATAAAAGAGGACATAACAACATAATAACACAAGTCAGAACAGAACAATTTAAGCAACATAGTGTTTCACAAGATAACCCGACAAAACAGTAGCTACCATAGTGTCTCTTTCCTTGAAATATTTGAGCATAACTTTGTATATTATAGCATCAAACACAACATGACACTTCTTAAGGATTCATATATCAAAACCCTACTAGGCTTTTCCACACCTAACCTTTAAATTATAGGACAAGTAGAAAAGTGAATGGAATACAGGCCAGATTTACTAGTAATACTTCTAAAAGACCAGAAGCTTAGATCTTTCTCAAATGAGAAGGGGAACAATAAAAGGAGGGAGGGGAGAGGGAAGGAAAGGGTAAGGGATAAAAAAAAGAATAAAGGTATGATACGTACATGTACGTATTCAAGGAATGTAAGCATTATACACTCCAACCATGCATTAATAAAAATATTTTTTTTAAAAAATCATCATATCATGACCTTCTACATTAAGGAAATCAGTAATAGTATCAAGTAATGAAGATAGGAATGCCAAAGGCAGATCCCTTTCCAGGACTCCTTCTTCTGCTGAAAAGCAAGAAGGATAAAATTTTAGAGAAATATTTCAATAGGGAAGATCAACATTCTCCCTTGAATTCAATCTATGTAGGTGAGCTTTAAATTTTTCAATATTCATGATCCAGACTTGCAGAAGTCAAAAAAGTCATTTTTAAATTCTTAAGCATCTTAAGGGTAGAGACCATATCAAGGATATTTTGGGATTTGTTTCATAGTGTCCACATGTGAGAGGCATTTCATAACTGACTGATAAACTCCTGATGGACTAAGCTGAAGCAAAGCTCAGACCAGAGAGGAAAGGTTATGGTTGAAACAACAGGTGATAATATAAAGGATAAATGAAATTTTAGCCAAGGAAACATCAAAGACAAGGTCACTTGTATGACAATAAGGATCACATAAACCAAAAGCAACCACAAGAATAAGGATTTTCCCTAACCCACAGACTTGATAAATTGGGGATCAAACTCATGGCCTCTGCTTGCCAGGCAGGCACTTATACCACTAAGCTAAATCCATGGCCCATGATGTTTTTATAATGAAGTCTTACTACATTATTAATTCAATTTTTAAAAATTATACTTCATAAATTCACAACGGAAGGAATTGAAGAGTTTGAGCTGAGGAAGAAATTGTGCGGGTCTGTGACTCTTAAGAGAGAAAAGGAGAAGTGAGGGGAACAGGATTAAACACCTATACTGCTGGGGATGAGGATCCTGACTGACAGTAAGGGGAAGGAGTTACACTTGTACAGGTCACCAGAAAGTTAAATCAACTAAGTCTATGTTCACGAAGACATACCCTTCTTACCAAGGTCTCCTATCCCAAGGCTTTCTGAGACTTGTAACTAGGAGGGAAAAGTCATGAAGACGATTATAAAAATCATCTCTTTATTTTTATGCTGTCCTTAGGCACACAGAAGGTGATAAAAAGCAACTCAAGAATGAACAAGTAAAGGCCAAAATCTTCAGAGTTCCAAAAGAAATAGGAGTGATAATAACCAGATCTTGATCACATTGTGACCAAGACAGAAAAAAGACAAGTTTGCTCACTTCGTATCAGTTCACCATTTACATTATATGTGTGTCCAAAACTGGTTAAGCATTTTATGGGATTGAAACAATATTTGCAAGTTTAGGCCTAAGAAACTTATAGTTTAGTTTAGTATAGTTAAAATCTAGTTACATAAACATTAGAGAGTATTTTTATTGTTTTCATCTTAAATTATTTTGAAAATATTTGTGTAATAAGATAAAATCAAGAAAAGAGCTATCAATAAATTCTATTCTAACTTCATGAAGAACACTGGTTTATTTTACGAAGGCATATGGGAGGTTAATTTCATGATTTTAAATTTCATCAATATGCAGAGTGCCTACAAAATCATTCAATTCAAACATAGCTCCTCCATATTCTTAATTTTCTTTTGTAGATTTTAATGAGATAACAGAAAAGACAACAGATATCCACAGGCCTCTTGTTTTAAGACCCTTAAATGCTGGTATGCTACCTCAGCAACATTAAATTTCAAAAATCGCCTATCTGTATTATTCACTTAATATATCCTCATTTGAACATTTATATAGTAAAATTGATACCATAAAACATATAGAAAGTACAATGAGCTGGAAGCAATATCTTCTAGGATTCTTAATACCCCAGGAATAGCCTGACCTTGATATGCCCAGCTTCCCCAAAGTCTTAAAATTATACAATGTGAATTGTGGCATTTAATTTATTTTATTCTATATGCTTTAAAATGCAACCATTGATTTTTTTAAAGCCTTTGGGCAATATACAATAGCAGATTTCATAAACTACAGGGTAAAAATGACAAAGCCATAATAACAAATGTCAAGCTTGCAATTACCCATCCCAAACAATTCCTTCCCTTGCTAAGTCAGATATTTTAAATGTATCTCTTTTCAGCAAAAACTGAGAATTTTTTATATGCAGTCTCTTAACAGTCTTCTGTATTCAGACCTTTGATATTTATCTCTAACAATGATCAATAAGAAGTATTGACAAGACCCAGGATGTGAATGTAAGTAGTGTATCTATGGTGGCTAAAGTACTTAGGGTATTTTACATGCACAATTCCATTAACAGGGATCTACAGAGATATCTGAGATTTCATCAGGGTCTTTAAAATGCATATCTGATAAAGAATCTATACCCATTTTGGCCATGCATTAGGTTAGTGATGGCAAACTTTTTAAAGCTTTTAATGATATGGCACATGTGCCATAGATCTGTCACCATCGCATTAGGTTAATGACATTAATCATTCCATTTCCTCTTTCTGGGTCTTGGTTTTACCTCAACTATAATATGAGGTGACTGGTCCAGAAGTATATCAGACAGGAAAAGTATATACATAGGCAACAATTACATTGTAGGGTTTTTATTATTACTGCTACTCTTCATTTCTCCAAGTTTTGAAGACAGTAACAACCTTATCTAAGAGAGAATTCTCAGTTCTAGTTTAGTGTGTAGAACTTTCATGCATAGGTTTTGGTGTATGACTTACAACCCCTTTCTGATCCTTACCTGTGTCTGAATTATCTCATTTTAGTTTTCTTCATGAAAGGCCAATTTTGGCTTACCAATCCACTATTTCCCTTAATTATTCAAAATTGTTGAAATGTTTTCAGCATCCACAAATTAAAACCTCTCCTGTTTTTGATGTCTATCAGACACAAAAGAGAAATAAAACTATGAATTTATCACTTCTTTATACTGTTTTAGGCATGTGGGCCTCAATTTCAGGTTGAGTTAACAGTAAACATTTTAAAAAATTAAATGCAAAAACTTCCTGAAAGACACATAACAATTTTGTAACAATTCTCCATATTGTAGATTCCAAAACTCAGAACTTACTTTAAGATATATGCTAAACAAATGTGTGCACATATTTATTTGTAGGTTTTTTACTTACATGTACTTATTATAAATATGTATTATTAGGTACAAACATCTATATAATGATACATATATTCTTTTCATAAAATGTGAAATATTATGCAACTTACAATTTGAATAAAGAAATCATTAGGAGAGTCAAACAACATAACCTAATTACAGACTATTAGAAAGCCAACATAGGCTTCCATTTTTAAAATAATGATTAAAATATTTCAGGTTATATTATAATTAACACAGTACAAAATATGGTGATTACAAACAGGCTATAAAGCCACATGACTCAGGTTTGCATATCAATCTACAATTTACTTTGGATGAGTTACTAACCTCTCTACATCACTTTTCCAAATATAGAAAAATAGCACTTCCCTACTAGAATTGTCATGAGAATAAAGTGAACACATGTAAAGATGTTAAAACGGAGGCTAGCTCATTAAATGTTAGCTTTTACTTGATTTGCCATTGTAACATGGAAAAATATTAATGCCTTGCTCTTATCAAATATCACAGAAAAGGTTAAATCCACGACCATAGGAGACTGTGAAAACCATAGAAAGAAAAGTACGTTGTAAGATACAGGATATCTGATACCCTAAGAAAATTCTACAAGTAGTTAATACTATTTTTAAACTCAAAAGTAGTGTGAAGTCTTACTTTTAAATCAGTTCATAGTTCTTTGAAATAATGCCAGGCCAGAGTTCAGTGACAGAGTTTCAGGATTATAGTTCACAAGTCAGAGATGTTAGGGTATTCATGGTATCCAACTAAAGTTGCTCCTTTTCCCTAAAGATCCTAGCCAGTGACTGTGCTTGGGTGTGTAGCTGCTTTGAATGAGGCAGTAGAGAGAGGCCCAGTTTCTAGGGAACTATTAGAGATTCAAAGAGAGCTCTGAGAAGTGGTGATGCCGATAGAATTTGGTTGTGTTTACTGTGTCTGCCATTTTATTCAAACTTTGTCATACTTATAGTCATAGAAACATTATGACCACTCACTGAAACTCATGGAGACAAACTCTGGAAACAAGGAGATATAATGGAAAAGAGACCAGAAAACCCTGAGCAAGCATGGAGATAACAGGGCAGGTCTCAGTGGACTGATGGCTGGACGCAGAAAATGAAGGAAATGAACACCCATATCTCATCATTCATGCTGTGCTGTGAAAGGAGTTTGTTAGAAGGGAGACAAAGGCAGTAGCTCAGCTGAAGGAGCTGTGTAAGACAAATGTTACTCATTGCTCAAACATTCCTATAACCCTTTAGACACTAACACTTCTAAATCACTCTATCTCTTCTGGTATAATCTAGTTAAACCATAAGTGTGTACATCAAAGACTACCCATGACCGTAATAACATCACAGCACACAATACTGAGTGTAAGTATTCAGACTTGTTTTCATTAAAGATGACCTTTTCGAATAAGGTTTAATAAACTTTATTGACCATCATCACTTTCAATAAGAAAACTATAAACATCATGTTAAAAATATTACCTTTATAATATTTTTTATTAAGATGACAGATTTTAAAAAAAAATAATAATAATACTTTTGATATAAAGGATGAAAAAGTAAGACTAGACAATACTTTATTGTTAACAAATAAATACAAAATAAAGACTAACTTTTCATTGTGACTGGACTGGTTATTTAACTTGTGTCTACTTAATTTCAATGAATTAAGGTGAAAATACGACCTTGAAGGTTGTGAATCACTACTCAACCAAATATATCACATTCTGCATGCAATTCATCTGACTTTACACTAAACTTGAAGGAAATCTAAAACAATGGGGTAAAAAGTAGAACTACACTCCCTGCACTTACATTTCTCAGCTTATGAAGCACAATGCGTCTTTAACTATGAGACAATCAACACAAAATCAGGCAAAAAGTTTCTGCTGGGATTGGAATTTCTAATTACTACATCTAAGATGATGAAAGCAGAGGCAGAAATACCAACACTATGAGGCGATGTGTATGCTGCTTTTTAAAAGGAATGCTGCCTCCCTTCAAATTGTTAAATATGTTCTCTCTACTTATAACTTTGGAATACATCAGGCTTAAAACAAAGCAGAGGGCAGAATCATTTTTAAGCCCAATCCTTTTTCTTTCTGTCAAACTACTAGTAGGTAGTTTATTTTAAACTCTAGATGATCTGTACCTTCTGCTTCATTACCTTTTACCAACGCTGCACATTTCCTGAGCTTCTACCCTTGCTCTCCAGGCAAAGCACGGACTCCTTGTGATTGTTGCAAAGCCCAAGAGCCAAGAATTCATATAATAAAATAGATACCACCTCCATTTCCCCATATTGCTTTAGGATAAAACGATGTCTGAATTTCAAACTCCATTACGTTAGAATAGAAATAAGACTACCTAACTTCTTACATGAAAAAGAATATTGGTGGAAAATTACTTTGACATAAAAAACTGTTATGTCAAACTTTCTATTATGATGATCTGAAATGTTAACTTGCCAGGTACTTTACAGGTTTAAATTCTGAATCCGTGAAAGAGTCAAAATAGTATCTTTTGATTTAATATTAAACTGAGGAACATGATTAAATGCAATTTCAAAGATGTAAATAGTGCACATATAAAATAAATATGTTTTACTGGTACAATTTCTCCTCTTAAGAGTTACTGAATTAAAAACATCCATATATTTATACATGAATATATGATACACCTTACCATGATAGACTGGAACTGGTCTAAGTGTCTAACAGAGTCTAATGTAAATTTTGTCTTCAAATCTTGACACCAAGATGACAATTACAATAATGAGTCCAAAAAAGCCAGATCAATGAAAAACACCGAGAATTTTACAAAGCAGGAGTGTGAATGGCTATTTCTTTCTCCAAAATTCATTTTGATTCAACCAATTCAAAGAGCATGTTACTAAGCAAGTAAGACCAACTCAGGGAAAGGAATGAAGAATGTAGCCTACAGAGAATGGCTAAAAACATCTTTCATGGAGGAAGCAGCTTTTGACATTGCCTCTTGAAGAACTGCTAGAGTTGGTTAAATGAGGGAAAGAAGGCCTGATAACATTCTGAGCAGGAATAGAAATACTTTTAATGTTATAAAGAAGTGGACAGTATATCCCTCCATACATTTACTTAAGGTCTAAAATAGTATAGTATTCATTGACCTGTGATGATAAGGGATCTGAAAACACTTCGGGAACTCTACAAACCCATGTAAGCATAAGCTTGTCATTGCTAAGTAATCATGAATTTACTTCATTCATTCAGGAAAGTATAGACTTTTGTAGGTTTTAAGAAATAAAAATGACAAGAAAGATGAAATCTTTTAGGATTATTAATTAAAAACAAATTTTTGGAAAGATTAGTAGAGGGATAGGAGGGAGAGGTTAAGTAGATTAGATGACTGGTAGATATTTGGTAGGTACATAAAGGAGGGGAATCACACTGAAGCTGTTATTCATGAGAAACAGAAGGATAAATCTGAAATCTAATGTAAAAAAATTCATTGAAACTTTAGATGCTATGAACAATGATCATTTGAAGATGATTCTCAAATATCAAGTCCAGGTAACAAAAGAGTAGCAGAAACTGAAGAGGCAATATAATAGCACAGAAGTAAAGTTTGTGTTGTGCTCAACACACAATTATGTGATTAAATTTATCAAACTGCAGTCCAGTGTACAGACTGAATGGCCACAACGAATTAACAGAGGTAAATGTGAATTCTGGCTGACGTATCTAAAAAAAGAACAATAGTTGACCAGATAACTCATCAATGAGGATACCAACAAATAGTAACCAGATGTTCAAAAATATAAGACCAGTCTCTCAAGATTTTAGAAATCTAATGATGTAAAGATTTAATCACATAAAAAAGAAGTAATTTTATTCCTTAAGGGAAAGCAGAAGTTACAATAAACCGATATGAAAGTTAGACACTAGACTTCAGAAAGAATATATGTGTATCAGAGACAGCCATAGTGTGAGTTTTCCAGAACCAACAAAATAACTGTTTTATGCCATGGCTGTTTAGCTTGTAAGATACTATGTAACCCCGTTAGGGTAGTCACCCCTGTCCTTGAGTGGAGATCTCTCTTACTTTTCTGTACTTCCTCCTTTTTTTGCTCATATTCCATTGAGTGAATCAATCAGATTATTTTGCTTCACAATTATGATGCTGCTTATTACTTGCTTTTTAATTTTAAAACTGAAGACATAGTTGTAGTCAAACTACAACTAGATTTTTACTTGGTTCTTAAGACAGTATTTTTAACACTTGTTACAGTTACCACAGGTCTGTCAAGCTTTCCTGGCCTGATTTCCCACTTCCTTCCTTCTTCATACTTTCATTCACTCTAAAAGGGAAAAAATAATCTGCCTTTAAAAATATGAACTATATTTACAATATTTCTACCACAAAAGGTTTAATAAGTATTGCCTTCTATCCATTTTCTTTGAGACAAATTATCAAGATTATTGTTAGTATAAAATATGACTATAATTCATGCTAATGGTTTGCCTGTTTCATTTAAAAATAACAGGAGGAAAGAGAAACACTTCAGGATACTTATGTAAAAGTAAGATCGTATCAATAAGAGCCAAAAGCTTTGTCCTATGGGTGAAACATGGATTTGGTGGGAAGTTTATTTAATTTGGGAACACTTTTATGAATTTCAAATTTAAGAATGTATACTCTGTGAGACTGATTGTATTCTCCTACAAAGAAAAATGTAAAATGGAAAGAAAGAGATAAATTAAGATCTGGTGTCTAGAAGAGACTGAAAGAAGAACCATGAGGCTGAAACCCTGGGTGGTGATAAAAGGTAGCATTCATAACATCCCACACTCAAGGCAATTTTTATACAAATAAACAGAAGTAGTCATACTTAAGGAAAGGTGAGCAGTTTCTTCCACTCAAATAACACTCAGTGGAAGATAGATAGGGAGAGGTTGAAAAATATGAGTATGAACCATGAAGGACTCAGACATGAGATAAAATGAGATCAGCATGCCCTTTTTGATCAGACTAGTCCCTATATTTACAGGGCTCAGAATTTTTAAACAATTAACTATTCATGTTTCAAACAAATGCATACAAAAATTCTAATCAACTACTAAAGATAGTTTCCACTTTTAGCTTTCCACAGTCCCACCCACATCAGCACTACCCATCTGGAAAATGCAAAGAGCCAAGAATAACATAACATGGTGTCTACTTTACATCGCTATTATGTCCTTACAAGAACTTATATACTATTAAGCCAAGCAGCTTACGTTTCTCATTTTAAAAATATCTTAACAATAGAATATTGACTTGATTGTTCTCAATTTTCTTTATCTTATAATTTTAGAACTGTCAATCAAAACATTCCTTATATTTCTACCGACTTTGAAGTCCTGTAAAATGTGGTTAAATATCTCCTCCAAGTACAATATCTCTACCACAAAAATGAAATCAAGTCAAGCATAATTCAAAATATTTCTTTATTATTGCCATAAAATGTACCCTTAAGAAAGGATTTTAGGGTTTCTAATAATAAAAAATTTACAAGATGAAATTACATTTATATTCTTGGGAATATGCAAATGATAGGAACTTCAGGTGTCATGGAATATCATTGTCTGGAGTGACATCTAAACAGAGAATTGTAGAAAAGAACCTCATTTATTGGTAATGACCAAATGTTATGAAGAATGTAAATGTTCCTTATCTATTTAATATTTTCAAAATTGATCTATTCTTATGGTATAATTTATCCTGCATTTGAACAAAAAGCAATCCCAATCTGCACACTTGCATGTAGACATAGCTTCCAGTCACATAAGGAATAAAATCAAATCACTGGCCTTACTGAATACAAATATTTCACTAGCACTTTCGTATTTTAGGTTTGTCTGGAGGCCCAAAGAGCTATCTAAGTTCTATGGTGGAGTAAGAACACAGAAGGGAAAAAACTATGGTTACCAAAACAGGATAACCTAGTGGGAGCAAAGCCCAAGTCCTAGACAACCCAATAGTGAAGACACTGAAAGAAAAGGATTTGCTAGGACAGAAGCAAGGGGTTTTCCTGCCCTAATCCAAGAAAAAGACATGAGAGTTGGTACAGGCAGAGACACAACCCTAGCTGTGGAAACAGGAAACTAATGAAGTGCTCATAGGGCACCCTCAGTTTCTGGGAGGAGGTAAGAAGAAGATCATCCAAAGGGGAGGAAGAAGGTGGGAAGAAACAGAATCAGAGATATTAGGAAAGAAGTCATGTTTGGAAGTGTTGCTGAGAAAGATAATAAAAAAAGATCTCTAAGAAGACCTGACACCCAAACCAATGTTTGAAATTCAGTTTGAAAAGAGATCAGTCTATTAACTGAGGTTTGGTTCCAATCATCTTTGTCACCTTATCTTCTAGGGTCATGTTTTCCTGCCCCTTAAACAGAGACAATGACTAAATAACCAATGAGAGCCAGCTAGTTCTAGCCTTCCATAATTTTTGGTTCAATATTCTTTCAGCAATTTAAAGCACTATTCAGAAAGTACCTGACTTTAAAACAATACTGTAATTAAAATTATACTAGAAAAAGGGAGGAACAAATTTCAAGACATTTATTGTCCAGCAAGGTGAATATAGACCTTGTCCAGCAAGGTCATTACAACATCCAATGATGATATATATGATATTTTTGAAAAATATCAAGACAAAGAATCATGTACTCTTATCACAAAATGGTAACTATTTGAAGCAATGCATTTAAGTAGCTAGCACTTACCATTCTACAATGTGTATGTACTTCAAAATAACCATGTTGTTTATGACAGAACATACAGTGTTATATATTTGAAATAAATGAAAATTAATATAATAAAATATAAAGTCAAAATTAGTGTGCAATGACTATATGAATATATACTAGAATCTTTCTAACTCTATCAAGTTACTACTCACATTGACACTCATGGAGAGGAGATTGGAGTATAGTTTACTGCAGGTCTATATGTGTTTAGGTTATAATGGTCATTGTGAATCAAAAACAAAATGAATCTATTTTGAAGGATCTCCCTGGATCATAGTTTAATTCATCACAAACTGAAAAACAAGTAAAATTGATAATACTTGAAGTAGAGCTTAAATTTTAATTAGTGGAATTACTAGTAATTTACTATTTCCTAGATTTAAATTAGGTCATGTTACACTTTATAATTTATGAAAACAAAATTAATCAAAATAATTACAATCCAACCCAAATGAGTGAAATTATTTATTTATACTCTTCCCCCAAAAGAGAATGAAACTTCTTCCTATAATTAAGTATAAACCAATTTTTGTAGTCAAGTCGCCTTTGTTGTTGTTGTTATTGTTGTTGAGGGATTTAAATCCATTAAAAAGTATAATGGGACACCTAAACTAGTATGACTTTCAAAACTGGTTCTCTCTTACAAGAACAGAGGTCAGGATTTATCTAATTCTGAATATTAAGTCAAATGTTAAATGGTGCTTAGAATATAAAACTACAAGTAAATCTCATAATATTAGGGTTCTTGCTTTAAAGAAACCAAATAACATTTCTGAGTATTTTTAAATTTCAAAATCTGTTCAACTCCATGACACAGATTTATCTAAGCAAATGATTTCTTACTATACTTTTAGCCTAAAACTCAGCTCCTCTTAAAGGCATAATATTTTTTTTCCAACTAACAATAACTAATTTTACTGGCATAAAAGTATAAATCACATGTATGAAACCCTCCCCTGGTATGCAAAATGTCCAGCACAGATCTCAATGAAGTCATTCTAACTGGACTTGGTGGCATCTAGTGAGAGGCATCACACAGGACTCAAGAAGCAAGAGACAAAGGCCCTCAGTATGAAACCTTCCAAGCTGGCTTCCTATGACCAAAGCTAGAACATATGCTTAAATTTGTATTTGCAGATTGTTTATTTGTAACAGAATGGGATCAGACTAGGTCACTCCCTCTCACCCAGGATGAGAGAGCTGACCAAAGTTGAGGACAATACAGAAGCTCATTGAAAAGAAACTAAGGGTTCACTTGGCAATTAAGTCTTGAAAAAATAATATGCTTTACATAACTACACAGGGTCCCTAATGGATCAAATAGCTCATGATTTATAAATACTGCAGTTGGCACGATGTGCTTCATATTGTGATTATTAGGAATTACACTAAAACACAGCTTCTAAGCATTCATTTTTCAAAAAGTTGCAAATTAGATGAGTGAACAGTTTTATAGATGCTGACACATTTCCAAAGTTTGTCTATGATTATAAGTATCACCATTGAGAATTACTGGCAGGATTTTATTCTGACCACCAATTTATTTAAACATTCTGCTCACATACTACCAGAATTACTTTCAAAGTGAAGATAAGCATTAAGCAATTTCAAAACAGGGTCATTTTCAAATTTTCCCTGTTAACCATAGCATGCTAAAGTTAGAAAGGAACATATCTATTACTGAACAAGAACAAGGTCAAAAGTATACTGCCTATTCATACAAGCTCTTGGCCTCTTCCCAGTTGCAAGTTTAACTGCCAACATATCCTTAATACTTTCCCAGAATTTTATTAAGATAAGACTGTGAGTTTGTAACTAGTTTCCTATACAAATTCCTCTAATATCTCCAGAAAGATAACAGCATCTCCTAACATGGTCCATGTGTACATATTTTCATATGTTTTCTTAATAACTTACACCAGAGGCTAAGAATTATCTTTATACATTGACAACTAGGAAGTATAATAAACTATAATAAAGTTCTGAGTTTCATATTTGATAAATCCTCCAACACATTGGCCAATGAAATGGTCATTGATGAGTTACCCTACTTATAGTACATACACACACTTTGCTTAGCTGCTTGTTATAAATGGCATTTACAAATACTTGCTTCAAAAAAAATAAAAACAAGGTTCTTCTAAATTAATAAGCCATTCTTCAATACTTACTTAACTCAATGAGCACTTACTATAGTCCAATTACTACAGAAGGCTTTGAGAATATTGAGATAAAAAGATGACAATAAGCAGCAATAATATACTCAATGTTATGGAAGGAAAAAGGAGGACCTATTTAAAGTCTTGAGGATGAGAACACAGAGTGGAAGATACCTCATCCGAGTATCAGCTGGGTGGATGCTGGAAAGATTCACCCTAGTCAATAGAGCTGGGAAATGGTAGGGGAAGTGCAGCACCTCTTACTGAACCTGAAGGAGGAGCCAATGTCAGGAGGTAAGTGTGTGCTAACAACAGAATTGGAAAGAGATGATGATGGAGAAGTAGATACATTTTACATTGTGAAGGACTAAGCATTCCTTGTGTACTTACAAAACCAAAGACAAAACCACCAGGGAATACGTTTATGTAAGGAAGTGATATGCATAGGTTTTCCTTATAGAAAGATGACTGTGGAACAGCTACATAGAAAGCTGGGGCGGAAGCAGAGAGAGAAGAGAGGCTGCAGTCAATGGCTCCAGCCAGCTTTTGCATCACCCTCAGAAGAAAATGACGACAGAGTCAAATAAAGCAGAGGGAATAAAGGGAAAGGAGCAGACCTAATCAATTTGATTGAGAGGCAGAACTCAAAGTTAGTTTTACAGTTTGTGTGAGCCCCTGGGTGGATGGTGGTTTCTTTTATAACACCAATGGGCAGAGAAGAACATACAGATTTTAAAAACTACTGAGTTTAGCATTAAACACTTTGTATTTGAGCAAAGTGAAATGTAATGGCAAATCAAAGTGAAATGTACAGTGTACATCTGAACACATGGACATGGAATTCCAGAAAGATATCTTGGATAGTGGTTCAGAATTACCATGAGCAGCTAGGTATGAGGTGTGACCACAGAACAGACTAAGTGTGCAAGAGTAACCCATCTAGGAAACACTCATACTTAAGCACATGGGGAGGACACAAAGCCCACACAGCAGCATAATGAAAGACTGACTTAGCATGCACATGTAAAACCAGACAAAGATTATTTGAGACCAAAGGAGAAAAGTATCAAGAAAGAGGTAGTGATAAACAATGTAAAAAAGGATAGAATGGGCAACAAAATTTAGGGCAAAGAAACAATTATTGGAAAGGGAACTAAAACCTGGTTACTACTGGGAAATCAGTTATAGGGAGTTATTTCTCATAACAGAAAAGTAATAAACCCTATAAAATAATTTGTGCTAAATTAAAACTACAGGCTTGGGAATCTGCTAAATCAGAGCTTTAATGCTGGTTCCTCAGTCACTTGTTATGTTTAAGTAAGAAAGTTGTTTAATTGCTTAGTTTCCTTATCTCTAAAGAGATACAAAAGTCACCAACTCATGACATTATCCTGCATCTTAATTTAGATTAGATAACATATGTAGGAAATATCTGTAGTATTGTTTAGCTGAGAATACTGTAGTCATTCAGTATATTGGGGACCCTCTTATTTAGGTATACACATACAGCACCTATAGACAAGACTTCCACTCCTTAGCTGAGTCTTTATTCATTCATTCTATTCATATATTACCCTACAATGAGTCAAAGCCACATATGAATAATGTGGAGAGTCACAGAAAGTAAAATCAGGACAAAAATGCAATTCTGTGAGCCATACCTCAGTCCTTCAAAGTTTTCACATACCTCACAGAAATGAGAAAATTTCTGACAGCAATAAATCACACTGACTCATCAAAGGCTTAAACACTATAGAGATAGATTCTAAGCTAATTTGTTTACTACATACACACAACAAAAACAACCCTAAGTATAAATATCCACCAAGCAATGAACTTACCTATTTAATTATAAACTAGGAGCACAAAATAAAGTAGTCAAGTGAACTATAATATGCTTCAATCCTAATGGACCAGGTTCTCTAAAATAAAGAAAGCAGAGGAAGTTTTACATTTAAATGTAGAATAAAGTTAAAGCCCTGTACTATAGTAAGCTAGTTCATAAATGTGTTGTCCTGTGTGACAAAACATTGCTATGATAATATTAAATTGGAACCAAGGCGTATTTTTGTGCTATAATGTATTTTATTTGTTAAAGATCTCTTTCAGATTTATTCTGTGATCATATCTCTGTATGTACCATTATCAATTTAAAATATGCTATACTCACAGTAGAGAAAAGATATAAAATATAGGTACTATGAAAAGTAAAGACTAGATTTAAAGATACAGATAAATAACATACAAAAAGTTGAGATGTTTTCAGGGCCTCTTTTATTCACTGGGCTCCCTAGGGCTCCAGCAATAGAAGGCAACACTGTGGTTATAATCACATTCAATGTAGACATCAGCACACTACTCAAGTTTATTTAGAAAATGTCCTTTTAGTCACATTTGACTCTGTATGTGAAGGCACATCCAATAAACCCTCAGCAACATACAATTCTGCAAACATGCAGCAATAATTTTGTTTTACTCATCTGACCCTCAACTCATTCACAGCTAAACCAAAAAGACAATCTGAGAAAAATGAAGTTCTGTATAAGAAAAGAAAAAGGAAAATGCCTAGGAAAAGAATCACACTGAGTAGTATTGATAAGCAAGATTGATGGTTTCAGATTTCTCTTTGTGCTTACTGACAAAAGGCAGTATGCAGTAGCAGGCTTGACTTGTTCCAGTGAAAAATGATCAGGAATAGATTGTCTACCTCCAAAAAATGCTTTCTAGCACACCAGATTCTGTTTTAAGCCTAACATCTTCCACGTCCAATGGACTCTAAGGTCCTTTTGGTAGTATAATTAGAGGCTGTGTTCACTTTGATAAGCATGCATATATATATATATATATATATATATATATATATACACATATACACAAATATATATATTTGTGTATGTTTGCTAACATATATATACACATATATATATATATATATATATATATGTATATATATATGGCATGTTTGCTTGTTTGAAGAATAGCAAGACCTTCTGAATAAGGGCACATTGGTATGATATTATTCATAGTATTTATGCAACCAAGTATTCATTTGAATTTTTGAATAGTTAAAAATATTTCCACTCAAGTATTTAGTCTCACTAAACATTTACATCCTTCAAATACCAAATGCTGAAAAATGAACACGCATAAATCTAAACAGGAGTATATAAAAAAGAAGAGGTCCATTCATAACCACAATCAGCCATGAATAATTACCAATTTTGAATGTAAAGATCATTCAAATAAATGCAACTGATGGATCATCCACATAGGATACAAGTCAAAGTAAACAGACAGTCCACTTTAGAAAGTGTCTAGTGAATTGATTTAACAAGTTTAATGTGAGCATCAGTGTGGGGCTATTACTGATCGTAAGCTTTACTGATGTTATTTGTTCGCTTGGAAAAATACCGCTCTTTTGGAATGAGCACATTAAGGCTAAAATTGCAGAGAAAACCCTATTACAACTTTATTGCTGGCAAATTGGAACCAAACCTTGTCTGTATATCAATTACTTAGAGTTACCACAGAGATAAATCCTTTTTTTTTTTCTTTTTCTTTTTTTTCCCCTCTTTTTTGTATAGGCTCAATCTTGAAGACAGTGATGAGAAACTCCTTATTATACCCTACCAACATCACTAGGTTTTCTTAGCAATTTCAAGAAATTGTCAATTAAGTTCTTTTTATTAGGTTCCAAAAGCTGTTAAGTTAGACACAAATCTATCATAAGGCTTGTAACAGCATGTTATTTAGGCACATTTCAATGCTTCACTCTTTCATTATCTACCTACCCCAATGCAACTGCAAAGTTCAAATAAAGTAAAGGCATTTCTTGTAGATTATTTTAGGTTCACAGAAACTGAAGTAAGTGGCCACTCCTTTGTGGCAAATGATCTAACCAAGTCCCCTTCTTATTAAAGTGGGGGCAGGGCAATAACAATTATATATATAAAAGACAGATTTGCTTCCAAACTTATTGCAATCAAGGAAATGAGTTTGATGTAGTTACCTAATAAGTCCTTAAAACACATAAACTCGGAAAGATATTCAAACAGTAGAACAAATATGCCCATCATTTGCTGATTTCACTTGTGATCTGCAAGATTATGAGAAGGCAGCAGATCATCCAGATGGCCATTGATGGCAACACTGCCCTGTAAAGCAGCAGAGATTACAAGAACATGTAAGCAGTTGTCGTTCTTGCTCCCTGAACTAAGAAAGGGTAAATGCTTTGCAAAGGCAATCCTGCAGGTCCCCAGAAAGAAGGAGTTAGTACCCCTGGAAGAGGAAAACAATAGGAGTGCACAGAGGTCAGCCCCAGAGGCAGCTGCTCCTTTGACCTTCTAGACAGACAAATGGAGCTTAATAGGAAAGGGACACAAAATGGCACATAATTCTAATGAATAAATATGGCCCAGCGCTATTCAGGAGTCTTGCACTGGAGGCATTCCATGACATTCATATTTCAGATGAGACTGTTAAGAAATAAAGGAATTAAAATGAGAGAACAGTGATGAGCACCAGCCGAATGAAGAATACTACAAAATGAAAAAAAAAAAAAAAATCAGACTACAGGCTTTACTTCTCAGCAAGGGAAAAAGTAAGAGTGTTTAGAAAATCTCGCTGTTCTACTCTTTGATAATTTTAACTGTCTCTAGATACACAGTTAAATTTTTACTTAACTTATCTCCTGAGAGTATCCCCAGCAAAGTGAGCATCACTTCTTGGGACTGCAACAGGGCCGGTTCATTTCCACAGTGTATATTCAAGTATAGGCAACAGAGTAACTTCAATTCTAAACACACCTAACCCTAGAAACAGGACTAACATGGAGAAAGTATGTATACCACATTGGAAAATCAATGTGCAGAATTCTGCAAGGCATCAACCATATTCTGAGATTTTCACTGCTATGATTTTATAAGGATTGTTTTTCTTGAAATCTCACTTTGTGTTTAGGTTTCCACAGCCTTTTGCTATAGCCTGACTACTTGGCCAGAGGTTAATGACATTTGAAGAAGAAGAAGAAGGTCAAAGCTATCATTATAGTGGTGACAACCAATCACAGTGGGAAAAATAAGTTTTATTTATTACTCTTAATACAAGAAACCTTTACTGTGGGATATAATTGCACTGTCACTACACACCAGAGATTTTTAATCCCCAATCATTTCAACATATTTTACAGTTCATTACCTTTCTAGCTAGATATAGCAGGAAGGACTCTCCTGAGCCTGTACAAAAGCATTTTAAAAATCTACTATTTTTACACTCATATTTCAACCATGCAAAATACTGAATGGGAAATTTTGAAGAGGCTAAATTGTATATATTTCATGTGATTTCATTGGAATGAAAAAGTATATCTCATAATCAATTTTAAATCCCTCCACTAAGATCTGAAATTTTGAATCATGAAAAAAAAGAGGCTATGTAACAAACAGGTTAGAATTTTAAATTGGTTTTATGACAACCAATGTGGCAGAGTCCACACTAAACAAGATAGACTACACACTTTTCCAGCAACACACACAATCCTGAAGCTGATACAAAGTTATGTTGCCTTTAGGAAGAGATTACTTGTTATGATTCTCATAAGTTCTAATAAGTGTCACTGTGAAAAGGTAAGCAGTTGTATCACTGCGAATTTTGTTCAGTAAAACTCTATCACTTGCAGTCATTTTTCACACATTGTAACTCATGCATCTTGCCCTACATGGATTGAATTTAGAGTTCATCACAATTTTGCCATGACAGAAGTTGTCTGGATAGCTAAACAATATCATGAACATAAAATTCACTTTTTAAATATTTTTGGAACTTGCAAATTCTGCTTTTATGGATGTGGGGTGTTTATCCTTGGGGATCTGTAATGAATTTAAGAGCAGAAACTAAGTCAAAATTAAGTTCTCTATAGTTCTTAATATAAAATATAAAAGGAGCAAAGTCCTCCCTGTAGAATCAGCTGCCCCGATACCGAAAGGCTCAGTCAGTGATGGTGAACATTTCAGAGTTGACTGCCCAATGTGCAACTCAAACCCACTTATTTATCATGAAGCACCAGTACTGCAATTAAACTTGAATACTTGGGTTTTAGTTTAGAATAAAACAACTCATACATTAACATCTTTTGTCTTAAAATAAAAATAACATGTATGTCATAGGTTTGTCACTGCTGACATAGCTGGTTCCCCTGCACTCCCAAGCTGAAACCAGAAATTCCTATATTTACAAAAATATCAATGCCAAAAAGAGAAAATAGAAGTTAAGAGTAAATTATATCATTAAGTTCCAGGTAATGATAGAAATGATGATTAACAGACAAGAATTATTGATTTAATAGTTCTATTTGAGAGTGCAGAGAAATATGCCCATATACAGCTTTGGAAGTTCTGCTTTTACCTACTATGTCATTAACAAGTTTTAGGTTAATGAATCTATTATTACAGCAACAGCATGTTCTCTTCTAGAACTCTAGCAGTCCAAGCTCAAAGTAGATACCACTGTGATTAGAATCAAGGATTGGAAGATTGGAAAGAAACAAATACTGAGTTCTTCCATGAACTGGCATTGGCAGCTACTCTCAGATTATCTCATGGTGTTTCATGTTTTCACATTGTTCTATAAGGCAGTCATAGATAATCTCAGTTACAAAGATGAGAGTGAAGCTCAGAACACATCAGAAACTTGCCCAAGATCACACAGTTGGTCAGAGGCATATCAAGTTCTTATTTAAGTCAGTTCCATGTTTCCTCAGTCAACTATATAAAGTTACTGAAAGGAGAAAGAACAGGTTTTATTGACATTTCTCTAAAAGACAAGTGTGGCTTGTTTATTCTTAAAGATAATAGAAATTAGTGGTCTAGCTAGTTTTGATTAAAAAACTCAAATATGACTTGGTGCTGATATTATATAATAACTAAAAGACTTAACGTTTACTTACTCAAGTGGTTTTTAAATTTTTTCATTAGAGTATAAGACAGTTTTGTACTTTTTCACTGACATAGTCCACAAATGTTAACATACAACCAGGCAGGACACAGAGGAAACTTTAATGGACATGCAAAACAGCGCTGTTTCACATTACAACATTTAAATCTCTTGGAAACTCTGCTGATTGTTACACACACGACCATTTCTTGTGAATGACTAAGGATAGACAAGAGTATAGCCACCTCATATTCTTTATT
The DNA here is from genome assembly GCF_034190915.1 of Cavia porcellus. Taxonomy (NCBI): domain Eukaryota; kingdom Metazoa; phylum Chordata; class Mammalia; order Rodentia; family Caviidae; genus Cavia; species Cavia porcellus. The sequence goes on along the minus strand of NW_026947484.1, from coordinate 29,593,908 downwards.
TTCTAATAACCTATTCCTGACTATTAAACATACAGTGTAATCGGTTTTTAAATGGTCTATCATTTGATAGGCTAATTGAAAATAATGTAATGTCTTGGCAACAAATACCCCAACTGTGGAACCATCAACTAAGAGGCTGATATCTGATGGGAAAAAGTAGGGAAAATAATCATAAAGGACTCTATATCTGGAGATGAGTTGTCTTATGTTTGAATTGCTGATCTTCTAACTAATTAATTCTGCACTCTAAAGATTACATGATATCGCCTATGATATACACTTACTGGAACCTGGCACCTAGAAACACTCATTAACATTAGTTATATTAAGTACACTAATCATCAAAGCTGCCTATATTTCCAATAAATATTTGGAATCAGGTGGCCTGGTAGAGCTTTCATTTATATCACACAAGTTGCCAAGGTTAGGAACCAATGGCCTAAGCCTATCATTTTCTATATATTTGTTTTTATGTCAAGGTAAAATGTCCTGAGACTGAAAAAAATTTATAGGTCATTACCCTAGGGGAAAACATATGTCCCCCAAACAAATGCAAAGACAAGGTCAGAAGAAGCATTGCTGAAAGGGATGCCTACTCAACTTAACAATTATGGGGGAGCCTCTGTGCATGCATTGCTGAGGTGAATCCATAGCTCATAGCATGTCAGGTTAGCCAAGTCTGAATAATTAAAGGTTCTGATACTGTGATGTAGTTAAAACAGCAATAAACCAATCAAAACAGAATATTCTTATATTGACTATATTGATTATACCACATAGTGGTCATGTGGCCTCAGGTTCAACCTCTCTTGATTTGAGTCATCTGTAAAATGGAAATGACAATACACTTTGGATTCACAAGAGAAAAAATTAAGAGAGCTACAATAAGCTACAAAAACAATCTACTGATAAGTGAAAGGTAACTTAAGTTTTACGTTGCACTCATAAGTTATATAAGGTAGCAGGGTCCAAAAGTGTTATCTCACAACCTTGATTCTAGGAGCACCATATAATTTCAACTGCCCAACTGCCTTATGAGTTATATGAAATAAACTGTTTTTTAAGTTCCCAGTGTCTTATCTATCACCTTCCATACACCTGGAAGAAACAGAAGAAACAGGTTTCCTTCCAACTACAAACTCAAATGGAAATTAAAACAATGGACACCAAACAAAAATGGTGAAAATCTGAACATGACCATCTTTTACTATAGTGTATAATTCTGTAATTAATGTAGGTATTAATATATTTGAAAGTTAGAGTTGTCAGAGAGAAGCCCTGATGCAAAGGTGATTCCAAACCTCTACATAAAATCAAACAAACTTACATGCACAGAGCTAAAATGAGCAGGGCCAGCAAGCCTTGTAGAAAAAAATCTTAATGTTCCTTCATCCCTTTAGAGTATTAATTGTTCAACTGACTTTTTAAAGGCAATATTTGTTTTTTCTATTTGGAGAATTAACATTTATGATGTTTTAGACTAATACTGATATTTAAAAAATACAAGTTGTCACAAAACTGACTTAGGTCCTTTACCATGATCTGCTATAGTGCTCTGGGCTAATGCCCAATGTGGCACTTATGCTCTGCTTGAACGTCTAGTATGTTATGTGTTAACTTCTCCAAGCATAGATTTTCAGGGACCTGGCAGTAGAGAGAGAGTCCAATTCTTAGCACAGTGGGCAGGTGAATCATTGTATGTTGATGATATGAGTAAAAGGTTCTCCAAGCATGTTTCCCCAGCAGCATCTAGGAACTATTAAAAATGAAAATTCTTAGAAATCACCCTAGACTGAACCAGAAACTTTGTTGAGAAGTCTATCAATAAGTCTACCAGCTGATTCAAATGCATTTTGATGTATGAGAACAACTGGAATACACACTCAAGTCAAATGAAATAAAGCAAAAACCTATTGATGTGCATTGTTTACCACAAAAATAGCACTTTCCATTCACAAACAGAGTAATTATAGTTAAATAAATGAATATCACACTTTGTATTTTTTTCTGATAAGTTTTCTGAGAAATGTTTTCTGATAAGGCTTTCCCGCTTCTCTTTTGAAGTTACTTATTTATTTATTTTTATCTTTTGAGGTCACAATAGTTTAGAAACTTTGTGCTTTGAAACTCTAAAGTAAAAACAACAACAATGAAACTTTTATCTTTAACTTGCAGGCAAACTAAAGTTTCTGGATCAGCAATGAGGAAAAGAAAGTTTTTTTTTTTTTTTTTGGTATCAGGGATCAAACTCATGGGTTGTGCTTATCAGGCAAGTGTTTATATCACTGAGCCAAATCCCTAGCCCAAAAAGAAAGATATAAGAAAAAAAGTTCCATTAATTTTTCTTTATGCTGAAATTTTAATCAAAATTTTCTTAAAGTTTAAAAACTTTCAAGTGGAGAAAGATGCAGACTATAGAGGGAAAATTTTAAAGAATATTCATTTTATAATTTTTCATTCAAGGAAAATATTTTATGCACATCCAAATCAACAATGCTATAGCCCTGCATAAAGAAAAATATTATTACATAAATACAAACCTGTAGAATAGCCTTAGATTGATCTCAGAGTAATGCAAACCCAAACCTTATTATCTCTAAGCAGCTACTTGAATTTGGCCCTAGTCAAGAGAACAGAGTGACTATTCACTAAAAATCTTCCCTGAACTGAAAAGTTATCAGGAGATTAGAAAATAGTAATCCACCAGCCTCTAAGAACAAGGAGCATATGATTATCTTAGTTTGAATAATGTTGAGGCATCTGAGCCCCTCTTCTTTCCCCGCTTACCTTTCTAATCTTGTGCTTTAACTTTGACTAGGACATTCAAAAAGGCTATGAATGAAAAATGATTCTGTAAGCTCTTTTCTGCTTTTATAAGCAGTCTCTCCTAACTCAGACACCACCATATATTCTCTAACAATAAGTGGAAAGAATCATAGTTAAACATTTTATTACAAATGGGTACTTACTTATGCACTACTTTTAGAAAGAAAGAAAAAAGCAGAACAAGTGGACATACAAAAACCCGGGGTCCAGTGGTTTCCTGTGCTCACAGCAGAAGCACTTGACACTTCTGCAGTTGAATGTAGAAAATCTAACTCCTCTTGAGTCTGAGAAGGGAATGGTATGCCAGAATATGCCTTGCATTACTCTTTCTATTTTCAATACTATTATACTCTTTTTCTTTGCTGATCAGTGAGTTTGGGACTTATTTTCTTCCCCAAAAGATTGAACTGAGAAATACCGTAAGATGACCATAAAAAATTTATAATCTGCACTGAGTTTTTAGCATATTAATTTGAAAATGAAATCCTACAAAAGAGACCTCTAAGTGGTCTGTTATCAGAAAGTGCTCTTTGCAAAGGTTTACAAATGGAGAAGTAAGTTTATCACTTATTATTTAAAACATGAAACTGTTTTCATGTTACATCAATATGCACGTCTAGAAGCTTGTTTAGGGAAACTATTCACCATGCAAAGTTTTAAATGTACAATATCAAAGAATAATTTTTGACATTTTGATTCATACATGCTTATAAAGCTCCAAGACAACATGGTTTAATTATAAAACATATTTCTACTGCCTTAGTCATGCCAATTAAATTTGATTGGATACTTTCTTTATTCAACAAGCCCCTTTCATGTCATTTTAATTTACTGTCAAAGCAGCCTGAATATTGGAAACTAAATTATTTACTACAGCCCATAAGCCAATAATGTTCCATTTGTCTCGTACAGAGGGAGACTAGACTAACAAGATTATTAAGGACATTACTTGTAATAGCAAATGTCCTTCACTTTATTTGAGCTTCATGCTGTGCTTTCAGAGATCATACTTCAAAAGAGCTCCATTTCATTCCGTCACAGAACCTCTAATATAAATTATTCTCCACTCCCTTTGTAATATTCTGATCACAGAGAAAGTGGACCCAATATTATTGGCCTGAAATGGAAGCACACACTTCTCTAAAACAGTTTATTTGTGTTAAATACCTTTGATGCACCCCCTTGTGCCAACATTGTCAAGCATGGAAAAATCAGCTGAAATTATCTCTCACTGATATTTTACACAATAAATTCACAAAAGCTTTTTGTTTCCACTGTTTTGAATATAAACAATGCTTCTAAGATTCTATCATATATAAGTAGATCAATAATCTTTTAGTTTTCAGAAAATCACAGAGTTCACTAGGCATTATATTGTGGACAGACACTTCAGGGAGAGCTCCAATATTGTGAAATCCTAGAAAATGAATTAATATGCCTCATCTAAGAGTACTCTTAAAGGTAGAAAAAATAAACAGTGCCATGGCAAATTCTAATATGCCCATGATCCAGGGGAATTCTGCTGATCTTACTGCATGCTAAGACTTATTTAACATCTTCATTAGTGGTCTGGACAGGGAGGAAATACACCAATTATATTCACAAATGATAATTAATTGAGAAGTATTGTAATTATTAGTATAAAAATGAGAAAGAACAGTAAGAGGACTGCAGAGGCCAAACCAACAGGAAAAAAAAATTTGAAATGGCAATAGATCAACAAATTAAGAGCTATCCCAAGGTAAAATTATTAAAATCCAAAGAGGTACTTAGAAACTATATTTTTAAAGATCAAAAATGATGTCAAGACTAGGAACTAGCTGTAAAACAGTTCAAATTTATGTTTAAAAAAAGGGAAGAAGTATGATGTAGTCTCGCAAGAGGAAAATGCAAAGTCATCAATTCTCAGAGAAGTCAAGGGAAAAATAATATCCCCTAGATCTCTACAAACATGAACCAGATTAAAGAAGAGCATTATCCAGGAAAAAAGGAATTAATAGATATTACAATAAATAGTTTCCAGTGTAGCTCAATGATGATTGGGAAGTTCATAGAGAAGGCTACTGATACAAAGGAAGTAATGAAACTGGATAGTTATTCTTTCTAGATATATACTAGAGTTCTGACTATTGTTTAATAAAACTCATTGAAGCATAACATAAATTAGAAGTGGATGAGAAACAAAAGCGTAAGCATGCAAAATGGAGCCAGAAATTAGCTACTATGTACATTTATTTTGGTTTAAGCCACAACTGAGTCACAAGTTACAGCATTCTACACACGAGAGATCATGTGAAATGGCAAAGGGCTCCCACTATCCAAGTGAACTACTGCAATTCCTTGAAAATATACATATATTAAATATCCTACATAACACAAAAGATTATCAAGTCATTCTCTTTCTTATACATGCATGCTTCTATGCAAGGTAAAATGATCCCACAAAATAATAGAATTACACAGTACAATTGGTGTAAAGCACATTTTCTTCAGTAATATGAAATAAGCTATTTAGTAGTGCTTTGACCATTAAGCAATCAACCATCTTTTGGTAAAGGAAAATATAGTACGTCTTTAGGAACATTTGAGGGGCTCTATATGCTACAGTTAAAAGCAACGCATTCACTGATAAGTTTTTTTCTCAGTTGCTGCACTGTTTAACTCAATTATGAAAAGGAAATATATTTCTAATTTTCTTGAAGTAAATGCAGGTAAAGGCAACAAATTTCTCTTTCTAGGCAATAGGTCTCAATTTTGAGGAGGGAGAGCACAAGGTGACACGCATGTACATGGCTTAGATTTATGCAATAATGGGCAAATATTTCAAGGCAAATGTAGCTATAAAGTTTATGTTAAAACAATAGGTTATGACAGCAGTCAGATGGTCTATATCCCTCAAGTGCTGAAAATAAATTGTTTCTTTTTGCACACAAGAGATGGAGATTACCAAGGTGAAACATGACAGAAAATTTGTAGAAAATGATTTTGTCTGTGAGCAAGGTTTGCCTTCCTGGTACTGGCTGATAAAAACAGTACCCCACAGGCCACCCTGAGTCACTTTAATGAATCAAATGGCAATGAATTTTGAATAAAGAGCCTTGAAAAAAAGTTTTTTTATCTGTTTTTTACTAAAATTTTGTATACACATATACTGACAATGTTTTGAGTTTAAACTACCCAGAGCCACATTTTCGTTCTATTTCAAGATGGTGTTAAGCCTGACAGACAAGAGATTTGCAGTAATTATTTATTAAGTGTACGCATGAATTAGTTTTCTATAAGCTCTCTCACTTAGCTATCTCTTCCTTTCCTCAAACTCCCCTTTATCATTTAACTAAAAAGAAAATATTTCTCAGCACTAACATATCTCCTTTCCTCTAAGACACCCAAGAAGAATTTACTGGAAGATAATGTGAGAACAAATATACGTCACTTTAAAAAGCAAAAAGACAGAAACTTGCTGGTTTCATTTAAGCTCACCCTAAGCTGTTTGAGTTCTTGATCGAATACTTACTCTCATGACTGACATAACCTCCCACCTGAAGGACATCTGATGAACAGCAGTGATTTGTTATAACACAGTACCTTGTATAACTTTTGAGAAGTAAAGATTTTACCCCAATTTGTGTACGTATTAGTTACAGCTGAGTAATTTACCAGACATTACACATGAAGCAAGACTTTCCATATTCATTTTATATGCCATTCTGTGATTTATTCCCCCATTATTAGACCATTTGCCTTGGTAAAAGAACTAATTACTAAATTCACTAACACAAATGGGAAGAACTAACTCATCACACTGCCCCACTAGGTAAAAGTTACAAGAAAAATTTCATTACAGCCTTGATTCAATTATACTGTTTCATTTCAGTAATATATGTCTACAGACAGTATCAGCTTTTGTCATTTTAATTTCTTAAGACGTTTAAAATAACACACAGTAGAAAATTAAATAAAATATTATATTTTAGGTTATTTAAACTACTTGAAGTTTTTAAATGCCATATTCATTTTTCTTCTGTATCAACAATGACTCATCTTCCTGATCTATGATCTACTTAATCTGAAATTTAAATATAACTATTAAGAATTTATTAGGAGAGTTTGTTTTAGCATACCAACCCGCCAGACCACACAGCAAAAAAAAAGAAACCAAATAGGAACCAGGAGATGTTTTCAATATAAATGATTACATATTTAACTTAATTAAATATTTTTCTCAGTTATATACATTTTGATATAGTTCATTATCACTATACTTCCTATTTAGATATTATCAATAGAAGTACTAACATTTATAATACCAGAATTATCCATGCTTTACAGGTGATAAGTTTACAAACTCACTTAATAACATATGTTCTCTTTTTCCAAATGAGCATAAACAAAGAGTGCCGTACACATTTTGTATTTAACAATCACTTGCCTTCTCAAATATGATATTTCATTTTTTATAAGCAGGTTGATGTCTTAATTTTTAGGTATTTCATTATGAAGAACTAACTCTGAATGCATGTTTATTTTTATGCAAGGGTGGAAATGTGCACAACCATTTAGCTTTTGAAAACATACGTAACAACAAAATATATATATATATTGTAAAGGCATGCATTTTAATGCTATAATTATAACATATGCAAGATGCATATTATATATACACTGCATTCAAATATTTTAATATACTTATCTTTATGTAAATACCTATGCATAAAGTTCTATAAATAAAATTGTCTGATAGAATGAATAACATTTCAACACAGAAAAATGTATGTAAATGCAAATCCATCTATATATATATATATATATATTTATGTATATATACACATGTATATTTTCGTGATTGAACTTTATATACTACCCTCCATTTTGACTCAAACAGTGAAATAACTAGCATGTTGCCTCTCTGAAGGCGAAAGCAATTTCCTTTTCTAATTTTAGTTATGCAAAGCCTATGGGCATCATCAGAATTTAGTAATTAGTTTTATAATTACTGCTGTTTTGCTCACTGTCATTCAATTTTTCTTACAACATGGTCTGGGATTGAAACATCCCACATCCACAGCTGTGTAAATTGCTATCCATTTATAAGGCAGAAAAAGTAACATTCCACATACATCATTATTCAGTCAAGAATGTGCTGCTGGTACTTAGGTGATGCCTTGAGTGCATAAGCTGCCCATGAAAATACCAGGAAAAATGGAATTTCAATTTCTAAGAAATTCTGTCTAACAAAGTGCCAAGAAGAGATGAAAGCTTCCAGAACATAAGATTGCATCAATGAACACAATGAAGTATTAGCATCTCAAGATTGTAATGTTAAGAAAAATATTGAAAATGTTTACTAATATAATTCTCTTGCTATAGGAATGATGAACACATGCTTAGCTAGGATTGTTGTTACACTGTGTAAAAAATATTATGTTTCTTCGAAAGACAAAACTTAAGAAAGATTTCAGTCATGATATATTAAAATTTTCCTAAAATATATTGAAAAAGTGAAAAATCCAGGTTGCTACACGGATGTTTAACTTTGATTCCAATAAAGGTTTGTAAAATCAGAATGCTGATTTATCATTCATGAAGGCTAAAAATATAAAGGCTATCAAAGTTGTGTTTACTTAGTTCCATGATAACTATGGAACTAAATAGCTTCTTCAAGAAACACAGAATATTGTTTAAATATACCAGCTGAAGCTATATTCTCTCAAGATCTGTGAAAAATCACAATGAAGTGACTGTGAGTCCCATATCACAGACTAACGTACTTCAGGCAAACTTGGGAGTGCCCATGAACCCAGGTCACAGGAGGTGGCTTCAAAGTCAGCCACAGTCTCAGGCTCTGCTGTGCAAAACGCACTGATGTAGTCCAGAGTCAAAAATCCATCTGATTGAACAACTGACTCGATTTCTGTACCTCAGTTTCCTCATCTGTATTAATTATGCCTGAGATCACGGAGTGACTGAAATGGGATAACAATTATGAAGCCAGAACAAAGAGCTTAAGAACTTTTCTCTGCACCTAAAAGAATTATACAGTGTGCACCATTAGATCCTTCATGACAGCAAGGGGCACTAGCTAAGGTGGTTCTTTATTTTAAAAATGATCAACTCACTACACCTGCTATTCAATCCTTTCATCAATCATTGTTTGGTTTTTTTATCCAGACATTTTTGTTCCTACAAATATTTTAAGAGTAAAAAACTCTTTTTTATGTCTTTTCTATCATTAAGTATGGGAATAATGTCAGGCTGTTAATATATTTTTTTCTAAATGAATAATGAAAACTAAAATGAAATAGGAGAAAGTAGAGCTACTGCTAAAAACTGAGATTCTGTAGTTGAGAAGAGTTGTGTACGTGGCACACAGAAGCACACTGGGACTGAGGTGAAATAGAATGAGAGAAACTGATAGGCAGAAGACGTTAGCACCAACTCATCTCTTATGAGCCAACAACAGCATCGAAAAAATCATTTCTTCCTTAATTCTTTTCCAGTGGAAGCAGGGAGAGAAATCCAGAAAGGGCAGGTATTAACCCTGAGCCAACTCTGCCATCTTTCTGGTTTTGAGTCCTGAGTCTGGAGAATACAACATCTACAGATTAAGGTGACTATGCTATAAATTAAATAAATGTTAGGGATTTTTAAAAACTATTTCAACATGATATTCATTATCTTATATTCAAGACAGTCCTGTGGCAAAAAATTCACTTGATAATGTTTCTGATAATGATAGGAAACCAAGATTTTAAAATGCTTATTTTCTCATAAACTGAATGACTGATTCAAATCAAATATTTCAATTCAAATATTATTTTCCCAACTGTTTTGAGGTATAAATATGTGTGTGCGCGTGTGTGTGTTTACTTGCAGCACCTACTTATATTCTTGGTCCACTTTTTTCATTTCTCAAATATAAGCCGAATTAAGACCACCGCAGTGTTGTTTGGAATAATAGAGTTGTTGATTTTAGTTAACACAAGCTGCATTATGCTTATCCTAGTAGTTGCCAATTTTCAAATCAATTTTTAAAAAAGCCTTAAATTGGACAAAGCAAATGAGTTTAACCATTATGTCGGCCAAAAAAATCACAAATTTCCACTATTTATTCACAGTATCATTTAATTAATGCCTGTAGGTGAAAGGAGGCCAAACAAAATCCAAACAAAAAAAGGTACAAAGATGTGTCTTTAACACATTTATCCAGAAATTAATGAAGCTTAAAGATGTCCATGGAAATAGGTGGAAAGCTTCATTCACCAAATATAATTATTATAAATGTAAGATATGGAGAAAACTAAATTTATTTTAAAACTGTATTTCACCATCAGTACAAAAGTCTTCATTTACACACTGGCTTTGCAAAATGAATTATTTTGTGCACACTGGTTTTAAAACATCTAGTGTATATTAATATTTGAATGTTACATATTTTCCAAATTAAACTTTATCATTATAGACATAACTAAAACTATCTATTCCACGGATCCTAAAGGCTCATGAGCTAAAGCTCTTACTAAAGTCAACTGTTTACAGAAAATTACTTTGCAACCAGGGCTATCAAAAAACAAGTAAAGGAATTTGATAACAGTAATACATGCTTAAATCCAGTGAAACCTACTATTCATAGTTATGCAGTTCTAAACTGATAGTGAACTTGATAATTTTCTAAACAGCCAAAGTCAAAATAGGCAAAATTTTTTTTAAACAGAACATCTGTATAAACTGTGTTGCAGTCTGGCTACAAAATAAGGATTTCCTTGGGAGTAACCCTCTCCAGTTCCATTTTAGTTTGTTAAATCTGAACTGGCCATGAGATCTAAGAGTCAACTGAGTGGTAGGACTCTGATCCTCTACAGCAAGACACAAAGTCACCTGACAGAATGCATCCAGAAGAAAACATCTGTAACCATAAAGTGACTCATTTTTTCATCCCTCAGATCTATGTTCAGTACTCTTAAAAAATTAGCATATTGTTTGTATCCCAAAATCCTTTAAGTCTGTTTTTCACATTCCCATTACTTTGCTGCAGTATGATTTAGACAAGTATGATAGACAGACTCTAGAGAAAACATTTAGAAAATTTTGTTTCATTATCTACACTTACCTGAAGATGTTTATGGAAACTTTAATAAAAGTAATCACATATTTGTAATGGGAATTTACACCAGAAAAATAATTTCTTCAGAAAGCTAGAGAAAAATTCTGGGAAATTAAAAAGAGATTTTTTTGAATTTCCAAAACCACTTTTAATTTGAATATATGTTTCAATTTTTTGCTGTATGTAAACCATTTTTCTATTAGTGTTGTCCCTAATGTATATTTGAACTAGTAGCATATTTGTATCTAATTGCAAATGATTTTCCATCTAGAACTACACATTTTGGACAAAAATCTTATTAAAGAGTCAATATACAAGTAAGAATAAGAAGGCAACTAACATAGCACAGTTGTTTTTCATTATGTTTGGTAGCACAGAGTAAATATTAAGTACAAGTAACTACAACTCCTTATATAGATATATTTCAAATGAATGTGTGACAAATGAGTTCCCTTAGATAATTTAAGAAAGAAAAGATCATCCCATCCCCAAATCCTTTCTCCCACCGCCACTACCTTTTCATTGTACCAGCACTAAATACTAAAGAGTTAAAATAGAATAAATTAACTTTATTGTCAATCATTACATACAGAAGAATAATTAACTCGGTATGTTTATTTATCTACTTTTTCTACTTGATTAAATGAATGATTGATGACAGGTTACTTGTTTTCTTCTCTTCCTTTTTGTCAGTATAAATGATCAGTATGAAACTAAACGGTGACATTAAAATGAAATCATTAGCAACCTAAAAAGCAGGGCAACCTACATGTGAGAGGCTCATTCCTTCACTGAGAGGTCTAATCGGATCTATCCATGTCCCAAACAGCCCTCTAACATAGTTAGAATATAGTTTTTTAATGCAGTGTTTTCCACTCAAGGTTGACTTAGTTTCTTAAATCTATTATTATGCTTTAGGTCATTCATTTCTTTAAAGGCATTATATTAAAGCTAATTTATAGCATTTAGGATTCATTGCTGATGAATTGATGAGCTATGTATAATAGATGGTAATTGTGTTCTTTTAATCAAACTAAAGTAAACAATTAAGGGAAATAGATTGAGATAGATCCACTCAAAACTGAAATATCAAATAATTGATCACTGATAATTTAACTCATCTGATTGGTTTATGACTTCTCATAATCTGACAACATTTGAAAAGGGTATTACTTCTCTATGAATCAGATATTTAACATCAGCAGCAAAGATTTATAATATACCATCAATAGATATAAATGTTCCTATGTGTGCATGGTAAAAGATATATATATATAATGCAATGGAAAGCTTGCTTCAGCCTCCAAGTCCACTGTCCAGTGCTATGTGTTTTAGAAACCAAAGTGAAATGTTAAATCTCTGTGAAAACTGTTCTTAAATATCTAATTTGGCCTATTTGCTCTTTTGAGCATCACTTAATCATTATTTAAAATGTTACCACTGTTGAACAATTTTGTATTGCCATTCTTTGAACAAGATGAATGAAATAAAATATCTCAAAGAATAGTTTGGGGAGGAAATAAAAAGAGAAAAGAAAAAGAATATTCCAAGTAGGCAGAGGCCAGGAGAAGTGACTGCAGAATGAAGTCTAAGAACTCTGATTTCACTGTTCCCAACAGGGACCTTTCATTAACCACAAAAACAGTGAGTTTCACTACTGACACATTTCAAAGAGGGGGCAACAGGAAAGGAGAAAGAGTTCAACAAAGACATAATGGGCTGAGGAATTCACCCTATTATTTCATAATATAGCATCACATTGTAAAAACCATGAAAAACAAACACATAGGATGTAATATGATCTCATAATATGGTTTCAATTTATAAACAAACACAAGTAAACAATTAAATGTGTGAGTGTAGTTTATGTAGTTAGTTGCTAAACCAAGAGACTATGCTCTATTATGATGACAAATTCGTCCAAAGTAGCCACACTTTTAGGTTCTGACTCCTCCTGAAGGTTGCTAACACCTAGAAGCCTATGAAAAGGCACACATCGCCAATTTGTGCCTTTTCATTAATATATGTGAAGCATTACTGTTTTAGGGACAGTACATTGCATTTTGAAAAAACAAAAATATTTCTGGTTTAACAGTATATACATAACTTCATTTAATTATGCATTATCTGCACCTGTGCAGAATATGAAAAAAATGGGTCTTTCTAAAATAAAAATAATAACAACAACTGGGTTAATTTCAGAAGCAGAGAAAGCCTCTGATCAAGGCAGTAAACAGGCTATAGTTCTCCTTATAATCTTCTCTATAGAAGATTGTGTCATATTCCTTGGGCTATGGTCTCCCCTCACAGAACAAGTCGGCATTGACTTTTGTCATTTTTGAGCACATAATTTTATATTTTAATAACCTAGGGTAGATTATATAATTTTTGTTACATAATAACAAATATATTGTTTTATAAAGGGTTTAATTTTCTGCTATTAGAAGTTTGAGAGTTCTTATTGAGAGGCTTTTAGATTATAAATAGCATTTTATTTTCTTAATTCTGTGCTTGGACTGAAGGCGAGCTGAGTTAACTGCTATAGGTTGTGCATCACCATACTACTGAGGGTAGACCAAGGTTTAGACTCGGTTTTGATACTACAAAAATTGCATAGCACCTATGATGTTAAATTACAGAAAATTAACACATTAATTTGATGCTGGTTGTGTAAATGCTTCTGGCATTTCCTTCAGCACTTAAACTCATTTTCAAAGAATGGACTGCTGTAAAAGAATGCAGGCTCATTAAGAGTTTATTTCCTCAAAATGCTGAAGGATGGCAAGTTTTTACTGTGAAGGGATCAGCTAATGGCATTTATCTTAGCTGGGGGTAGGGGTTCCAAAGCTTTTGTTTTTGAGCAAGCATCACAGGTTCAAAAATGAAAAATTTCATCTTGTCACACCCTGCCTTACCTCGTTTCAAGGCTGGCTGTGTTTTCTTTACACAGAATAAAATTTTAGCAGGAGCAGAAGCCAAATGCTTAAAATGAATGATCAACTTACAATTCGTATGAATCTATTCTTTCATGCTGCTCTGCTTAAAAATAGCATCATAAATGCACATCTGCAAAGACTGTGCAACCCCCCTTTCCTGAATTGTACAAATTATTAGAGTCGTTGACAAAAGGTTTTTTTTTTGTTTAGAGGTTGGTCTGGGCACTCTCTTTGGCAGACTGCCACTTTTCTAGCAGTGGAAATATTGCTTGCAGAAAGCCACATTGTACAGAACAGCTGTTCTGTTAAAACATTGAGCTAGCAGCCCAAGAATTGACTGACTTCACATGTGAAGCAAAATTGTTCCCTCCCTTTGTGCTAATTTAAATAAAATAAAAATACAAAACATTGTATTCCACGCCGTCTAGTCTTCCCTCTCAATTATAGGCTTTAATGAGATGCGTGCTACACAGACATGGGAGATGAGCACTTGACTTTCTCACGGCTGCCCCATGGTATGCTTGAACTCAGCCCATTTGACTTTGAGGCTCACAGGACAGCAGCTCACTCTGTGATTGGATCCTTTCCATATTGGGGTTTAAATCCTGAGCGAACTACATATATTAAGATTTCAAAATTTAAAAATACCAGGCTTTTGTATCTATGAAAATCACAGGCACTGAAAAGAAGATATGAGAAGATTATAACCAAAAGCTTAAATATAAACTATGGTATATGATTCATGCTTTTAGTTGTTTTAAGTTTAGAAATATACACAGGTGTCCTACATGGGATTGAGTATGTTGAAAATAGTCTTCCAACAGAGAAAACCTTCATAGTTCTTTGTACATCTCAGGAGCCAAAATTCTCATTAAATATCACCAGGTTTGGGTTTAACTATATTCATGCATGATGAATATTCTAATAATAATGAGTATATAAAGATCTGGAAAAACATTCAGAAGTAGATCTTCAGTCAGTAATTTTCTTTGAAATAAAATATTTTATTGAAAAGTACCGTAGATATTCACTCAACATGCTCACCTATTAAAAACTCAGCATAACTGAAAGTGAATCAGTTTAAAGATTACCTTCTTGTTCTCATTTTGTATACATCCTTCTGCCTATAATCCCACAGTACACTGCTGAGATCTCTTTTGACATGAATAGTATCTTACCTTATTATTGTGTGTGAATATGTCACTCTTTTGATTGTCAACTCTGAGAGAAGAAAGTTCAGGTTTTTCTCCCTTTGCACTTCCCATAAAGCCCAATATAGTCTTGTCATATAATAAATATTCAAATACTTAAAGGATGAATATGCAAATAAAACTAATGGAGAAATACAATCCATTTCTGATTTTAATAAAAAAAAAACTGGGATCTTAAAACAATAGGATTATTTTTATAAACCCAAATTCTGGGGGAGGAAAATGTCAACTGTATTGTTTCAACAAATTAACCTTGCATTTTAGAAATATTCTAAGAGTTCTTTTGTGTTTTTATCCCTTAAATGTCTACATATTTAGAATCTGTCAAGTCAGTTTCTATAAATTTCATTATTTAAACATTAAAATAAAACCAAGCTTCCTTAACATTCCCAAATCACCTGTAAGAAACACATTAATTTTTTTCTATTTTATTGCAAGCTAAGACATTTTTTACCAGTTAGAATCCTAAGAAGCTTTAAATAGTCCTCCCCTTGGGCTGGGGATTTAGCTCAGTGGCATAAGCACCTGCCTTGCAAGCAGGCGGTCGTGAGTTCGATCCCTGGTACCGATAAAAAATGAAAAAATAAATGAATAAATAAATAAATAGTCCTCCCTGCCTTTCAATGAGTATCAGTTTGAAAATACAGTTCTAATAAAATAAAAACAAAACAAAATTTACTTCTAAGGTCGAATCAAAATCATCAAGAGGAATTGTAACATATTCTTAGAAGTTCCAGTGTAAAATTGGTCAGTTTGGTGGAAGGTACATCAGAACAACAGGGTTCTCCAGGCCAATTTTGACACAAGAAAAGTAAGATTAAAGACCTCAGTCACAATGATTTAAACTCAAAAGTCACAATGATGCTCACAATGATTTGAACTCAAGAATGTCCAATTTCTTTGACCAAGACTGCTTGCTATCACTAAGCCATTCTAAAAACAGAGTAAGACGGACGCAGTGACTAATTACCATGTATTAGTATACTTTGCTGGATCCTTCAAACTTGGGCAGATGACTGGATTTTTATTATAGGTTGCCACAAATTCTTTTGCTAGGGATTGATAGTTTTCCCAGAAGTCATATGTTGAAATCCCAAATCCCCAATGTAATGGTAATCAGAGGTGGGTTTGGGGACAAAACTGTCTTGATGGTGGAACCCTCTTGAATCAGATTAGTGACCTTAAGGGAGTCTTGAGAGAGTCAGTCAGTCTGTGTGTCTCCCCCTCCCTTTTCCCCTCATCCCTTCTTGTCTTCCTCTCCTGTCTCCTTCTCCCTTTCTCTTTCCCCTTCTCTTCCCATACCTCTCATCCTTTCTGTTCCTCCCACCTACTCTTTCCTTTCTATGCTCCTTCTCCTACTCTCTTTAACACACTCTACATGAGTTGGATGAAGGCCCTCAGAGAGAACCAAACCATGCTGGCTGGCACCTTGGTGTTGGATTTCTAGCCTACAGAATGGTGAAAAATAAGCTCACCAGTCTATATAGAATTTTGGTGTAACAACCCAAACTAACAAGATACCCTGCAAGAGTCCCCTTGTCTAATTTCAGGACAGATTTTCTACTTTTCCAAATGGATACGTTCACATAGCAACACATTCAGTAACTGACTAACAGTAAGGAGCAGAGTCTGACTGTTTACCAGATGTAAAGCAAAACACACCATAAACTGAAAAATTTGTTAACAGATTTTTCTGCAACATCAGGAACTAATATCCATAGAAGATACAATGAAAAGCACTTTAGGTTAGGTGTCAGCGAAGCAAATATCACTGTACCACTTATAAACATTCCTGAGAATGTCCCAAATGAGGGTTACCTGAATCTGCATCCCTGTTTTCCTTTCATATCTCTCTAGAACATACTGCATTTTTCACATTTTTAATGCTATCTTCACATCTCTTTTGAAAATGGAAAATGATAGCAATTTTGCTTTTATGCTAAAATTCTCCTGAAAACCTGGATACTATTCATCTATTTTTATAGAAGAAAGCCAATATTTTAAAGTATTTATGTAAAACCCAAACTGTGTACACAGTCTGTTTTCATCATCAGTGCTGATATTCAACACAGTCTTATTTCCCAAACGGTAAAATTATATGAGTGATATGCTTTAATTACAAAACATTACTGAAATTTTGTTTATTTCTGAAGTGCTTTGGGAAGTTATGATTATGAAATCATTGAATTTCAGCATCTTCTAAGCATGTAGTCCAACTGTATTTACTCTTAGTGCTCTTAGCCAATACCTGGTGACTGATCCATCTCAGTGGACAACAGAAAAACTCCACAGCAGCTATAACCTGCTATGCTCTGTTTCCTGAGTGCAGGAAGTTCTGAATACTTTTGGCAATGCGTTAACCACCAAAGACCAGCTAGGCTTTATCTATCTTATTCACTGTAAGTCACATAATAAGTTTGGATTCTTGATATACAAATCTCAAATATCTTATTTCTAAGTATTTTTATGAGAGTTGCAGCCACATTGTACTATCAACCCTCAGTTGAGTAACAAATATGACTAATAAATTATGTAGTAAGATAAATCAAAACTGTTAACCTAACTGAACAGTTGGTTGACTGGCTAAGCTAAAATAAATAAATAACCTTGTACAGATAATATTTTAATTATGTTTCTCCTCAATAATATTGTGTATGTAGAAAAAATCTCTAAGAAGCCCAAGTTTGAATTGTTTACATGGAAAAAATCAGCCAAAAACAATAAGCCAACTCATTTCAATGATTTAATGTGATTTTAAACTCAATTTTTTCAGTAATATACATATTATTTTTCAATAATATAAAAATAATACACATTCCTAGTTACCTAAAAAATATGTCAACAGCACACTTCTAGCTGACACACAAGTTCATTACACTGGTTGACATAGTAAATACACATGAGAACACGTATTTTCTCTGAAGATGATTTTTTTTTTTTTGGTATTTTTGAGATAGGGTTTTACTATATAGACCAGGCTGGACCCGATCACAGTGATCATCCTGTCTCAGCCTTCCAAGTACTGAGATTACAGTCATGCAAAACCACCCCAGGTCCTGAAGATGAGTTTTAAAAATCACTTTTCCAGCCATCCATTGATATTGCTATATATTTGAAACAAATACAAGAATCAACCTATTAAAATCAATAGAATGCTCCTAAAATTATGGATTCTAAAAAGTACCACACTACCCGCCAGCTCTAATGCTATCTAATACAGGGGGTGACAACTTTTAGGTTTAATAATAGTATGCAATATGAATTATAAGTGCACTTATGTTTGCATATAATATAAATGGAGAAACCAGATTCCAATGATATATAACTGCATGTAGAACATAAAGTTTTTATCATGCAGAAAAAATACGCTGTACAGAAATTCTAGAGGCATGAACTATAGTCCCAACTTTGTTATTGACTTTGTTTGTGTCACTCAACTTCTCTACACTGGCATACTCAACAAAACAGGAAGGGAATGGAAGCATGTCTTTAAACCAAAAAGTCTACTGGCCTTCCTTTCCTGATGAGGTTCTGACATTTACTGATATACTATAGACTCAAGAAGGATGTGAAAAGCTGCACTCAATCAGTATTCAAAGCCACAGTCGTTTTTACAGGTGGAGGTCACCACATGTTTATTAAGGCACCACAAAGACTTATGCACAGTATCTAGAAAGCCGTTTGTAAAAATTAAAGCCGCAGTACAATTTCAATCATACAAAGAAGTCAGAGGTGACTCCTTTGCTATGCCTGTGAAATATTGTTATCTGCAGAGGACTGAAACTATATATTGTGCTTTCCAGGGGGAGTTGGGCTAACAAAAGCACATTAAAGAATTCCAATCCTAAAGAACAGAGTCCATAAACCTGAAAGTCCTAAATAAGAGTGTGCAATACAATATAATACAGTACTACAGGATGCCATGACTAAAATATTACATTATCAAGAATTGATAGACTTAAAAAATCTAGACTGTGATATGGGCTATAAGTATGTTATCTAAAGTTCTGTCAAGAGAAGAAAATCAAATAAAAAGTTCCAGACTTATATTTTGTTTGTGTTGTATATTTAACTTTTGGCTTATTTGATTTAAAATTTCATGAGGGCTGTCTTAGTTTCCTGTCTTTTATTTATAATGATTACATGTCTTGATCAAAACAGATAAAAAAGTGATTCATATAAATTTTGAATCCATAGCCTATGAGACACAGGATACTTGATGTATAAGGAAATTAAGTGAAAGAAAAACACAGAAATATGAGCAGAATATGAAGAGTGAGAGCACAGGGATTTTTGAAGCTATTAATAAACAGATTCAAGAAACCCAGTAGCCCCAGGAGAGGCTAATTTGAGACAATACTTGCTAAATCCTTTCTAAGGAATTAGGATTTAGGATTAGAGAGTAAGTAATCACCATGAACAGAATCACTGACAAAAAGAAAATCCAAATGAGAAAACTGAGGTCTAGCAAGGGGTTTACAACACAGATCATGTGGTATATTAAATTTTATTAAAGTTTGCCATGCCATTACTTATTGATTTCACATTTATTTCCCTAGGAAAAGTAAAAGTCTCCAAGGCAGACAACTTAGGGGATATACTAGCAGAATATATTCAAATCTTTGTCGAATGGATTTGAACATATATACACAAGATATGCATGGGTTTCATGAGACTAAGAGTTTCAACAGTCAACACTCTTCCTCTACCCGCAGGTGATGCCGTGGAGCCACTGCTCCTCCCAGCATCTACTCCATACGCTGCTCATTTTTCTTTTGTTTTCATAATACTCCCACTATTCTCTGTCCTATCTTCTTATCCTCCTTTTTAAAGTTTTACTCTGCCTTTTTCTCCTTTCTAGTATCTTCTTCAACTCATCCCAAGATTTCACAACTCTCATAGAGTTACTCAGCTCTGCTGATAACAATCTCCAGATATATTTCAATTCTACACAACTCAATTTAAACACATGGTTAAATACTCTCATAAGTACTATACAATAGTCTGGAGACACAAAAACGAGAACCAACCAGCAGATTATCTCCTCAGTTAGCTCACAGCCTACGTAAGAGATAGTAAATAAAGAAGTAAATCATATAAACTGCCAGTAAGGTGACAGAATTCTGTAACAATGATTTAATAAAAAATGACTAATGATTGGGAGAAAGCAGAAAAGAGTTCCAAAAGGCTGGGACGTGCGGACTGGGTTCTGAAAGATGGATGAAAGTTTAGCAAACTCAAAAGGAGGCTTTAAAGATCAGAACACAATACCCTAAAGTATGTCACAGTGACATACTGAAGATCTTGAGTTAAGAAAAACTAGGAGTTCCTAAGAAATAAGATGTTTAATTTAATCTTCTTCTACCTTCGTCTCTCTGCTTGCTATCTGTCCCACAATACAGTCACAATAACTAGAAGTCCTCTCCCAGGAGGAAACCATGCAACCTGGAATGTTGTTCCGCCTCTATTGCTTCTCCCCTGAAGTCCTTTATGTGACAGGTGTCTGGCCCTATACCAGAAAAAGGAATGCAATACAGAGGCTAATAAGAGTGTGAAAAAAAAAAAAACAGGCTTCCTGGTTGCCCTCTACCGTTGTCTGTTAACATTAGATCACATTCTTTTTGTCCACTCAGATTTCTACATGGCTATGAATTCTTCATTGAATGTAAGCATAAAATACACAGTTTTCCTTGCTTCTCTGGGTCTTCATTTCTGAAGGCTTCCATGTCACATAAAACCTTGTTCTCTTTTTTTTGTTTGTAACTTCTTTTGTTATTGGAATATGTGATACCACTTTTGTGATGGACAAGGAAAATAAATTATTTTTTAACCCATAAAAGAAAAAAAAGCAATCCAGTCAAATTATGGCATAGACAAATATAAAAAAATATGGCTCCTGGCACTGTATATTGCTTGCAAAAAATTAGACGATAGTGGAAGGAGAAGTACATTAATGAATTATAACTAAGGATGCAAAATGATACATGCATAATTTTGTGCCCACAATTCAATAAATCACAGAAGTTCTTCATTTCTACTTCTCCTTTTTGGCAAACTAAATCTGAGAGACAATAAATCACACAAAGTTTGTCTTAATGAGAAAGAATAAATAATTTATTCCTGTTTTTTCTACTATATCCATGTCATTGACCTTTTTTTATAGTAACTTTCAAAAGAGGTACAGTAAACTTTCTTGCAACCAGACTGGTCTTGCTCACACAATTTGCACTGATGCAAGTCATGGACAGAAATGACACTCTGCTAGAAATGAGCCATTTGGATGGATTGTTTTCTGGCAATAGCTGACTAGTATACATGAAAAATCATGTAGTGTCAGTCACCACTCTTAAACATACATTTTATTTGAGTTAGTGTTTAGAGTTGAATAATTCTGGATGCTCAGTAATAACATGTGTCCTTGGAAACAACAGTAAATAGTCAAACTCTTTGAGGCAAGTATAAAAAATAACCTAACAAATGTTATGCGTTTTTCATTCTAAATTAGATTATATTTGATAGACTATAACATGATTTTGTTGATAACAAATCTCTTCATGATAAAATGTAAAATCTCAAAAACGTGGAGTCTTAGAGGCATACTCTGCTATCAGTGAGCGCACACTTATCGAAAAGCTCTTAACATTTAATGTCAGAGAGGACAAATCTGGGAGGCAGGGTACAGAGTTAATACTGCTTGCCCTATTGTGACATAAAATTAGATAAAAGGTTAGCCTTAAATGAGCTCCTTTCAGAAATGATAACTTCAATAAAAATATTTAAAGGATAAATATATAAAAAGATAATATCATATAAATTTAAAA
Source organism: Cavia porcellus (assembly GCF_034190915.1). Taxonomy (NCBI): domain Eukaryota; kingdom Metazoa; phylum Chordata; class Mammalia; order Rodentia; family Caviidae; genus Cavia; species Cavia porcellus. The sequence goes on along the minus strand of NW_026947484.1, from coordinate 29,572,013 downwards.
ACTTTCCTGGAAGCGTACTAAGAAAAGACAATCATGTCACATTGCATTTTCATATTTTTGTATCCTATAAACACCTGGAACTCACAAACAGAACAAAAGCAATGAACATTAGTAGTTCAGTTTTTAGAAGGCTCTATTTCTATTTGGTACCAACAATAGCTTTGAATTGAGGCAAATGAAACTAAAGACCAGAAAAATCAGTGAGTACCTTAGTTCTCTGAGGATAATGGAGGTAAAAATAGGAATCAAGAAATGTGATGCTTAATCTTAATTGTAAACCTGTCTACATTAAAAGACTACACTTATATTCACAGCTAATTCTGATGTTAAGAGGTGGAGCTCAGGCAAAAGAAACGGGTCACTAAGTGTAAGCTTTGGAGGATACATATCTCACTGGCACTCCTTCCCTGTGCCTTGATTCCTGGCCACCATGATTTGAGCAGTTTTGTTCCACCATACCCTTCTACCATAATGTTCTTTCTTAATAATGGACTGAAAACTGTGAAAGCGTAAGCCAAAAACCATTTCCACTTTTGAGTTGTATATGTCTAGCATTTTGTCTCGGCAGCAGGAAAGCTGACCAATACAGAAAACTGGTACTGGAAGTGGAGCCATTCCTGTGCCTACATCTGATCCTGTCTTTTGGAGATCACTGGAATAAGTTTATGAGAAATATTTGGAGATACGTACTAGAGAAAGTTTAATATGCTTAAGTAGAAACTGATAAATGATTTTTGTGGGAGCTGAGACAGAAATTTAATAGGAACTTAGACATTAAACGTCAGAATCAAGAGATTTCAGATAAGAATGAGAACTCTATTGGGAACTGGACTAAAGGCCATATGTCTTCTACTATGGTAAAACAAAAACAAAAATCCATTTATATTTTGTCCATGGTCTAAGACTTTGAAGATGAATTTAGTGAGTTCAGGATATATAATCTAGTAATGGCAATTTTAAGGCAGCTCAATGTTCAAGCCATGGCACAGGTACCACTGGGCGCTTTCAGCTAGATTTACAGTGGGAACTGGGAGCAAAAATCAGAGCAGAAAGATTTGAAAACTTAAGCTTTGTTTCCCAAAGTAGTACATGTAAAGCTGATTCAAAGAAGATGTGCTTGCTACAGATATTAGTACTATTTTATAAAAAGTACTTTGCATAGGGACAAGAAGAAATATGTCTTCAGCATGTCTCAGGAGCCCCACCCATCATGGATTCATGGGTGCGAAAATGTCAAACTCATTTGAGAAAAGAGAACCTAATCCCATTCTCAGGAAGAGTTCTCTAAGGAATTGGTTCCCTCAGATTCATTTTACTGTGCTCAACCATTCAGGTACTCAAAACCACCGCTACTACAGTTCAAGGGGACAAGGCTGCTGCTCAAGCCAGCAGCAGGCTCTGGTGTCATTCAGATGATGCTGCTTTTACAGGCACGCAGAATGCAAGACTTGTGAGGTCATGGAAGCTGTTACCTATATATCAAAGGAACACCCTGAAGGCCAGGCAACACGCCCCTGAAAGAACGGTGTGTGAAGTTGTTGGGATGAGACTAAGTCTTCAGTGGAGACCACTGGATGTTTGAAAAGAGATGCCAGGAAGGTGAACATATGCCACAGAAAGTCATAGGCCAAGAGAAAAGCCAACCTGAGAGAAGCTAAGGAGTTCATAGCTAAAAGTTTACCTTGAGTCTCATAAGACACTTTCAAATTGGACTCCTTAGCAATGACAGAACAGCTGAAACTCTGAAGAAGGGATTAGATGCAGGGTAGTTGTATTACATTTTCAGAAATTAAGAATTTGCCCTTGTCTTTATTTGGAGAAATGTGGTTTAAGATGCATTTGAGTGTCAAGCTGACAAGGGGTAAAATGTGATGGTTAATCTTAATTGTCAGTGTGACTGGATTAGCAATTCTGGGAGAAGTGATTAGATCATGGGGGCACTAAAGGTGCTGTTAGCAAGTGAGTCCCAGATAGAGGAAGTGGTCACTGGGAAAGCAGTTTTGGAGGGTGCATATTCTGTGACCCTCTTGCCCAGTGCTCTGCTTCTTAGCTGCCATCATGAGAGAAGCTTTGCATCATCACGCCCTGTACCATGATACTCTACTTGGGAAACAGCTGATCATGGACTGGAACCTCTGAAACCGTAAACCAAATAAATCATTTCCTTCCTTGAGTTGTATGTGTTAGGCATTTTGTTTCAACAATAGGAAAGCTGACTAAAGAAGTAAACAAGCAAGAACCAATTTTCCATCTATTATCTCCCTCTCCCAGAACTACAGGAAGCTTTTTCTCAGAATCTCAGGGTACAGCCTATCCTTTTATTATGTTTTTAATAAAGGAATGCCACAGAGTTAGTACACATGGCCATGTGTTAAATCTAAAAACTTTCCTTTCACAAAGTTTTTGGTAAGAAGAAATATGACATTTTCAAGCATGAAGGTCATTTGGCACTTGTAAGTAAATGTGAATCAGCATACAGTAAAGTGCCAGAACATTAAGTGGAAGACCATCAAGCTGCTTAAACCAAAAAGACCTATCACTATGGCAGTCCTGGAATCTCAACCTGTGTATTGAAACAGACTCCATTTTATAAACTGCTATCTACATTTTGAGGACACTCATTATAATAGTGACTCAGTGTCACTATAGGATAACCTATAGTCAGTTACACTACATGAGTATTTTAAATGAATTCATTAAACAGCTTAATGAATTCATTTAAAATACTCATGTAGGGTAACTCTCCCAATGAGTCAGTCAGTTTTAATTCCAGATATCCTGAATAACTTTCAACTCTTCTTTTCCAAGAGCAGAGAATATTTTAGATTTTATTTATTTTAGCATTTTTACTGTCACACACATAAACAAATTATTGTTCAAAAACTGCAATGTTTAAATTGAAAGAAAACTTATTCTTATAATGTTACACATTCTGGTATTAATAGAGTTGCAGCACATAGACTCCAGAAATTGACGGAAGTCTGTGATATTAGAAAGACAGAAAATTTATCTAGGTTTAGCAAATGTCAAATCAGCAGCTATTGCTTTTAAGATTAATAAAAGATATAATGGTTTCTAGATAGCCTCTAAATAGAGATTACTATGAATGGAGAAGTGATTTACCAACAGTCACCACAATGAGATTTCTTTAAAGGTTACAATCATCAGTTATTTAGCTGAAACACTGCTGAGAATGCCTGGTCATTTCTTGAATAATGCATAATGTTCATTGCAGAGTTGATCTGTATTATAACAATACAGATATTCCTAAAATAATAGGAAAAACTATCCGTTACCTTCCAATTGCTTAACATATCATTTCCATGAAGTAATTGACTCGGGACTTATCACACACTGGCACCTGAATGTTTTTTCTGCAAGCATATCTTGTAATAATCTGTATACAATGGGTACTACAAAACAAACTCATCAACCTTTATAGACTGTTAAGAAAAAAATGTAGTGAATACTGGACAGAGTAGAAAATCTTTCTGAAGGAGCTAATTAAAATGATTAAACTTCTATATAGTTGTGTGAAACAAATTTAAATTTAAGCTTTGAAGTTTAATTATTAACATGATCATCTCAGTACATAAAAAGTTGCCTACCTAGTGTGAGTACTTTTCATATAAATTTCCAAATGCCTTTAGATTTATTGAAGAGACTGCTTGAAGAAGCACAACGTATAATGTCTACTGTTTTTATTGTTGGATTATGAACTGCATTTCGCATGATGCTGCAGGTTATTTATATAAGCTTGTTTATCCATATGAACTTCTTCAAGGGCACAACATAGAAAATCTTAATAAATTAAAACGAATTTCTTTTGATGTTATTTCATGAATGTTTGATCAGAATGAGAAGCAGTTTGCATTAAAGAACGGGAGTAATAAATTGTACATATATCGTACAGCAGAAGCAGCTTATAAAAGTACCTACTGCATTTGCAGCAGCATTTGAAAGTCAAGATAAGGTGATGTGTAGTTACTATACTCACATCTTCTGTTCTAATCTCCTGGCAGCTTAGTAATACTGACACTGTCCATGTAACAATATAGGTGCTCTGCCATCATCTGGTTGGAATTTTATAAATAACGAAATCTACAATCACTTTCCAGGCCCCTAAACACTCATGACAAATTTCTTCCTTTTGTCAATACCCCCATGACCTTTCATAAACAGCAACACATCTGGGGGCTGTAGTCCTGTTTTTTCTTCTTATTCAGCTTATTCTTAATAAGTAATGAGTTGATAAAAGATCTCACAGTAAAAATGAATTATTATTCAAAGTCTAAAGCTTAGAAAAATTTTACCTAGACATTTGATGATGGTGATATAAAACAAATACTACTTTTAAAAATGACATGATGTGACTGACACAACAGAATACCAGATAGAAAGGAAAGAAGGCTTATCTTGGATCAGTTAATACTTAAAGTATTTATCTGTAAAATAGGGAAAATCATACATGATGAAAAATTTTGTATCTGTAAAAGTCTGTGATTCTAAATATCAACTGGAATATCATATCAAAGAATAATACAGACACAATGGAGCCATCATGTGTTTCTACTCTAGATTTCATCATTACCAGGAAAGCCTACTCACTGTAAATTCCTTTCCAAATGGATCTAAAGGATAATTATGTACAACAAATTAATACAACTCTAGTACGTCAATTTATTTCAAAATGAGTAATATTTTTACACTGACATGTTTCTAATCTATTGAACTTTCTCTTTCAAGTTGCATGATTCAGAATAAACAGTTACATAGTCTATGGCTTGCAGTGAAAAATAAATCTAATGTATTTTTATTAGAATTACATTCATATTTTATTCTGGGAAAATTCACCCCTACTTTAATAACCAGAATATCCACTAGTTTTTACCAAATTAATATCCACATTTTATAGCCCATGAAAAGGGCTATAAAAGGACTGTAAGAATGGGTATTCATTATTTGTTGTGGATTACCATATATTTATATCCCGAGAGGTACCTCTGCCATGTGTACTCCTTAACCGTTCCATGTCATATATTCTAGAGCAATGATCTGCCAATATGGCCTATGTATTTATGAGACAGGTAGAGGCTGATACCTGTCTCATAAATGCAATTTTTTTGGAAACAAAACCATATTCTTTCATTTACATATTGTCTATGTCTAACTTTAATGCTCACAGGTTCCTAAGTCTACAATATTTACTATGTGGCAAGTATTAGCTTTCCCATCACTGATCTACAACACCTGGCAGTCACAATTTAATAAAGAAGGTTTGCTTCAGGTCACATTTTCAGGAGACTCTGTACATGGCCAGCTGGCTCCAAAGCAAAAACCCCATGGGGAGAAGGGGCAGCAGGGTAAAGCTGCATACTTCACAGTGGCCAAGAAGCAAAGCAAGGAAACAGTACCAGAGAGGAGTAAGCTAGGGAACATGTGGGCCTTACTAAGTCTGCTACACATTTCTTAATAGAGGGAAGTTGACACATCAGGATTAATAGTTGCATAGCCCTTTACAGAAAATGTTTGTCAACTACTGCTCTACATGAAAATAACCTGTCATAATTTAAATTCTAATTTTCCTCATCTCATAAGTATTATACCATCTTTAAGGAAACACAGATTAAATCTCCTTTATCTGAAATCCTCAGCACCAGAAATGTTACAGATTTCAGATTCTGGCATATTTATATACAAATACTGAGTTGTCTTGAGGATGGGGCCCAAGTCTAAACCAAAAATTTATCTTTCATACACTTTTACACATAGCTTACAGGTAAGTCTATGTAATATTTTTAATAATTTTTTGCATAAAACAGAGTCATGATGTGGAATTTCCCAGTTGTGACATCAAATCTGTGCTTAAAAAATATGGAGCATATCAATATAGGATTTTTATTTTAGGGATGCTCAATCTGTAAGGGGTTTACACATGCAGGTACACATGTATGATCATAGCCCCTAGCATGGAACTGTAAATAATCATCACTTTGATCCTTCAGTTCTATCAAAATTCCATAAAAGATTCACTTTTCTATAACAGCCAAGACTACCAAGACTTTTCTAAAGGTGGTTGGCACGGTGTCATCACATAGCTAAAGTATCTCATTCACCTCAGAGGAAGTCACAGGCAGTCTCCACAGTTTCTTACAATGCCCACTTTTATTCTGTTCTCATCAAGGACCTAAATACAAGGATGGGCCATAAAAAATCTAAAAGATCCTTTAGGTCATACTGTTTGAATAACACAGCCTTAAACATAGGAAATCAATGGCCAACACCATATACACATCAACAAATATATGCATGCATATTCAAATTCTTAAAATGCTGTAAGTTGTTAGGAGTTTCAGGAACACACTAGAAAACACCTGCCCTAAATATCACAGTAAAAAGACTTAACTTTTGGAAACTACTAACTTTATGAGTAACTACATCAAAAGTTTGAAGAACAAATACATGTTTATATTTATAACTGTACGGCAATACGTCTATAGAGAAACATGAAACATTAATTCATGGATTGATTTTTGAGGTCAATAAAATCAGTAACTCAAAAAGGCCCGCTCAAGTTGGACTCTGCTCTCTTACTCTTCTTGCTTACATAAGGCAGAACTCATTAGCTCCACAGATTAGCAAACATTCCATACCCTGCCCATCAAGGAAAATTTACACATATTCCTTTGGCATAAATTAACCCTCCCCCAATTTAATGCATAAATCACTTCTTTCTCATTTCTGTGAAATCCTCTACAAAGTAACAGAACGTGTGGTGGACAGACTTTTTGAAAATAAAATAGAAATAGAAGAGGTTTATTTCACCTTCACATGGTGTCTTTCTCATGCAGAGTTCAGATTTCCACATTTGTATCCCTTTAAAGGATTTGATATGCAGGAAAAGAAGAAAGGATGATGGTAAACATTTCATCTTACATCTTACATCTACAGACCATCACATTCCAGACTAAACAGTGGTCTAAAACTTACCTTTTACTGATGTGTTGGGTGGAGGGCCTTCCATTCGCAAGTTCCACGGAGGGTCTCCCTGATTAGCAAAGTCCCGCATTTTCAGATAGCTAATTGTAAGTCGAATGATGGATGCCTTGTCCAGCTGGCTGGTGATGGCTGCAGGGAGAGGCAACAACTTGGCCAATTCATAGAACTCAAAATTTTCTTTTCCCCGGCGGGAACGAGCAGCGTCTCGAGACTTCTCCTTTCTCAATGCTTGTAAACTGAAATTGAAGGAGTAAAAGTATGTTATTTAGGATAAATAACTCTGGCACCAAACAGAAACTGCTTCTTTTTTATTTCTTTTTTCCTTAACAACAACAAAAAAATCTACCAAAACCTACTTTAAAATCAGAGGACCACTGGAAAATGAGTTTCAGAAAATGTCACTTAAAACATGCTATCTCTGGCCTTTTGTCACCAACTCAAGTCCAGTGAGTAAGAATAGCATTTTCCATGTTAATTTTTTTTCCCCTCTGATTGTGTGTGCATTGAAATATAATCATTGTTCCTAAGAGACAGTATAAGTTTATAGGTGAGGCAAAGATTGGGCTTATACTCATATACCTACTTTCAAGCTAATTATTTGGTTCATTAGCCTTTCAGCAGCAAGGCATCTTAAGGCATCTTAAACCATCAAAAGGAAACACTTTGAAAAAAATTTCAATTATCATCTTGGGGAACAAAAGGTAAACACAAATGCAATTCACTTTGACAGAATCAACAAATATAATGTTGATATGCTTCCAGCCTTCAGTAAGGATCATGACACCTTCAGTCAGATGAAGAAAACATCACACGGAAAATAAAGATTTCAGTACAACTCCAGAAATGTGCTGATGTCTGGTTGATAATAGAATTTTATAATTCCTTTTTAAATGGACATATATTAGTAGACAGACAAATTCTCTAAGATCCTAAAGAACACACACACACACACACACACACACACACACACACACACAGTCAAACTTTAGGGTAACATAAAATGAATACTGGAAGGTAAAACTTTGTCTGGATTATTAAAATTTATAAATATTATAGACCTATTACTTCACAGAAGAGGCAACAGGTGGGATGCAGCATTTCCTTTAACTATTCATGCACATTTCTGTTTGAAGTGTGCTCACATTGCTGAGGGCAGAATCTGGCACAAGTGAAGTTGTGCATGGGCATGTGACAGGAGAATTCCACCTCCTCTGTTCCACACTCCTTCTTGTCTGATGAGAAATGTATTCAGAATCAGACCCCAGTAAATAACTGGTCCATATCTACAATACTAAGGTATTAATAAAATAAGTTTATCTATCCAAATTATTGAACCCTAGAAGTATTTCACATCTTTGCTTCTAGCATTTTGGCTTTCCATTATAATAAGAAAAAGAGAGAGACAGAAGGAAATGAGTCCAGAAGGATAGACTAAAATGGGTTGGCAGTGTGGTTCCACTCTCTAATAATATACCATGGAGCATAGTATTGTATATTAACATTATTGCACCCCTAATATCACTCACAGAGGAAACTGCACTCACTATAGACATCCAAAATACCTTACTGAATATCTGTATAATTTGAGAAATGTCAAAATGCTCACAATGAGAAATGTGTTCAGTTAATATCCCAAGGCTATCATGCTTACTCTATTGACAAAATCTACTATATTAGCTAACTATGTAATCTCAAAATTAGATAAGTAAATGCTATTATTTTCAGAATCAAAACACTTTCAGATGACAAATCTTTGCCCCTTGGTAAGACTGGTGATAGATAACCTCAAGCAAAACCCTTGTTGATAATATATTAAATAAAGAAGGGCTAGTCACTTACTGCCCCGAATCTTAGTCTTCATTTGATTCTACAAAAACCCAATTGTATAGCCTCTCATAAATTATGTGAGTAAAGTGAGAGATATCTTCTGATATGGTAAAGTATAACCAGGACACAAGTTAATATCTTAGAATCATAAAAGTTTCTCAGGCTTCCTTTTATAAAATAAAAAGCAACTTATCTATGAATAATTAAGTTAGCTATGCCTAAAGAATTATGTTTTTTGACATTTTTTCTCCACCACTTGTACACAGGGGATGGTACAGTGGTTCAACTTCAGTGTTTTAGTTTGTTTCTGTTCTTGTAAACCAATACTACCTCAAAAGGTACAATAAAGTTTTCTTTTTTTGCTCTACTGACTATGGTGGAGTTCTAGAGCAGAGGTTGCAAGGACCATTAAGGTGATGCAAAGAATGCCAATTCCTGAAGAAGACTGAAGAGGAGACTGTGGGAAACTGGAGGTAACATCTGCAAAGAGTGCACAGTTCCACCTGATCACTGTTTTGGGGAAGGATTCTCTGATGTCACTAGTTTCCAGCATTGCAATTTCTACTAAAGAAAATATAAATTTTTATTTTATAATTTCAAAGTTTAGAACATTCACTAAACAAAGGTTTTAAAAATTGTGCAGCCTAAATAAAACAATGTCATAGTTAAATATGAGCCAAGAACTCATTTCATAACTCGGTAATGTTGTGGGGGGGCAGATTTTTTAATGTAGTTTTGCATGGATGTTATATGTAAATTTCCTTTATTTATGTCACTTAAATGATCATGAGTGGATTCATTCATTACCTAACTGACATTCCTAATATTTATACTAGCACTTTCTCTATGCAACTACAGCAAAGTAGATTTAGCAATTACTCTGAAATTGATATTAATGCATAAGGTTTTCAATAAACTAAGGGAAAATTTAATCCTCATGGGATCCACTGACAATGGTGAAGAAAGACATAAAGAAAAGTTCATCAATGAGTACCCAGAAAATCCAAGGTACTATTTATTGCACAGCGATGTGGCTGTAGATAACCATTAAGTATTGCACGTTTCAAAAGCTAGAAGAAAATATTTTGAAACTTTTTAACAAAAAGAAATTATAAATACTTGAGGAGATAAAGGCAAAGCTTACTTAGACATTATGTAATATGCACACATATTGAAAATTTCTTTGTACATTAATATGCACAACTCATGGTTCTGTGTATCAGTTAAAACAATAAAAAAATCCTCATGGAAAGGGAAAGCCTAAGAACCTAGAGATCAATGGAACAGGCTCTGAAAGGATGGAAGGAAGACAGCTCTTCTGCATCCACGTGGGATAATGCAATCAACAGACATGAGCACTTTTGGATGCCTTGCCCAAATATCATATGTTACTGACTTTTCTAAAATAATCCTGAACAGGGCTTATTTTACGTGTACCTATCATGGTTAATTGTTGTACTCTTTTCTACCTCCTTGCTTTTTTTTCAACTCTAATATACACTCTATCGCCCTACTAGAGTAATCTTCTTGGCCATAATATTTAAAAAAATATGATTTCCATGACTCCCACATCACATCATTATGCAAGTACCATAGTTCATAAGACTTTCAGAATGATATCCCTGTGTCTGTAATAAGTAGTAATTGGTTTGGAGGAGACCAGCAATAAAATACAGTCAAAGGATTATAAAAGTGGTTGAGAAACTGGCATAATAGATGAGGCTAAAGACCTTAAGACAGTTATACAGATTGTAGATTAATCTTTTGCTTGCTTTTGTAAAGTACAACATACTTATAAGCAATTCTCAAATTGAATTAAGGACTACATTAAAACCTAAAATAAACTTTATATATGTATGCTCTATTCTAAACCAAAAAATTGTGACTGAACATCTATAATACTAAAAAAAGAATGCATTGGTTATAAATGAATTAAATGTTATAGTACCAATTTCTGACATCTGAAATATGAATAAACTTCAGGTGCTTAATTAGTTAGTTCCTTGGCCTAAACTTTCACTGCCCTACTATTCTTCCATTTAGACTTTGGATAGTGGTGAAAAGAAGATTTGATTCGTCCCTAGCAAAAATGATAGAAATATCAGCTCTTCCTAGACTACTTTATCATCTTCAACTATAATTATCAACAACAAAAAATCCAAATGATTTTAAAAGACTTCATAAATATGTGCATATATAATTTCTCTAGATATCACTTACAAAATTATATGTGTAAATGTGTACATTTTTGGAGAGACAGTAAATGATTTTCAGATTCTTAATGGTCACTGACTCTAACTAAAAAGTTAATAATCTAATATCTACAATATCTTCTAGTAAGAACACAGAATGTGCAGTTACACTACTTTGGTCTAAATTTTAGTTCCATTATTTACAAATTATGTAAAATGAAGCAAATTATTTAACTTATAATGCCTCAGTTTTTCTTGTCTGAAAAATGCAATTATATTATAACTTTATATAGTTGTAATGCTGTATAAATAATGTTTTTTATAAATACTTACAATGGTGGATGACTATCTTAGTTACTTTTCTCTAGTTGCTAAGACAAAATACACACTGCCTAAAATTAAATAAGGAAAGCTTTATTTAGCTCACAGTTTGTGGAGCTTCAATTCATAATCAGTTAACTCCAAGGCATGGTGGCAAGGTAGAGAAGCAACAGTTCATGTGGGTGGAAGACAGCAAAAGCAACAAGAACAAAAAGAGAAGAGTGCAAGAGAAGAGTCTATATGTCCCTTATATTGTATGTAGGTTACCCACCTTAAAGTAGGGGGGCACTGACACCCATAATCCCAGTATTGGGCCATAAATCAATCACAAACTCTAAAAGCCTGCCCCTAAGACCGCATGAAGCTTTGAGGTGAAAGCCAGCCACAAACCATAACATTATTTGCCCAGCCCTACCAAACACTCATACACATCCTTTATGAAAAAAATTTTACTCCAAGAGTTGTCAAAATCCTAACAGTTTCAGCATTGCTGAAAAGTCCGTGTCCCAAATCTCCACTAAGATGTCAGACAAACTCTTAGCTGCAAGAAATGCTATATGAATGAAAAGAAAGTTAAACACTCAACTTTCAATGGCACAAAATAGACATCTCCATTCTAAAAGTTATAAACAAGGGGATACAAAGGAAAAGGATACAAAAGAACAAGTTCAAAATCCAACAATGCAAACACTAACTTTTGTAATTCCATGTTCAACCTCCAAGGCAATCTGTGGCAAATTGTGAGTTCCATGGGGCTTGACTGGTTCTGTCCTTATGACACTTCTGGTAGTAGTAGGCTTCTCTCTTAGGCACACTCTGTTCAATCCTGTTTTCTTTAGGTAATTCATGTTGCTGGCTTTCCAAACTTCTTGCTTCTCTACCACACCTGTAGCTTCACTCACAGCTTTACACACGGACCTCTCAGGGGCACACTGCCTGGCCTCCCTGGCCTTCTTTTGAAATCTGGGTGGAAGCCTTTTTAACTTCAGAACTCTTGTATTCTACATCTAAAACTAGCACCACATGATTGATGCCAAGGTCTACTGCCAACTGGAGCAGTAACCAGAAATTTTTCTCTTTTGACTGTAGGTAAAGAATGTTTATAATGCTGGCTACTCTGAATCCAATTCTGTGGAACAAATTATATATGCTCCACCATTCCGGAACATGGTGTGGCTGTCACCATTCTAGAACATAGTGCTTGCAGCTTTCATCTCAAAACAAAGTATTTCACTTTTGTAGTTTTGAGAATGCAAAGAGTAGAGTATTCCTGTTTCTTGTGATGCCGTCAGGCCATCTTTTATATTTTCCTGCTCCCTCTCAGCAATCTAGATCTCTTCAGCTTGTCTCTGTAGTCCACAGCTTTTTCTCTGGCCAAACTCACAATGTTTCAAATCATTCTGCGGGCTCTTTGCTCTTGAATGTCAACATAAATCTGGTTTAAAGCCTTCAACAATAGCCATGTCACTGTCTCAACATTTGACTGCCTTGAAATTTTTTCTGACAGTTTAATTAGCCCATCGCCCTTAATCTCAGTCTCAGGCAGTCTCTGAACATGATAAAAATGCAGACAAAATTTTTTTCCAAGCCATAACACATATAATCTGGAGTCCAACATCCAATGCAGTTCTTCTTCCCAGCAGAAACCTCCCAAGTCTGAACTTTACTGGCAGAATTTCTATCAGCCTTCTGGTCTTGTGAGTTCTGACTAGAATCTCCTACACAGAACAGTCAAAAGTGTTCCAGTACTACTTTTTCAGGCAATCTCTCCAAATCTTTCCAAATTCTTCCCAAAAGCCAATCCCAAAGGCTCTTGAGCCACATGGTCAGGTATAGCCACAGCAATGACCCCACTCCTCCAGTACCAAATTCTGTCCTGGTTACTTTTCTTCCATTGGTGGGACAAAATATTCAAACAAAATTATGGAAAAAAGGGTTTATTTAGCTCACATCTTGTAAAGGTTTCAGTCTATAATCAGTTGCCTTGAAGGCAGGTTAGCATGGCACAGTGGTAACAGTTCATGGCAGTGGAAGACAGCACAAGTAACAAGAGCAAAAAGGGTAGAATGTAAGAGGAGACTTTCTGTCTCTTATATTGTATGTAGGCTACCACCCTAGGGTGAGTGTAACATTCACACCCATAATCTCAGCATTAGACAATGAATCAATTACCAACTCTAGAAGCTTGCCCTTATGACTGCATCAGGTTTCAGGGGGAAATCCAGACACAAACCATAACAGTGGCATACAGTGACAAGACATGGTAAATAAAAACATTCACATTGATAGTTCTATTCTTTGAATGTCCAGAATACTCATTTATAATATACATACTCTATTATCACTAACATGATTCCCCTTCACTGGTCCTTACTTATCACATTGTATACTTACATAAAATTTCTTTATTAATGAGATACTGATTTTTCTTATTAGTATAACTTTATTTTTTGGTATACCCATTATATATCACAAGTATACTTAATAAATTATAATATATATTTAATTAATGGAAGTTTATACATTTACATAAGTAAATTGTTTTTTACAGTATAGTAGCCATTTTACTACATTAATCCAAAAAATGGCATTCATTTGTAGGAAAAGCAATTTTGCTCATATTGTAAAAAAAAACATAAAACAGATATTAAGAGATTATTTACTAGGGAAGACTATGAAAATATCTATGAAGATTTTTAAATGGATGTGATAATTATTAGTGAGAAAGAATATACATGTATTTTTTAGAAGAAAGATGATTTTTCAAAGATCTTTTGAAGATCACCAATCTAAAAGTTCTTTTGGAAGTCTGGCAAAGCCCTGGGTCCAGTACCATGGAGAGCTCACCAGGTCATCTGGTGCAAAGTGAAGTATAAAAAGGTTGACAGTATCTGTCACTACCACACTGGGGATAAGACCAGAACTTAAAATTCTGCTTAAGCCAGAAACCAGCAAACAATAACAACAACAGAAACAAAAATATAGAGCGAAGTTCCAGTACCATAAAGTCAATACTATAAAATTGACTCAGGATTTGCAGTCTGTGTGAACCTCTTATGCAACTGGATAAAGGGATCAATCATCTATTGGCTGATTTATTCTTTGCAGAAAAATACAACTTTGGCTTTCATTATTCATTAAACTAAAGAAGAAATTAATCCTTTGTGATTGGCCAAATTTAATTTTGTAAAATTGAGTACTCTAACTTGCAAATTTACAGAAACGGTTAGCAGCAATGGTTAGAAGCAATATACCTGGACATCTGCAGAAGACAGAAATGACTACTGTAATTGTGGAAATAATATAGACAGATATCTACAGAGAATAACAAAAAGTCAAAATAACAAATAGCAACAGAAGAACAACAAAGAAGTCAACATAACCTCATTTGTTCCTCTCCAATGATTTATTCAGTCATTTTAATGAATTTTTTTTAAAATGTATTTGTTCAGTAGCTTTTGCTATTGATATTATCAATAAATTCATACAAAGTCTTATTTTGAACACTTCTAAATTTAAGATTTTAGAATATATTTGGTCTTCTCAAAAGAACATGACAGATTTTGGTTATCTAACTGTAGGGGGAAAGGAGAAGTGGGGTCAAAACTGTTTTAAATTTTACCTTTTTAAAATACTTCTAAGGATCCAAACAGGCAGGATTTTATGGATTTTCCTACTTGTTTTGCTTAGGAGAACCCAGCACTACAGACTTCTACTATTTATCAATTAATCTGGCATGCAGCCTCAAAGAAAGAAGGTCGACCTGTATTAAAAATGCAGCCATCAAAAATTCATCAAAGGCTTCGGCATTTTAACTCATGAACCTTTGAACACCTGCATACTTGTCAGATCTCTGGTCATAGTTAACAGTGAAATCTATAGTTACTCCAGTAACTACACTTGCACTGACATGAGCTGAATGAGGAGGCTTCTCAGGGAAAATGGACAATAAAGATTCTATGAGCAAGGCTTGCTCTTCCTTCATTACTTTAGTAAAGTAGTCCACCCCACATTGACATCATATGGAGTTCAAAGTCAATCAAATTAGCCTGATGCCAGGAAAGAACTTTGAGGAGTTTTTTTTTTTTTTACTTGATTGTAAATACAGTTTTTTTATAAGGGTAATGTAATCAAGAAATGTACAAACTATTATATGGTAGGATTATAAACAAGGTAACTCACAAATGAAAGTCTTTTAATATTCTTCAAAGAAAGGTAGTAACTTCAGAAATTTTTATTTAACACACGAAGAAAGCTGGGTAGTATACGCTGGAAGTTAAAACTGGAACCTTCAAGTTCAAGGTAAGAACTGTGCTGGTTAACTAATGCACTGCTCATAGCTGTCATCATTAATTTATGTTAGCCTCTGTAAACATCAAGAGTATAATAGGCCAATTTCACAACTAAATATAGATGCGCATTTTGCCCTTATATAAATGGCAGATTGCCGCTGTAGATCACTGCTGCAGCAACACGTCAGTGAAGATGCACTGTTTGATGGTCTGATGCGCACACAATATATAAAACCAGTTGTAATGGTTGTTTGGAAGCAAAGTGTAACATAGCAGCAAAATTTCATTTGTTCCACAAACTCAGGATATATTAAGCTTGGCTGACAAAGACTGTTTGATGTGCTAAATCAGTTTGACCTTCATTCTTGCTTTATATTTCTCATTTAACATGTGAAATGTCTATTATTTTTCCACATGTAAGAAAATATGAAATTGATTGCTTAAAAATGTGTCAAAAATCTGCAAACTGCTAGCATTTGATAAAGCATCAAAACCAACATGTATACTTATAATTTTTATACTAAGATATATTCTGATTGAATAACTGTGCCCCATCTGACTTGTGATAAAATAAATCAAAAGAGCAATTAAAACCATTCAATGGAATGCCTTCCCTCATCTTCAGAAAATGTCTTGTGTATGTTTGAACTTAATAATTAAATTAATTGGCTTTAGCCAATGAGTGTTTTTATTCTTAACACTTTAAATAAGAGAATTCAATTCCAAAATGAGTCATCAGGGTAATAATAAAGAAAGCTGAGAGGTCAGCTTCATGCTTTTCAACCAACATTCACCTTGATTTGAACAACTCTTGAATGAACCACAGCAAGACCAACTATTCATTGCATGCTTTGGTGTCTGCCAAAATCTTACGAATCAAAGTATTTTGTTCTTCATTTTACTCCAGAATTTTAAGCTATACAACTGGCAGTTTCATAGTAATGGGGGAAAAATGCACTTTATCAAGTAATTTCTATCCATCCAATAAAAGCACTATACCTTGGAGCAACTTGTATATTTCACACCTTAAATTTCTATTTACCACATCTGCTAATCACTTCACAATTGAACTCAGAACAAAAAAAAATATCAATTAAAGTGGTTGAAACTTCTGCAAATTATCATTTAGGAATGAAGTAATTGCTTTCATCAGGGCAGAAAAGCCCGCCAGAACAGAAATGTCACTTTAGATTAGTGTTCTCACTCCTGAAGCTATGGATGACACAGCTGATATAAGACTAAATGCCAAGACCAATCAATTGCTTTTGTGGCTCTGCTCTGAGCTGCTGTAAAAGGGGCCATTTTCTAGGATCTACTCTTCATTATAGTAAATGCTATCTCCTTGGTAACATAATTCCATTTCTCATAAATTCTGTCTGAGAGCATTGTCCTAACAATGGATGTTTGTGGAAAAGAATGCTGTTCGTTTAATGCACAGAATTAAGTGTGAATGGCTGTCAAACTGCTATAGTTTACTACCTCTTAAAACATAAATTGAAGTCTTATACATTAAAAAGAATTCTTGGGGAGAAATGAATGTCCTGAACAAGGAGAAGATATTATATTTGAAGGTTCTGTTCCACCTGTTTAGGATTTTGATTATTCCAGTATTTATCTGTCCTGTACATTAACTCAGCCAGCACACACCAGAGGTGGGTGAACACTTTACTTACTTTCTCAGCAGTGCAGTTTGCAAATCTGAAACCTCAGAAGCAAATATGGACTCATTAGGCAACTGCATGTGACTTGTGAATAGCCACAACTGTGTTTTTAAAAAATTTTCTTGAACTGGGATCTTCCTGGAAAGCATCCAGATCTTAATTTGTATTGTTCATCCCCCTGAAGTTACAAGAATCTCGGTTGCAGGCTCCAATTAATAGGAAATTGAAGAAGCTAATATAGTGAGAAAGCAGCAATTTCCTGCACTGCTCTCTTCAGGTCTGAAGTTTAGAAAGAGATTCAGGATCACGGGTCTTTGCCCGACATGGGATAAAGGCTTTCTCATCCTGGTGAGCACACATGTGTAACTTCCATTAACAGTAACAGGAGGCGTGAGCACACATTGAGAGTGAGTCTGCTGCTAAACCTCTGAAAGGGGCACAGCACCTCCACTGAAAGGTGAAGTGAGAGGTGAGGGGTCCACAAACCCTTGGACAGCAGTACATGTTACTGACCACGCAAAGGTCCACTCCTGGGATTTGTAGCACTGCAAGAAATCAGTAGATTTTTCACAATGTCAAAGAGTTGGAAAGTACATGAGTTATTTTCTGCTTCTCAAAGAGTGTTCAATATGATCAAATAATAGCATGGAACTCAATGTAATAAACCTTAATATGTCTGAATGCTGCTACGCTTATATTTTAGCCAGATGCTAAGTGTTTAAAACATCGTTTGGTTATTTTTTGCCATTATCACTAGTGAAGGTAAATTGAGTATCACTGACCCTAAAAGGCAGATAATCTATGCTGGATCCAGCAGACACTGAAACAGTGTTGCTTTCAGCCATTTTTTGTTTTGTTTTACATTGTTTTTGGTGCTATTATGCTGGTTTTACTTCTTGCACCCACACACTCATTTCTCAAAATTAAGAGTTATCTGAAAGAGGTTATTCTCCAGATGTAGCACTTCAGGTATTAAAAGTAAGACAGCCATAGATGAACCAGATTTGCTTTCACAAATATTGTTCTCTATCAAGAAAATCAAAGCACAGAGAGGCAAAGCAATTTACCTAAGTCATCATTGTTTGGGGAAAGAAAAATGTGACCCTTAACAAGATAATTCAAGGAAGCCCTTATTACCAGAGCACCATGTTACCTCTACAGAAATAAGCCCTCAGTTCACCTTTTCCTGTCAAATTATGTGACTAGTAAGTCACTGATAGTTTTACTTGTTCTGTAATCATTCTTATGAATTCTATAACTGTTATGAAAACTTAATTCCTTAATGAAATATTCAATAAAACCCCTATTTTTTCAAGTTTATAAGTACATTCTGATTTGGAGTAGGTCGTTTGCTATTAATTACTGTAAATCTCAAACTAAATAGCTTTGGAATTCAAATTCAAGTGACATTGTCTAGCAAGAAAATTCATTTTTTTCTTTCAATTTTCTTCAAGTGTGATTTCAAATATTTTTGCAAATGGAAATTTCCGTAAGTGGAAAGGGTTTTGAAAACTTTAAGTTTGAAATGGCACATTTGGAAATGAAGAACATGCTTTGACAAGGCTGAAGACTTTAAGTATGAAAAAATGAAAGTTAACGGTCATGTGACAACCACAAACAGTCCAGGCTTTTAGTTGACAGTGAATACATCATTATAGTTTGCCTGTATCTCTTTGTGAAACAAAGATAGCTAAGAAAAATGGCCACCTTTTCTTTAAACACAACAATTAGAATACAAGTCCACCAGGCTCCTGAGCACTATCCTTCACTTGCCTTTATATAACCTTTCACTGAGATCTCCCAAAGCACAACGTCTAGTTGCAAGGATAGTAAATCATTACTATTTCTAGACAACACTTTAGAAAATTCATATCCAAAGGCTTAAAATTTTATTTACTTTGAAATCTGACTTCTTAAAAATTGTAAAAAAATAATAATAATCAAGGGTGTACCACGCACATATTTCTAAAACAATACTCAGAATCTTTGATAATATACTTTAGGAATAAATTATAGAATATTTTGAAGATACTGAACACTGATATTGAAAAAATTTTCAATATCTTAAGAAAATTATTACAATAGGTTAGTTGATAAAAGGTAGTTTGTAGCGAAGCATACATGGGGGATCATACAACTACATTTGTTTAGAGGTAGATACAGAGAAAATATGTAAGTGCAGATATATTTCTACCTACAAAAATATTAAGTTGTTTACACCTACATGATGAAAGAAATTCTTTTGTGTTTGTATGGTAAGAGGTGAGGTGGGATAACAATTCATTGAAATCTGTCCAACAAACATGTATCTTTTAAATATAAAAGTAGTTTTTGAAAAAATAACGTAATTATAATTTATTAGCATCAAAGTCAAGCAGAGAAGTTCCTTGATGTTACAGGTAACTTTGTACAATGAATGGTTTATCAGGCAGTGCTAACAGATGCCATACTGCCACCATTTCTTAAGATATTAGAGCTTGAGAAATATTTGAAGAAAATATTTGGCTTTGTCACTGCTCTAAAAGACAGCTGGAATTCAAACGGCTAGGAGAGTCATCTGAAAGTTATTCCAGAGGGTTTCAATCACACAACTCAGTCCTTTAGCATGCAGCCAAGGCACATATGTCCTTTTGAGGCCCTACAATGTCCCAAAACACTGCTTTTCCCAGTGTACAATTAGTTCCCAGATGCTTGTGGGGACCATATCTGCTTCCATTCCATGATTACTCTTTCCATGTCTCACTAGCCTGCCCCCAAAACTAAATGTCAGCTATAGATTTTTACCCAGAAGAAATCATAAACAAATAAACACATAAAGTATTGCCCAAAATAGTCTTTTAGAAGTATTCTCTCAGGTCCTGACCCAAATGTAGGATAAACAGATGCTACAATTGATGTCATCTTGAGATCTCTACTCAGTATGGTAGCAGTGATTCAACCATTATAATCATGATAACATCATTTTATTTATTGACTATAGCACTTCTTATTTGTCATGGGTTTAGAATTTCATGGGTAAGGTAGTGGTATCAAGCTATACTTTTACAAAGGCTTAGATGTTTTTATGTGCCACAGATTACCACGAAAGTTTTAACTGGAAGTATTTTATGAAGTAAGACAACATAGGATGTGCTTGCTTACTCCCAGGTATCCATTACTCACTCATCAAGGACTAGGTTCTCTGTGGATACCACATTCTTTTGAAAACTCTAATAGCTATTTAGTACTTCCTCAAAAGTCAGACATTCAGGAACTATAATGAAGTTATTCCAAGCCAAATCTAGTTACCAACCATAGTGATAAATATCAGTAACAATGCAATGCCTGTCAAATAAACATGTATCTTTTAAATATAAAAGTACTTTTTGAAAAAATACAATATACAAAATATACAAAATACTTCAGTATGTTTTATTTTATAAGCTTGTAAATTACTCTTGGATAAACATGTATCATGTTGTAAGTAAATACAAAATTGAAAAAATCCATTGCCTTATTAATTGAAAGTCAGCAATGAATTTTCTAACTCTGAGTATATAATTACCATAACTTTAATAGTTGATAGAGTTCTCAGATCCACAATTGCACTTGACTTGTAAGACTATATCAAGAGACTGTTTAACTGAAATGGAGTTATGGAAGACAGCAGTTTTCCCAATGGGACCCCATCATAGGATCTCCATAAATAACAGGCCAGAGCTACAGCTCAGTGGAAGCA
Organism: Cavia porcellus; assembly: GCF_034190915.1. Taxonomy (NCBI): domain Eukaryota; kingdom Metazoa; phylum Chordata; class Mammalia; order Rodentia; family Caviidae; genus Cavia; species Cavia porcellus. Next base: position 29,551,003 of record NW_026947484.1, on the reverse strand, counting down.
CACTTGACTTGCATGCAACAAGGCCTGGATTCAATCCCCATTACCGCAAAATAAATAAATAAATGAGTAGATAAACAGAAAGCTCATCTCTATCCACTCATTTAGTGTCTGAATCTATATGACAAAACACAATTACTTGAAATGTATAAAGTATATACAGTATGGTTGAGAATGTGCACCCTGACTTGACAGCTCAATATGATCCTCAAGCAGTATGAATATTTTGTTGGTTTTTACAGATGGGGCCATTTCTTAAATTTACCTACTTTCTTCTCTCTACATTTAATTTGGATTTGTTTGGGCTAAGATATATATCTAAAAGGGTTTCCCCTTAAAGTCTCCTTTTCAGTTACCAGCCCCCCAAAACAGATAACTTAGTTTTCAGACTCCTGTTTCTGAAAACAACAGTGTTTTCCTCAAAGCATAGACAGAGCAAAGATCAATGGGTTGCCAAGGGCAATAGCAACTTTACCATGTTCCCATGGTTGTAGACTCGAATCACTGTAAAACACACCCATGCATATCCACAATTTTTGTTAAGTGATTGAATTTCATAAATTGCTGCCTCTAGCTGGGTTTTTTCAATTATAGTATTCAACAGTATCAAAATCCTTAAGGTGACATTTGATGCTATACTAGCGTCAGATTAAGGTGGAGTTTTACTAAGTGTGCCAGTTTTGTCCTTCAAATGCCATCTTTCTCTTCTGTCATTTTAATCTATTGCCATTTTCCTTTGGAGAATCACTCATTTGGATTGGATATATCTCTTCATAAAATTCCTGTGTCACTTTGGGAGGCTGAGGCAAGAGGATCACAAGTCTGAGCCAAACGTGAGTAACTTAACAAGACCTTGTATCAAAATTATTAAAAAAATAATTAGAAGTACTAAGGTTAGCTCAGTGTGAACAGCTTGGATTCAGTCTGCAGTACTACACACCCACACATGCATGCACATGCACACACACATACACACACTTATATTTACAAGAAGAATGAAATAGTTCATTTTATTTTTTTAGTTTATTACTTTTTGTTAAATCTAGTATGAATGAATGAATTCAAGGTAAAGTCAGAAACTTAAATACAGGATTAAAAGTTAATATGCAAGAAGTGAGAGAGAGCAAAGCAAAGTGGTGAAAGGCTCTAGATCCACTGTTGAGCAGTGACAGGAAGTGATGGAGACAAAGGGAGATTGAAAGGAAGAAACCCAGAAAATAGTGAGTGTTCATTATTACAGAAAATACATTTGTTCCTAGATGGAAAGATAGATCCAAAACTGTCAAGATTACCTTTTAAAGGAGAGCTGAAATCTAGATCCACTTTAAATGGATCATTCCCAGTTTTTAATATATTTCCATCTTATTTAAAAATAAAATGCTTTGCAGACAACCATGCGTCATATTGGTTCTATGGCAGTTAGAAACCCAGTTTAAAGTCATTAGTAGCTTTCCTGAGAGTAGGATTAATTATGGCACATAAGACATGCCATATGAAGGTTTTCAGCAAATCCAGGTGACTCTGGTCAGGTGACACTGACTAAAGAAGGCTGAGATATAAAATGATGGAAAGTAAAGGAAGCTGAAGTCAGACTGGCAGGAACTAATATTTGCTAGTTAACTTCCTCTGAGTGGTAGCGCTCTCACTTTTCTCAGTTTTATAAATGACTATAAATAATAAAAAAATAAAACCAAATTAGTATTCCAATGGATTCCATTGTTAAAAGTAGCACAAAGAGTTGAAAATATACATATGCACATAGGAACAAAACTTAACAATCATAACAGAAATTCAATCAACTCACCATGTGGGAATCATAAAAAAAAAAAAAAAAACTTTCCCTAAAATTTAGTCATCTTTGTAACTAATTACCAAAATGGTAATTAATGATTTCTTAAGAGTAAATACTAAACAAGATTGTTTTATAAGTACAATAAGAATTTTGAGAGACAGTGACTTGTGTATATAGCCTGACTTCTTTAACTGTTTATTGAAACATGATGGTACTGATGACTGATCTGAAAGTTCTTAAAAGTCACAATTACAAATAGTAAACAACATATCCAACAGTAGTGCTATTAAAATTAAACCTACCCAGTAAATCAGTTCTTGAAATAGTGTTGCAGTAGAGGGAGACAGGGAGGAAGGAGAAAAGATACAGAGACATCCCTCCAAATTTCAATATTCATAAATGCTTCTTTATTGGGAATATCTTATTCTCAAAACAGTCTTTTTCCCTGTGTACACTCTGGAAAGGGTATTGGTGAGCCCAAACTGAGATAAACTAAAGCAAGAGCAGAAATCCTCAGACTATCCAGACTTCTTGGTGATTATGAATGATTATACGAAGAACACTAGATCACTGTAAGTCTTTCCAACACATCAGATAGAGCCATGACAAGAGGTACAGGAAGAAAATCTCTAAGTGAAAATTCTAGATCTCTATATTTAGTACACCTGTGTGTTTCAGGGTCATCAAAACTAATAAACAAGAGTCATGGGGAATGGGAAGAGAATCAAGAAGCCAAACCTCACCTTCCTGTGAGCCAACTGGTGCACAAGAAAAGCCCCACCACCAGCACCACGAGCAACTGGCAGATCCAGAGGACCAAAGGGTGAGATGATAGCAACTGAAGTGAATGGAAGAGCTTGATGCTTGTATTGTTTGATTGACTTCACAGCCCTGGTGCTGATGGTCTGGGCATGTATTTGGAGGATGGCAGTGTGCATTATAGCAACTGTGAGGGATTCCTTCTGTCTTGTTTTGAAATCCAATGTCTTGCTAAATTTTACTCTTTTGTTTTATTCCTGTATCTGGTAATCTAAGCAACTATTTTGAAGATAACAATATGCAATATAACAATCACTGTTAAATTCCTATTATCTTGTTTTGAAAATATATATAGCTATTGTTGCTTGTTGCTGTTGTCATTTTGTTTTCTTTTTTTTTTTTTTTTTTTTTTGGTTTGTTTGCTCCTTGATTTTTCTGTTTTTTCTTTTTTCTCTTTAAAATAAAAAGAAAAGAGAAAAAGAAGAAACAAGTACATAATGGCAGAATTTCATGGAAAATGTGAAAAAAAGACTACAGATAAAGGATTCAAAACAGCAAGAAAACTACAAGTCACTTAAGGAGAAACGTTAAATTTATTCAAGTTTCAAAATACAATAAGTACACAGAGGGGCCTTCTGAAATTCATAGGAAGTTTTGGAATCACCGTTTCTCTACAGCTGAATCTCTTCTGCTTTTGGGCACGAGTGTTGGCCTTCCTGCTATATTTTAAGTGTATTTTTACACATCTGCTTCCATTACAGGGCCATCTGTGGCCTTCTCACTTCCTTCCAACTATACACTCCCACTATCCAGGAGTATCTCCTTCCTCTTGGGATGGAAACTGACAGCTCAGGTGGAAGGGACAGCCATGATGTCTATGTACAGAGTCTCTGCTGCTTTATAAAACTGATCAGAATGGCACAGTCAGTTTCACTCACAGCAGGTGAAAGCATGAGAAATACTCTTATGTAAGAGTCTGGCACTGTTCTTCCAGGACTGAATTTACAATGGATCTCATTTAAGAAAGAAATCACACACACACACACACACACACACACACACACACACACACACCCTCCTGGAATGTACCTCAGGACAGACATATTATAATTTGCTTCCCTTAACATGCAATACAGTAAAGAACAGTGTATGTCCAACAGTAGGCTATAATTTTATTGATAAAGGGATGACATTATAAAATCGGTAAGGGCAAAGAGCAAGTGATTTGCTCCTGTCACTATAAATCCAATACAAAATTACAGCTTTCATTTAGAAGTCTTTTTGTAAGACTTTTCAACATTCAGGATGCATAGTTATCAATACCTGTATTTGGGCCATGATGATGATGATGAGAAAAAAGAACAAAACATCAAGCCAAGTCCTACAGGGAAAATAAACTGCAAATCTTTCAATTGCACAAAGACAACTAATTTGGAAAAATTCTATACAAATTGTGAGATATATGGCAAGCATATGCCCATTTCATAAATATTTCTACAAGTATTCATTCACATATACTATGTGCTCAATATATAAGATGCAGAAGTACAGTATCTCAGATACAGAACTTAATTCACAAAATCAAGTGTAGGTCTTTTATACTGGATATTACAAATGAGTTTACATAAACCCCCGGGCAGCTTGTGCATGAAAGGCAGGGGTAAGGAGAAGAGTACCTCTTTATTTTTAAGTCAATGTGCTCAAATGTCACATAAACTCAAAAGGCATTTTGTGACCTCATTTAGATAGCACAAATTTAGATAAGGAGTTTATAATCCCTCCGAAGCCACCAATCCATGCACTTTCACAGCATCAGAAGATTTTCATGTGGTCTGAGGAACACATGGAAATACGTGAGGGTCAGGGAAGTTCTACTACTCTTAAGAGAGGGCTTGCCAATTGAAAAACAAAAGCTTTTCTGCCTGTCTGTGGTCAATATACTTAATCCCTAAGCCCTAAGAAGCTGAGCTTTCAAAATCCAGCCCATTTTAGCCGTTTACATTGCCAGTGGAAGGTCCTGGACAGAACAAATATGTGCAGAAAAGTAATCTTTAAGCAGATATGCACTCCTTGGGAAAAGGAGTAGAGATAATAGGGTAGGTACAAGTGGTCCACCTAGGGAAGCACTCAATAGTAGAAAAAATGTAACTAAGAAGATCACAGTTATTGATTACAATTAAATGCTGATCTATGAGTCATGGAACCTGAATGGTAACCAAGCTCTAAAACTAACAATGGTATGATTTCAACAAGATATTTAATTTCTTCAGCTCTATGCTTTTTATGCTTTAACACCAAAGTAATGTTCTTTAGATCAGCTTTCTATCTGAAGACTCTATTTTCACTTGTTTTTATTATATAACATTTGTAGAATTTCCAGTGAAAGTGTCTTATTTGTATTAAAATTCTGTCAATTTACCTATAGTTTCAGAATGCTGCATGACTTTCCTGCCATTCAGGCTAGTAGTGTCTACCATAGTTGCAAAGCCTTCTGTAGGTAAATTTACAACCTGATTTTTATGTAGGATTCACTGAGCTTGCATTATTATTAAGCTCAGATTTAATACATGAAGATTAGCTTTATTAACATTTCTGCTTAACAACAACGAAAGAATCTCTCCTTGAATCTTCAAAAAAGGAAGGCTGGATCTTCTCCAGAACTGACAAAGTAGACTACAAAACATTTATACTCTTAGTTAATAATAAGTATCAGCTGGCTAAGATTAAAGACTATGAGAGTTTTAGCTCTGTTTGAAATACTAAGACTTTTTAAAGCTTTTTTGGGGGGGGGGTGGATAGGAAATATGCAAAAGATGGGGAAAAGCTTAGATTTTTAAAAATATGCCTGTTTATTCTCTATGTAAATATAATGCCTTGGAATATTCCTACAGAATGTTAAACATTTGGAGCAAGCAATCAACAAGAACACATTGGTTACTGTCTGACACCAGGCTAAATCCAAATTCAACAATCTAAATTCAGTGAACACCAGCACTGTGACACACTATAGACACAAAAGTAACACTCCTATCTTTCCCCATGATCATATTTTACTTTACTTTTTGATGTGTTTGTATAGCTGACTCTAAAGTTTTTCCTAGAAACAGGTTTAGATCTCTTGGAATGGTCTGGTCCAAAGCTGACTTGAAAGCAATCCTATGCTCACATAATCTCCATTAAGCCTCTGAAAACATCACTAACCAACATAGTACAAGACCATCAACATTCCACCAATGACTCATGTCTTTTGAACGTGCTTAGAGTATGTGACTACTGGAATTCTATCAGACTGCATTAGTCCTTCCACTGATATATAAATCTGATTTTCCGTTAATAATATTTACTATACTTACAAACAACATAACCAGGTCCCAGAATGTAATATATGAAATTACTTTAACTACCAAGGAAAAACAGCAAACCCTATGAACCACATGTTAAATAAAAATGAAATATCCTTTCAAGTGAAATGTGTGGAGAATTTTTAATAGTGTAAAAATGTTTACATTAATTTGACTTGGACTGCAGGCTACAGCAGCACATTTTGTATAGTTTGTGGTTTTTGACTTATTAATGGATAATATTTAGCTCAAAGTTCTAAAAACCTCCAAACACTTAAATTACCTAAGTTTGGGATGAATGGAAATGGAGGCTCATACAGAAAGGGCTATAAAAGAAAAGGAAGCACCTTTATAAAAAGCTATTGTACCTGATAGTCTCCATGCAAGACAGTTGAAATGTGAGCTTCAGTATTCAAAATAGAAAGGATACAATCATATGTCTGGTTAACTTACAGGAAATAGTTCCAGAGACAATTTTACACTAACTACAGTGATTTGGGCAATTTTTTAAAATAATACCAGCCAATTTCTCTCCATTATACTCTGCTGGCAGAAAATAAAACATTTTTCTTTGAAATGATTGCCTTTGGTTTTGTTAAATCATGCATTCTGTCAACATGTGGTCACCATTTTTACATGATCTTTCTGCTTCTCCAGAAAAGAATGAATTCACAGTCTGAACCCTGATATAAATATGTAATCTTGCAACAGTTAAGGTTTCTTCTATTACTGCAAAATGAAGAGATAAGAAATGGACTTGGTATCAAAGAAATGAAATCCCCCCCAAAAAATAAGCAGCAAAAGAAGGTGATGATGACCAAATAAGTATAAAGCTCATATTTCTACATGTACTGCAGAGTCTCATAAAGAAAATTTCCAGGCTGATCATTTTTCTTACTGTAACACAAAGGGATCATGTGAAGCTCATCATTTCCAAATACTAATATTTGAAAACACATCTAAAAATTCTATTTATGCCAAGAGATATGTTCTAGAAACTCTGCTGCTGGTAGCAAAATGTTAAGAGACACTGAGGACATAACATAATCTTAAAGTGAAACAGAGCTTATCTTGTCATTAAATACTTTTCAGTTATAATTATAAAATTCCTAGGCCATAATTGCTTCTACTCACTTTGTCACTCTGTAGGGTGAAGATCCTAGTCTTCATTTTTCAGTCTGTCCATTTTTAAAGCTATTTTTGCAAGAAAAGTATAGGTATTTGTTTTGCTTCTCCCCTCTGAGACTTTCTTTGGTGACATAGCATGAAAATACCTCTTTCTGAGATAATCACTGTAACGTTGATTTGCTGCATAGCTGGGTTTTCCATGAGTGGCTCTCTGAAAGCATCCTGGGCAGTGTTGGTTTAACTCCACAAAGTAGCTTAGGCATATATTGCATCTCAAACTAATTTCTTGCAAAAAGTACAATGTTAAGTCTAAGTAAAACAACTGAGAAACTTTAAAAGAGTAAAGAAAGGGGAAAACAGAGTAAGAGAAAAAAAGAAAATGTATATATGAATCTTGAATTGGATGAAAATACAAAGAGCCAAAACAAAGTGAGAATATATATATATAAAACACAAACAATGTTCATTATACCATCTTCTAAAATGAAGATCTTAAACAATGATGGTAAATCTTTTAGAGATCAAGTGCTCAAACTGCAACCCCAAGCCCACTTATTTGTCAAAGACTGTCAATACTGCAATTAAACCTGAATATCTGATGGTCAGCTGCTGGGTGACTTGCCTGAATGTCAACAGAGAGAGTTATGTGTGTCACTGTGGCATTAATGCCATAGGTTTGCCACCACTGCCACAAAGGGAGTAATAACAACTTAATCAGATTCAGAATATGTGTCATAAAGGTGTAGATGTGGGGATAGTCATTGGTTCCCTGCCTTGAATAGATAAGCAATTTAAAAGGTAAATTGCAGACAGTATTACAATAAAGGAAGTGTTACCATGGAGTAACAGACAGAGCACATATGAAGGTGTATCTCAGGGTAGGTGATACTCTGCTTATGATAATCCTGCAAATGTTTTAAAAAATACCAGGAAGGGGATCAAGAGATGGGGGTAGAGGATAAAGAAAGGAATTAAGATGTGTCACGTACGTATACCAACTTCCCACAAGGAATGTAACATTATGTACTACACACATATACTAATAAAAAGAAGAGTGTAATTGCCATGCAAAGTAGATATTCATGCAAAGTCTATGTCAATGTACAATCTCAAATTAGAACACAATTGTCTCTTTCAACTAATCAGAATAATTTTTGTACTCATGATTTCTTGGTGGTGGGGAGTGACACAAGGAAATCACACCCAAAAAAGCTAATGATAAGAAATGATTTTTGTTTTTATATCATGCCAATTACAATACATTGGAAGTTTTACAAAGTTGGATACACATTCACCCCACTCCCTGTATTATGTATATTTCCATTCTATAATGAATGAGTTGGTTTATCAGGAGAAAATGACCTCAGTGTGCCAAAAATCTAAATACTGAAGGCCAGAACCTGCATCCCTCAGGCCCCCACACCAAAGTATGAGAAAGTGCGGACTTCTATAAAGCAGCATAATATATAGAGAAGGTACTTGGAAACAGAACTTCAGAGGATGCCTTCCCTGGGCTTCAGGTTTTCAACTTGCAAGGTGGAGAAGGGCAGCTACTGAAAGTGTCTAAAGTCTCTCATCAATAATGAAATTCCTTCCTTTTGTCCCAAAAACTTCATCAAGGAAATTATCAGAAAAAAGTCTCATCTATCTTAAGATGAATTAAAATACAAGTGTGTAGAGGACTCTGTTTTCCAATTGGCCACCTAATGACAATGCATGTCACAAGCTCACAGGCACCACCAGTCAATCCCTAAGGAGTGTTTTCAGAGGCTGGAGGTATCACTGGGCACATTTTGCAAAGATCGCATTTCAGCCTCTATTCAAATTGTCAGTGTCCAGTCTCCTTCATTTGCTTGAACTCAAAGCATCTGCTAAAGGCTGCCTGGTTCAAGAGAATGTGTCTCAATCATCAGACTAGTTGTCTGGTACATTTTGAAAAATGTTTTCTAAATTTAATGAAACTAGAGTCCATTTCTTCTACTTCTTATTTAAAAAAAAAAAAACAGCTAAATTGAGCATTTAGTATTTTCTTCACACTATACTAATGAATTGCTTCTATGTCTTCTCTTTTTTTTTTTTTTTTTTTTTGTTGTTGTTGTTGTTATTGTTGTTTGTTTGTTTTTTGGTACCAGGGATTGAACTCATGAACTTGTGCTTGCCAGGCAAGAGCTTGTGCTGTTGATCTAAACTCCCAGCCCTTGTCTTCTCTTAATAAATCAATAAATAACTTAAAGGTTACACATTCACAGATGAGAGCAGAGAAGTTGAAAGTAGTCATATAATTTATCAAAAGTCTTCCAGCAGGTCATTTGCAGAGCCAGGTGTAAAATCTAAATAGATCTACATATAAAGTTCACATGTTCAACCACATAGTAAATGTGCAGGAACTGAGTGACAGACAAAAGGATGCAATAAGTTCTTACTATTGGTAGCATAGTGAGGTGACTTCTAAAAACACGAATTACTACTCAAAATAGTAACAGTAAGCAAATTGGTGGCCCTCTTAAGATTATGGCATTTGATTTTGGGACCTAGGATTGTGGGGGTAAACTTGAGAAGTCTTATTTTTAAAAATTTATGAGGTTAGCCTACATAAATTAGGAAATAAAATAATATGGTTACTTTGTGGAACCATCTGCCACTCTCATAAGCATCTCTAGGAAAAGAATTGAGCATACTGGTAGTTTTGCTATCGAGTTAATTGAAGGCTTCCTAAGAATAATTTCAATTCAGTGTTTTAGAGTAAAATTCTGCTTTATGATCCACATTTTACATCGTATTTCCAAAAACCAGAGGAAGCTAGAGGTTTGACTGGCATTTGAGATCATGTAGTTTAAAACATGATACAGTTATTTTCTGCTATTCATCTAGTACTGATCCCAAGGGCCATGCAAGTGTGGTTTCCTGAGTACTGTGTAGGGATAACCTGGGATGCAGAATGGAGGAGTGGGCCCAAGAATTTTCACCTTTTATCTTTCTGGTTATCCCAGTTTGGCACCAAGTTCTAACCAAGTTCCGACTACCTTATTTATATAATAAAATGGCTAAATGCTCTGCAACAGATGTTGCAAATTTTAATATTTAATATTTACTTTATTTGATAATAAAGTAAAAATCATATAGGATATGACTTTTAATTAGTATTTCTTCCCAGCATTTCATCCATCGGACATCATACCACCTTATGATTTTGGTTAATACAGGCCTTTTGAAAAAGCAGCTCCTCGGACAGACCTCCATCCGGAGTGGCAATTTTCCTCCTCAGACCCAGGACATGCATACTATTAAGAGAGTTCCTCAGCTATTCTCTCTTTGTATCCGAACCCTGAAATCTGAAAAGTGCACTGCTTTTTTTATATGTCATTTCAACCACTTAAAAATAGAATTAAAAGACTTGGTAATATTCTGAATATATTATGCAACTTGTGGAAAGACAACAAAGAATTTGGTGGAAAAAAATCCTTAAGTATCTATTATTATCATAACAAAAATAGCATTGCTGGTTATTAGCAAGAGAGGACAGGAAGAGAACAGAGTAATTATAAAAGCTATAATTTGGCCTCTACAACAGAACACCCCTCTTCAGACTAAGAAAGGGCCCCATAATGATGGGCTCTAAAAGAGAGTACCACAAATACAAGGTTGTATTTTCTAGGAAGGTTGGGGAATGAGGACAGGATGCCAGATTCACATTCAAAATCCAAAGAATAACGTGAAGGCTACAGCCCCCTACATGCAAGACAGACATCTGTTCCATTTGTGTCTCTCAGCTGTGTTACCTGGTAAGTCCAGGAAGGCATGTGGAGGATGTGGCATTGAAGTCTATCACAAGAAAAATTAAAATGTACATGTTCTCCATTTTCCTCACATTCTTTCCACTCCCTTGTTAATGAAACAGCAACCCGTATGGAAAAACAACCAATGAAATAGTTAAGCATTTAATTCAGTGTAAGAAACTCCAATCATTTTATGGACTTAATAATTTTAACTTAAATCATGGAAAACAAAGGCAAATGCAAAACCAAAACCCTTTCAGTCTCTAATCTTTCTATCCCCAGAAGGGATCATTGTGAATTGTTTCTTGTGTACATTCCCAAAAGGGATATACATATATATATTCAAAAGTACCTTCAGCTAAAACATCACCTTAGTTACATGAATGAAATAATTCTCTCGAAACTGTTTTGAAAACTGTAAATACAAACTGGGTGTAATGGCTCTCGCTTGTAATCCCAGCACTCAGGAGGCTGAGGCAGGTCAATCTGGGCTGCAAAGTGGGCCGAAGGCCAGCCCAAACTGCATAACAAGACCCTGTTTCAAAATACACGTCTTCTACTTCTGGCCACATCAGCATATACAAAACTGCCCCAATCTATTTAAACATTAGCCAACATTTCACTGGATACATGTAATAATTTATTTTTTCAGTTACCTAGGGAAAATACTTTAAGGTATTTTTCAATTTTTATATTAAAACTACATTGAAATTATTTCTACATAGTTTTATGCTGTACTACAGAATTTCATTAGTAGAGATAGAACTGTGGAGTAAAAAATAAATACATAAACAGGCAAAGGTGAAAAAATAAGCCCAAGTAGAGTCAACTTTTAAAAACAGAAAAAGACATGTTCTCAATCATTTGTGAAAAAGACATGTTTAATCTGGGTATTTGACAGTGACCAAAACAATATAGGCTGGAGATTTGAGGGAGTAATGGGTGGGGAGGGAGAGAGAAGGTTAAAGAAGAGAAAGAGGAGGAAGGGGAGGGTGAGGGGAAGGAAAGCTTCAACTGTATTACATTTTGCTTGTTTTTATATTATAAGAGAATCCCACACATTAATCCTAGTATTTTTAAATCATGTAGATTTGTAACACTCCTCAACATATTTAGATCAATAAATTAATATTAATACTAATAAACATATTTCCAAAATGACCTTATATTCCAGAATCCTGGCATCCCCCACCACTTTTCCACAAAGTACAGAAAACATTTGTTGTTTTCACTTATTTAGCCTACAGCTATCAGCCCATATCAGACTTCTTTATGAAGTCATATTATGGGCACAAAAGACACATACTTAATTACATATCATCCCTTTTGCTTTCTCAGGTACTTACATTCTTAGCTGCAGCATGATCATTTCTGTTCCCCTAGTGCTTCCTCATGCAGGGTGTACAATCCAGGCAACAAAGGCTACCAGGAAGCTTTCCCAGCAGCCACTCAGGTAGAATGTGTGCTGTATCCCCAAATGCCTAGTACACAATGCATGATTTTTAAACCTCTCATCTACAGTGTATGAAACAGTTCCTGAAAATACAGGGCAACATTTAAACACCATGTCTTTGAATACAATCTGCCAAAAATGCTCTCTTCTGTAAACTTTTGGCACCAACAAGGCAGAATGCAATATCCTTTACATTTAGCTGCCAAAGACATGCATCTAGATCCAAAAGGATGAAGCCAGGTAAATTGTCTAGGCCCATGACCTAACATTCTCCTTGGCATAAATGGATTCATTCTTCAACCTTCCAATAGGGGTTGCCAATTGGAAAGGTAATACATAAATTATTCTACAACCCAGTGAGTCAGATAAACAACCTCTAGTACTTAAAAATCGGTTTTCTCATTCTTTAAATTTTAAGGCCTACAAATAAAGGCTATTAGGAAACTATCACAGTGAAATGTTCTCTGAAAAATGATCACTAACTCTTACTAAAAACAGATTAAGTCAAAGACAAAAAAAAGCAAAATTATCCCTAAATATCTATATTTTTCAATCAGGTATGATGAATGTTTCCGTCACAATTCACAGTAAGTCCATAAAGACATGGAGGATTATTCATTTATTATCTCCAGAAGACAATTTAGAAATGATAGCCATCAGCTATCTCAATGTCAAAAGTTTTATTATGATATTATAAAATTACCCAAAGACAGTCTTTCTCTACAACACTCCTGCATTCTGTAGAAGCAGGAAGTGCTAGCAAGATTCAAGAGTCAATTAGTCTGACGTATGTAATGCATACTGAGCGTCTTCTATACAATGAAACTGTAGGAGGCACCGGGGATGCAAAGCCGTGTGTACAGTTTATAATCTGGTAGGAAATAAAAGACAATTACACAAATAAATGTTGCAATATAGAACTGGGTGAGCACTGCAAGAGAGGCACAAACCAATCACTCAAGATGAACATTTGTGTCTTCAAATGACAGGACTCCAATTCTCCTTAATAGTCCCTCTCCTCATTCAAGCATTCATTTATCCATTCAAAAGAAAAAAAAAGCCACTATTATCCAGCTCAGTGCTAAAAACAACAAATATAATGAGACGCAGAAGAGACAGAGGCCTTGCCCTCCTGAAATCTTCCTTTTTCTGGCAGAGATAGCATTAAATAATGACACAATAAGAGAAATAATAATGCTACTAATAATAATCACACCTGACAGTTATTCAGTGCTTGCTATATGTCAGTATAAACCAAAATGCTTAACATGTATTATGTTGCTAATCCTCACAACATTATGAGGCAAGGAAGCCTGAATTGAAGTTGATATGGTCTATGATATCAGATTGCCCGGATCTGAGTTCTGACACCATCGCTTGTTAAGTATGTAACCTTGGGGCGATTTACTTAACCTCTCTGTGCCTCAGCTTTCCATTTGTAAAATGGAATTAACACCTGCGAAGTTTAAGATGCTGCTGAAAGCAAGGCAAACACTAATTTCAGAGATAATGTAAATGTATGTTAAGCTGTACTGAATAAGGTAACAATATGAAGTATCAACACATCACATTTGGCCATCATGATGATTAAAAAGAATACATAGAACCCAGCATAAGTTGTCAAAAAGTGTGTCATTTCTTTAATTATCCCCACGTGAAATAAAATTTACCATAAATTTAAGTGATATTTTAAACAGCCCGTGACAATGAAATTTTTTTAGAAAAAGAGTCTCAGATGAGTTTCCAAAAGGACCACTGAAGTATCATAATGTTTGGGTTAGAAGGTGAAGAAAAAAGTTTAAGAATTACCTAAAGCTGGGGAGAGTAACAGTGCAGATTAAAAGGAGACTGCATGAGAACCCATAGATATGAAGAGCAAGGTGCACACAAACATGAGAAAGAGGTCAGAGCATCTCCAGAACAGAGAGCAAATCTGGAGCAACAAGATGCCTGGAGGCCAAGTGCTAGAAGAAAGACCCTGCAGTGCCTTAGAGATCAACCTGAGAGAGGGCAAACTTTATCCCAACAGTAGTGAGAAGCCCTGCAGCCTCAAGTATCTAGATTATATTCTTAAAGATTAGTTTCAAGACTATTGTGGGAATCCCGGAATGTAATTAAGGATGCTTGTTTAGACTGGAGGAGGAATTTTCAACCTTTACTCTACTCTCACATGGAGTCATATACGTCTTTGTTGTGAAGTCTGTTCTATGCACTTCAAGTTTACTATCATCGCTGGCTTCTCCCCAATAGAGGCCATCAGTAACACCCTGCTGTAAAAATGCCTGTAGACATTGTTAAATATTTCTTCTGGAGACAAAATCAACCTACTTGAGAACCACTGAACTAGGGTATTATCAGGGGAGCTGAAAATAGGGGTTCTAAAAACACTAAAGGAAAAACTCAAAAGGCTTGCTGAACTAGCGAGAGGACAAAATCAAAGATATGACACTACCTAGGGCCTCGGACTACACAGCTGAGTAGGGGCTGATGTCACACAGTCAGAGGAGACTTTAGAGGCAGATCAGATTTGACTGGTCCTGTAATCAGAAACATACATTGATATTCAGATGTGGCTCAGGAAGGAAATCTGGTGGAGGTAGAATATGTGAGTCATCAGCATAGAGATAATAATTGAGGACAGGTAAAAAAACAATTAAATTGCATTATTTCATTGTTGGAGACCAGACATCTCTACAAGAAAATCATCATAACCCTTCAATGCTGCAAAATAATGATTTTCAAAATTATTTCTCTCCTTCCAACCAGACAGCTCTCCAGGTACAAGGCACAACCAGAGTGTACTTATACTGGAGAGACAGAGTTAAACAAAATGTAACTTAAAAGTGCGTATGGCTCACACCAATCAAGGATGCTTTTTTAAAGGCTTAATTTGCAAAGCAAAGTTAAAAATGAAGATCAAGAGTGACTGAGGCGGGGGTGTCTACTTGTCTTTTCACAGAAATCACTGAACTCCTATCCTAGCATCTTGAATTATATTCTGATTGCAACTACCTTGCCTCAGACCCAAGCATTTCTCATCAGAGCTCAGATTCACTTGATTTCTTCTCTAGTGGTGTATGATAAACATAAGAAAGTTCAATTCTTAATCACTTCAGACCTCTAGAATTTTTGAAGACAGAGTCTATGACCTTGGGGATTGCCCGCTGGAAGAAAAAAAAAATAGTTCAGTTCTATTATTTAGCTCCCAGAGTCTTAACCTTTACTCACAGTGTCCCTCAGTGCCAAAGGAGCCGAAAAGAACATCTGCTGTTCCCAAGTGGCTTTCTTCCAAAGATTTTCCATGGCCAGCGGAACAACAAAGGTCCAACAAGATCTTCATATGAAAGAGACACAGTGTGCTCCTGAAACTTCCCAAGAAATTCTCCATTTATTCAAGAACACATTTACCCTATTTTAAACAAAATTATTTTGCACAAGAATCCTTACCATTCTTCCTGTGTAATACCTAAAGACAAAACCGGATTAACTCCAAACTGAATATAAATAAGTGAGGAAAATGATATCTGATAGGCTACAGTATGGAAAGTATGATTCATTTCCTCATTATGTGGGTAAGTGCATCTTGTAGAAACCTGAACTACTTAGACTTTAAAACTACAGTAATTTTCGTTATGTGAACATCAGCAGAGATAACACAAAATACGCCTATGTGAGATATTTGTTAAAGTTACAAACAATCTGACTTTCTGGAGCAGGGGCAGCAGATAACACCATCAGTATGGGATTAGAAAAGATGTTTTTATACTGCGGCAGGAACGGGGACTTAGTTTCCTTTGCTATTTCAAAATGTCTTTTTCTTTCAGTTTTTTTTTTTCCTGGTAGCATAGAAGTATTACTAAAAATAAAAGGCTAACATCATCTTAATTGGCTAAAATATCTAAGAATAGTCATGTTAGAGAAGAGGGGATAGGGAAGATCATCGTAGAGAGATTTCTCATTTCATTCATTCATCCCTTCATTTATTCCAATAGCACCCAAATGTCAGCTATATGGAAGTCACAAAGCATTCAAGGATTATTAAGACATGAGTTTAAAAACATTACTGACCAGTAAAAAGAGATGGATGGGTAAGATTTTCCTCTAGGACTCAGACTATCTACTGGCCTTCTCCATTTTCAATCACACAACTAACTCAAATACAAAACTCACAACTTGATCTTCCTATGAAGACTTGACTTTCCTCAGAGATGTCTCTTCCAATTAAACAGCATCACCCACTGCCTACATCAGAACTCTGGGCAGTATCTCACATTCTGTATTTCTTTTTTCCCTGCTATTCTCAGATACCAACTCATTCACAAATTCTCTCATCCTTCTTAAGAATTTCTACAATCAATTTCCATTTGTGCTACCACATCCCCTAAGCTACTATCATCTTTTCAGAACTACTATGGTAAAAGCCCAACTCCTTTCACTGTATTCCCCTTGCATTTTTCCTTTTCTTCTCTTTTCCCATCACTACAATCAGAGCAATCTTTTATAGGATAGTATTGGCAGGTCTGCCCCCTACCTAGACATGTACATGGCTGCCATTGGCCTTTACCGTAAGTTCACCAAAGTGTGCTAAAGGCCTTATAAACAAACAAAAAAAAAAAAAGAAAGAAAGAAAGAAAAGAAAATCGCTGCCATCTTTTTCATTCTAGTCCATGATTTACACTCCAATCATACCTGAAAAGACCAGTTAACTTCTCTTTAATACTAGTGCCCAGAATCACCCACCTTTACTGCTTCCTCCATTCTGAAAATAAAACCACCCTATGCTTCTGATCTCCCCTCAGCATTGCTTCCTCTGGAAATCAAGTCAAATCTCCTCACACTGTGGCATCCTGTCACTCCCAACATAAGTATCTGTCAAGCTGTGCTGCTCATTTAACTTTGTTCCTGATTGCAGAACAAACTTCTCGATGAGAGGAACAACAGCTCAGGATACCACAATGTGAGAAATGAGACACAATGGACAATTCTACTTTTGAACAGATCAAAGAGGGCTTCATCAGATAAAGGATCCTCAGACAACTGATTAAAATGAGAGTGCTCAGGTCTGATGGCAATATAAAGGTGGGTGAGCTGGAGTAAATGGACCTTCAGGAGGAAAGTGCAAATCCATAAAGCAGCATGGCAGTTTATAAGAGTCATCGATGTGGCCTGAAGATGGGCCAAGGAGAGGAAGCAAATAATGGGCTGTAGGCTCAGCAAGGATCATACCATGGAATTTGTTTAAATCTCATCCAAGAAGGTAGGTCTTTCTATTTAGTAATTAAGAGTCTTCAAAGGATCATCAGTGTTAGAGTAAATATAATTTTACTCCATGAGAGAAAAATCATTATGGATTCGATGAAGAGTGCGACTCGATTACCAGGTAAGCAAAGAAGAGAAATTCTGAATAGGAAATAGCACGAACTCTAATGAGGGAGAAGCAGGCATGATAAAGAGTACCTACACAAGACAGCCTGTGAGTTAAACCTTGCATTTAGGTGAACTGGCACTGAGAGCACAGAGAGAGAAGGAAAACACCAAGAACAAATTTGTCAATACATCAAAAATCAAACGCGGTCAACAAAAGACAAGGCATACATGCAATTTAAAGTTATAAACTTAAGTCCAGCCTGGGCAACTTAGTGACTTATCAGGACCATTTTTCAAAACAAAAACTGCTAGGAAGAAGCTTAGTGCGAAAATCCTGGGTTCAAACTCTACTCGGGGTGGGGTTAATACACAAAGAAGAGGGTCATGAAAGTCAAAGGAAGAAATATATACAGTGGTGCCTCAGTTCACAGACTTAATTTGTTCCATGATTTTGGAAAACATTCTACATTTGTATTTGTGTGGGGAAAATGTCCATGGTTCTGTTTGTGACCCAAAGCAGAGTTTGCAAACAACAAAAATTTGCAAAATATTTTTGTTTGTGAACCAAATTGTTCACAGACAAACGTGTTGGTGAACCAAGGTTCCACTGTATTCTCAAGCGAAAAGAATTGCTTATCCAGAAGTCAAAGTGAATACAGCCAGAAGAATTTCCCAGCAGGCAGAGAAAAGAAGGCAGTGGGAATGAAGAGCTAGATTCTACAGAGAAAAGGGCATTCTCAGCATTCAGTGTTGTCCTGCGAAACTAGGCTGCAAAAGAAAGGGGGAAAATAGCTAAAAGGTAAAAAGAGACTGTTCTAATGGTGAGAAGGTTTGAGCAAGCTTATATGCTGGTGTAAAAGAGTAGAGAATAAAAACAACTGCTGGACATGACCAGACTCCCATGTAGACAATCACAATCAAGCATAAAATTTTTTAGTCTGTAGTAAAAAAAAAAAAAAAAAAAAAAAATTCAAAATGATTACACCTTTAATATACTCAAAGTTTAATTTAAAGGAAGAAAAATTAAATATGATTGAAATAATAAAAGTATCCTGAAACAGAAGGCAATTATCATCTAGTAATACGACTACACATCTATGCATTTTACTGTGGCATTTACCTTGCTTGTTATCATCTTAAAGTTTTCTATTAATTGAAATGATGCCATTTATTTAAGCCACCTATAATATAAGTTCTGCTATGAAATTGCTTCATTTGGTGTAACTGAAGCAACAGCATGAAAAAGAAAGGCACCAGTTAGGTAATTAGAGTAAAGTACTGAAAATTCCAAATACATACTTACTACTATAAAAACATATCCAGGAAAAACATAAAATGTATATTTAAAAAGTAAACTGGAACAAATTTTAGATCTAAAACCACACAATTGCCATCTTCTAAAAATAGTGTTATTTATTCATTTAATCAGTCTTTCACTTATTGCTTATTGATCATTTATTATGTGATTACTTATTGAATGTACTCTATATATTCCTGTATCTGGAGGAAGAGAGACACATATCTGTTTTCTGTTGTTTTATTTTGTTGTGTTTTGTTTGGTTTTTGTCAGGGTGTCACTGTGAAGTTCAAGATGGATTTGAACTTACTATGTACCCCAAGTTGGCCTTGAACTCACAGTAATCCTCCTCCCTCAGCCTTCAGAATGCTGGTATTATAGATGTACACCATCATGCCTGGCTAAGAGAGGAATATTTCAAAAAGATTCTTGTTCTTAAATAATGTACTACAATTTGGGGAGAAAATTCAGACACATGACAGCCAGAGAAAACCATTAAGAAGAAGGCAAGTTAAGATATTGTGCAGTTTATTGACTACAAGCATGTCAGAGAAGTAGCGGTGATTCATAGAGAAACAGCTTCTAAAAAGTTGTTTGCTTGCCATTTACATGCAGTTGAAATTGGCTGACAGAAAGTAGGAAGGCGCATATTGGTAAAGAGGAGGATTGAAGACAGACATTCATAAACCCATATGAAAACTATCCCATTTGTCACTTGAATCACTAATCACATTTTATAGCAGCCATTTAATTTTTTTCCACTGATATTAAATAAAAATGTTAACAAGTTACCAATTAGATAACATAAAAGCATTATTGGGTACAACCTCCCCAACTGCTGAATGGTTAAAAGATAAAATTTGAAATAACTAACAATTTCTTAGTCCCACTGCACAAATATGAAATCATGCAAATTTCTCCTTGAATCAAAAGACAGTAAATTATAAAACAGAAAGGGTATTTTTCCCATTACCACACCGTGTAAAATTTAGACATTCCCTTTTGCTTTTAAAGCCTGTTCCCTGTTTTTGCACCTATATAATCTGATTATATGATATCTTCTTATTCTTTTGGAACCCAGTCTTTATTGTTGATGATTTCAGTATTCAGGTGAATATAAATATCTTCTCCTTCCATGCTCTCCCTTCCACTTTTGCTTCCATAAATATGCACAACCGCACACCACTTGCATTATACATCTACTCCTTCATACTAATGACCTTATTTTCTTTAAGTATACCAAATTTCAGATTTATCTAATTTGGTTTCCCAAACTACAACATCCAATAATATCTCCTTCATTCATAAGAACATAAATGCCAGAGGATGTCAGCTAAAACACTGAAGTTGTGACATCAGAAAAGCTTTTTCCGGGGAGTACTCACTCTATTGATGCTTCTGGACAGTGAAAGGGTAGCAAAACACGATGCTCAAATAAGAACATTCCATTATTTTTTTACAGACCTGCTAAGTAGGACATGAAACTTTCCAGCCTTTATCCTGCAGCAGTGCTGGTGAACCTATGGCACACATGATGCAGCAGGTTGTTTGTTATCACTGAAACCCTAACACATTCACCACCACTGTCCTACAACCATGTGCTCTTATCCACTTCTCAGAGTATCAGCTCCCTTTCGTACCCACTTCTACCCTGCCCATAGAAAGCTATTTCCTATCTTTGAGAAGATGTGTCATTAATGACAAGGATTCACTGTAGCATTCATGAAGATAATGCTAACCCAAGTGAAATAGTGTTTCCCATTTTCTCTAAGCACAATTAACGCCTGACAGTTCCACTTTCACACAGTTCAGCCAGTCTGAGAGGGCTTTTTAAAAATCCAGTTCTCTTTATATAATGCACCACCAAAGTATGCTAAATCATCAAGAATTCTGTAACTTTAAATCATGCCAATCTTAGATTATGAAATGTCTTCAAAACTACTAAAGATTGCTTGATGATCTTTTTTCTATTTGTACATTTTAATTTCTCTGCTCATTTCTCTAAATCCTCAATGTGCAGGTTTTGATTTTTCTTTTAGATACCATCTTTGCCAATAAATTTTTCTCCAAATATTCTGCCACTTTTCTCTTTTTCTATATATTTTCCCTGTCTGCTTTGGTTGGAAACATTTCTGCCTCCTTAAAGGGCACTGTTAAAGCAACCAGCAAATGACATTTAATCAAATCTAAGAAATCATTAGCCACACCAATTTTATTCAGCTTTCACCCATAAGTTTCTTAAGCACTGCGTGCTACTCTGCACCTGTGCACCAGGGAAATGACTGCTCATTCCTCAGGCGTTAAGTTGACCTTCCAGGAGAGTTGACAATGATCATGCTTTCCCCTGAGATAGGGGACTATATTAAACACTGGCTCTTCCTCAGTCCTGACACTGTTACTTTAGCATCATGTTTTCTTTTTCTCTTGTCCTAGTCCACGTGACACATGGTGACTTTTTTCTAGATTATCAGTGACTGACCACAAGCTACACCCAGAAAGGTTTAAAGAATCAAATAGACAGTGACCACCCGAGAGTTGTAGTGCCAGCATTCCTGAGAGGCACCATTCTGTCATCACTGGGAGTAGGTGGCTATTTGCAAGTTTAATTCACATAATGTCCAACACAGGTAATTTTCCTGAATATAAGAAATCTTTGTATTGAAATGATTAATTTACTGAAGACTAATAACTTCATTTCTTCCAACTAGATAGAATAAGTTTCAAAGGTGTTCCTTTCCTCTTTCCAGAGACAGCAACACTATTAACTTACTGTCAGAACTTTTGGAGAATGTAGAAACAGAACATTAAGTTCTAAAGGGCTCTTCAGTTTTTTTAAAGTACTATCATCATTTCATACTCATTTATAAATGGTCTCTTCCTCGTGCCCATTTATTGCAACAAATTTATGGGACGCTAGGACCCAGCTCCACTCCTGATCTTGTTTGTGATTTCAATCATTGTTTGACAAAAATAGCCCATTCCATACTAGACGTTTAAAATTTTTACCAATTTTTCGCCACCTATCATATCTGCTTTCTTCCCAATATGTCTTCTTAGTTTTGATGTTGCCCAAATAAAAGATAATCCTTCTAGGAAACTTCCTTCACTGATTTAACTTATTTCTCAACACAAATTCAATCCCCAAATAGTTCCACCATACATCTTCTAATATACATGTGCAATTCTGCATGTTTATTATTTGGTTTTCTGTTTCATTTTCTTTTGGGAACAAACATATCATTCAAAACCTGCATAAGACTGAAGTAGAAATGATACATGCAAACAGAATGAAAAAGTTTAAACTCTTATATTCAAGTATTTATATGTCACATTTAGGACTCCCAAGCCATTAATGCCCTCTGTAGTAGAGTAAATGCAAGAACACTGCAATAAAAAAGTGCTTCTATGCACGTCAACTGACAGTTTTAAACAAGTGCAATTTAACTGTTAAAATAGGAAAAAAACCTAGTTCTAAGACTTCTTTATACAATCCATCCTACTCTTAAACCTGCAAATACCTCTGCTCATCTCTATCTAGGAAGGGCCTGCTGTTCAGGCAGTAGTATTATCCAGGATCAGTGACAGGGAAGGCTGAACATATGCCTAGCCAGCCAGCAATAAGAAAGACCTGAATAGTAAATGCTATAGATGCCACAACCCAACTGCCCTATCCCTAGTCTTTAAGAATTGTTCAGTGACAGGGAAAAACTGTATCTGCATCATTTTTCTTCCTTGACAATGTAATACTTCCCGGGATATGGAGGAAGCCCTTTTATCACTCTCCTAAGATTTACCAATTGATAGGAAGAGCAAAGTTTGTTACAAAACAGTACTTTTCTGTTGCAATTTATGAATAGCAGTTAGTAAAATGGAATTAGGCTGCACTGAATAAGTTGTTTGAACCATAAGTAAATACACAAAATATTTATTCACTCATATTAAAATAATTTTGAGCATCTCTTAAATGTCAGTCAGTTTATACTAACAAGCAAAACTCTTCTCTGTCCTTAAGAATAGTAATCAACTGAGGTGACTAGTGAACAGGAAATTGCATTTCAGAGTGACAGAGCCACAAACTGTTAAGTAGAAGGTGTGAAGGTAAAATTTAGGATTGGTTAATGAAGCCTTGGAAAACCTGGAAAGACTTTTTACTTGAATATGTTTTTTATTTTTAATTGACACAAAATTGTGCATATTTATGAATGTGTAGTGAGATTATGGTAAGATATCTTAATGGAAGTGTTACAGGAAGTGTTATAAGTAATCAGACAGGGCTAGGTCTTCCAAGAAGCCAGTACAAAAGCCCAGTATCTTACAATTATGGGGAGACAGAGACCTCCTGCTTTGGGCCAGGCCTCAGGACAAAAGATCAAGCAAATACACCCAAATTCTAAGGACTGATATTCCAAATAGCTCTCTATCACCCTGAGGAACCCAGGAGTCACCATCCCAACTCCCTACAGGAAGAGTCACTGACTTGCTTCCACTTTCATCCCAATTTAATCAATTTTACCTGAGCAATTAATCTTATTGGTTGACCATAGTTGTGTCCCCCATTATGCCTACCTTGCAAGATCTCATGTTTTCCCCACCTTGGACCTATCTCATCTCTTGGTTTTACTAGATAAAAGTCCCAGGACAAGACAGAATGTTTTACAATCCACTGGGACCCCTTCTCCGTGTCTCTCTCTCTCCCTCCCTCCCACCCTCCCTCCCTTCCCCCTCTCCCTCTCTGTCTCTCTGTCTCTCTCAGACAGAAGATTTCTTTCTCCCACTAAATATGTTCTGTTCTTAACCTCTGTTGTTCCTAAAATTCATTCTTTGATTTTAGAGAACACAAACTCCTACGGGATATACAGTAGGTTGGGATTATTATTCCCCTATATCATTAGCATGATTCCCCCAAATTTTTTAAGACATTAGCAAGGTATGGTGTGAAGGGAGGTAAATTCATGATACATCTCATAAAAATATTTTAGAACTTTAAACATAAGATATTTTGGATTAAAAAGTGTCAATCTTACCATTGGAAATAGGGACATGCAACTATTTTCAATGCTGAGAAAAAAACAGAATGACATTTTAAGAATCACATTCAAATATACCCCAGGGCAAACATCTTCCTGGAATTTATGTACAATTATTTATTTGTTGCCTGACAGAGTATCTTATCACTAGCCAACACAACTGTGGCCAGTAGAAAAATTACATAGAAAAATTACCTTGTTTCACTGAGAAATCGTGCTGTCCTCTAAAATGCTGAAGATGTTAGAAATGATGAAGAATGATTCATGTACATCTAGATTTGAAAAGATTTTGTTGCTGCCATGTTTAGATTTCATACATTTTATTCATTTATCCCTCCGCTTATCTGTAGTCTTAGAATACAGTACTAATTTCATCTAGTCCGGTGGCTGAGTTAGTTAGAAATATAATAAGCAGTCAAATAGGGCTGGGCTCTCAAAGGAGCCAGAGTAGAAGTCCAGATACCTACAGGAGACAGGCACCTCCTGCTGTGGGCCAGATCTCAAGACAAAAGGCAAAGCAAATACATCCACATCCTAAGGATTGATAGTTAAAGTAGTTCTCCATCACGCTGAGGAAGTCAGGAATCACCATTCCAACCCCCTACAGGAAGAGTCACTGCTCTTTAAGCATGCCCTGTCCTATGTGATTCGCTTCCCCTTTTGTTCCTGACTTACTCAATATTACTGGTAAACCATAGTTCTGTCCCACCTCATGCCCACCTTGAAAGTTCCCAGGTTTTTCTCACATTGGACCAGGCTCACCTTATGGTTTTACTCTACAAAAGTCCTTTGAAAAGACTTTGGCAACCCATTTGGGACACCTTCTGTCTCTCTCTCACACAGAAGCTCTCTTTCTCTCAATAAATATATTCTGCTCTTAGCCTCATTGTCCCTGAAATTCATTCTTTAATTATAGAGAACAGGAACTCCTACCGTACATATAGTAGGTTGGGACTTTCATTCACTTGTATCATTTTTACCATGTTTCAAGATTTCTGAATTGGAGAAATAAAGATACAACAATGGCCCACCATATGGCATACATTAGTTGTAGAGATTGTTGGTGCTGAGTGTTTGTTTGTTTACAGTGCTGTTAGGAGAGTTATGTCTCAAGTTAGATATAATAATGTAGAGCTAGCAGTGAGATGCTGCAGTCAAGGAGATTGGACCTAACACCTCACATTTATACATTTACTAACTCTAAGCTTCCATGTCTTCTTTTTTAAAAATGAAATAATATATTATCTTCTAAATGAAATAATAAATTATCTTCTAAATGAAATAATATAGTAAGATATTGTATATAATAAAACACCATAAGTACTCTAAAATCATATGTAAAATTGGTTTTGTTGTCTTAAAGGTAAAGGCCAGTCATAAATTTTTTTCATAACAAAAGTATCTTGAAGTATGTATAATAAAGTTAGGACTCAAAAGTTCTATCACAGAAATGCCTTGTCAGAAGAGAACACCCATGAATTTGAATAATAATCTTGAAAATATACAATTAACCTTCAACAAAATGTAAGGAAGCCAAATTCATATCAAAAGAAAGATATGCTATGACCAAGTGGGATTTATCCCATTAGTGCAATATTTAACATACCACAATTAGAAGAACAAAGGAGAACACACATACACACACACACACACACACACACACACACACACACGCGGTAATGTTAATTGATGTAGAAAAAAACAGTTTGACATTCTTTCATGATAAAAATACTAAGAAAACTATAGAATAAAAGAGATTTTCTTCCCTAAGAAAAGGGAGATTTATCAAAAACCTGTACTAATACACTCAATAGAGAAAGTTCAAAAGCTTTCCCTGTAAGATAAGGAGCAATGTAAGTATCCTACTTTCAAAACTGCTATTCAACTGCCTGGTGTTGAAAGTTTCTGAAAAAGCAATTCATCAAGAATACTCCTATGCATATCTAGAAAATCCCATGGAGTCTATAAGAAGCCACTAGAGCTGATAAACTCAGACTAAAATATAGATTTAAAGATCAACAGTCAAAAAAATTGTACTTCTACTGAACAGCATCTAAAAGAATAAAATAATTAAGAATGAATGTAATCAAGGAGGATAAAAATACACTGAGAGTTATCAAAAATGCTGAAAAGAATTATACAATTAGGTTATCATTAAATATTTAAATTATTAATAATAAATTTAAAGACATCCTTTTTCATGGTACTGTTAAATGACTGCTACTGCACAAATATATCCACATATTCAATACAATCCCTATCATAATCTCAACAACCTTCTTTGGAGAAATGAATAAAAATAATGCTCAAAATCATGGAATTAAATGGGGCCCAGAATAAGCAAAATGATCTTGAAAAAGAGAAGAAGTTAAGGGACTTATTTTCCTGATTTTAAAACAACATAGCTACAGTACTCAAGTATAATAATCACAAGTGACAGATATATGGACCTAGAAAAGAGGATTAAAAGTTCAGAATTAAAAACCATACACCTAGGGTTAATTGGCTTTTGGCAAGGTTGAAGTTCATTCAATGAAGAACATTCTCTTTAAAAAACTGTACTAAGAAACTAGATTTCAAAATGCAAAAGAACAAAATGGGACTATCACACAGTTTTTAAAAATCATGCCACTTATAAAATTAACCCAAAATGCACCAAGGACATAAGTATAAAAGCTAAAACCATAAAAGTCTTAGAAGATAATTCAAAGAAAATCTTTATGATACTGTATTTGGCAGCAAATTCTTAGATATGATACCAAAAGCATGGGTAATAAAAAATTAGATCAATTGGAATTCCATCAAAATTGAAAATGTACGTTAAATAGCTATCATGACAGTGAAAAGCCATTGTACAGAATGGAAGAAATAACTTGCAAATTTTACAGCTGATAAAGGTATCAAATTCTGAATATATAAATAACTAAAATTGATTTTTAAAAAGACATAATCTAGTTTTAAGATAGGTAAGAGTCCCAACAGATATTTCTAAAGGATATAAACAGCCTGTAAGGCCACAAATAAAGAATATTATCATTATTTATTAGGGAAATACAAATCAAAATCACAATGATATCTCCCTTTGCAAGCCACTTAGGCTAGCAATAATTTTTAAAAAAAGGAAAATCACAAGTGTTGGTAAGGATGCGGAAAAATTTGAATCCTCTTATATTGTTGCTAGGAATGTAAAATGATATAATCCCTATGGAAAGCAGTTTTTATATTCTTAACAAACTTTAACACAGAATTATCACATGTCCCAGGATTCCACTCTTAGGTATATACCCAAAAGAATTGAAAATAGGGACTTAGACACTTACATGCCAATCCTCAATGTATATTATTTACAAAATGCAAAAAGTGCAGAAAAATCAATCATCCAACAACAGATAAATGGTTGAGCAAAATAGGTATATGCACACAATGGAATATTATTGAACCATAAGAAATGGAATTCTCAAATATGCTACCACCTCAATGAAATAAATCATCCATGCTAAGTGGAATAAACCAGACAAAAAATGATAAATATTGCATGAGTCTATTTATATGAAATATCTAAAATGAGAAAATGTATAGATACAGAAATTAGAGATTATTACCAGGGTTTAGGGAAAAGGGAGAACTGAGAAGTTACTGCTTAATGACAGTTTTTGTTTGACGTCATGAACGTTTTTGGAAATTTTGGCAATGCACAGTGATGACTGGTACAACTACACTGTAAATGTAGTTAATGGCACTGAACTGTATATGTTAAAATTTTAAAATCCTGTGTAACATACATTTTACCACAATAAAAATATTTCTTAAAATTAGTTGCTTGACATGATTTGCTAAGCAAGTGGAATTTGCCTTTGTTAATAGTATAAAAATCATAATCACATTTAGAAATTTCTAGGTAGTATTAAGACCATCGGGTAGAACGGGTGGGCAGTAGAGTTGAATGAAAAAGTTAATGAGCAAATTTATGAATGAATAAATGAATAAACACACTATGCAAAGAATTTTTAAAGTCCTATTTCTGACAAGATGAGATTTTTTTATTTTGTTGTTGTTGTTTTAAAACTGTATTCTATGACTATAGATTTACCATAGCTGAGAATTTCTAAGTGAAATTTAGATGACAAAGTATATTTTTAAAATGATGTTTCTTAAGATTAGGATGCTCTAAGAAGGTCTGTTGCTAATCATTTTTAAAAATAATATTCTATTGAATGTAAAGCTGTGCCACTGGGATATTGTATGTAAAATTTCAATAAGCCCAAGGCAGTTCCTTATAAATTAAATTTATTTGTTTTATTTCACTCAACTATTCAATAAAAATGAGTACACTAGCATGTATTGCCACTTATTAAAACACCAAACACTTCTTACAGAAGCAGATTTATCACTATGCCAAAAAGTTAATTGCTTGTTACATTGTGTTAAGAAAAAATGTGAATTTTTCCTCTAACCATTTTAATGCTATGAATAAAAAGCATTTAAACACTTCTTCCATTTTATTTAGATCTCCTTTGAAACAAGTAGACATGCTAAAGGAAAACAAAGAACAGTCAAATTTCAGTTTTTATTTGCTTAACATAATATCAAAGAAGCAGAATAATTTTGTACAAATAAGGTTTTTAAATAACATTTGCAGGAAGGGACAGAAGAGTAACACTCTAAATTCTAAAACTAGAAAATAAAACATCTCATTTAAAAACACAAAATTACACAAAAATACAATAAGAATTTTATCAAAAATGTATTTTAAAAATCTGATAATATATGGTTTTTTGCCTTTACAGTTTATGTTTTAAGTTATCTAAAAAATATTTTTTCAAAATAGCAACTCAATTACAGCTTTTTTTATATCTCAGTGAATTTTAAGCATAAAAATCTTTGCATAATAAGCCACTTAAATCCCTTATTAGAAGAAAAAATTCACTATTCTTAGGACTTTTCTGATCACTAAAGTATCTGCAAAGACATCTTTTTCCTCAGCTGTTTGTTGCTGCTTCATGACAATCTATATAAGTCCCATGAAACAGACTAGTGAGATTAAAGATTGTAACTCTCCTAAGTCATATGTTTCCTCTACATCGTCTCCCCATGAAAACCCTGACATCGCCTGTCCCCTTCCTTCCATATACCTCTTTCTCATCACTTCACTGTGAAACGTTTTCTTTGCTTTTTGTCACTCACCAACTTCAATCATTTCTGTACTTCACTTCAAGAATCAACATGTGGGCTCTGATTCATCTATGTGGATCATGATTGGAGATCTATAGATTCCTGGACCAGGTAAGCAACGAGTTGATGTGATTCACTAGACAAGATGGCAAATGAACATGCTAGGACACCAGCAGAAACACAGGACCAACTGGACACGTATGCAAAATTAAGCCATGTCAAATACAATTCTAGTTTCTGTTCTCTAGTTTCTTGAATATAATCTTGCACTGAAAATTATTGAATAAATGTATGTGTACATGAATGATCTATGGTACCCTATTAAAAATTACTTTAGGAGTAAGTTATTTGGCATACATACACTTTGCTTTAGAGGAACCACACCAAGGCTCTTTCCTCTGCAATGTGATATGCTGCAGTTTTCTCTATTATTAGAATTTCATCCTATGGTTCTTTTGGCTAGGGGCAAACTAACGTGCATTGTACAGAATTAGATATTCTGATGACTAAATAACACTGAACCTAAATGGTAAATGAATAACAATCTCAGACCCATGGCCAAAATGAGAGAAGAACTTCAAACATATTTAAATAATTGTTACTAAGATCCATCAGTTACAAACTCTTAAAAGTAACATATAGTATTTCTGTAGGAAGCCACGTCTACAAGGAATAAGCCACTTAAATCCCTTTTATATAGGCACTTGCTTAGAATCTTAAAATACGAAGAGTCTACACATTTTCTCTAGTTATTAGTAGATTCTGCAGGTAATTTGTCTATTCATCAAATCCTGTGTACTAATGTTGGTAATACCCTTGCAATCACCATGTTTTAATACAACAGATTTATCAAGAAGAAATATTTCATGTTATTACCTGACTATAATATTACACTACTGAGGTTTGCAGCTACAGTTTTTTAAAAGGAGGTTAAAACACCTGCCATACTTTTACAAATCAAAAAGAGACAAGGTACATAAATGGATCAGAGAATAAAATCACATACAAAGTATAAAAAGCCCGGGCTTTCCTAGAATTCTTCATGCTAAAAAATAGACTGTAATTATTTTCCTACATTCTAATATGATACCATTACACATTAAATATTCATTCTTGGAATAAATCTGAATTTGAAACAATTCATCTTTTTTCCAAATAGCTGGCACAGTGCATAAACAGAAAGTTTGTGTGGTTTAAGATAACAATATACCACGTGAACTTTGATTTATTATGCAATTTATCTCTTTCTATCTCTTTCTGCTATACATAATTCAGAACCATAGAAGACAGTACCCATACCATTAATATCTTCTAGCTCTTTTTGGCTTTAAAGCTATGATCATTTTTAAATGTTTCAAATGTATGCCATTTATCATTAATATTATAGTGGCATCATTTCTATTTTAAACTCTAATATCTAGGAGTTCATAACTTGGCACATAAGCCTTCCTAGATGATAATGATGAAACTTTGCTTGTTATTGCCTAGTTTTGGAGCAATGTTTCAAAAGAAAAAAATAAAATGAAACCTAGTAATTTCCCAGTTGAAAAATATGTGAAATATTTTAAATGATTTAGCATATATATGAAATTATGGAAATATAAAACTTATGAGTCAGCAGGCCAGCTTTTTACTCAATTTTTATTCAGATTTCAGAAAAATCTAGACAATCAAATTTGAAACATTAGAACATCTCAAATTGTCTGTTAGAAGAATAAACATTTTTATTACTAAAATTACAATTTATAAATTTCTTTTTTGCAAGTTAATCACATGAGACTTTAGCACTCAGGATCTATAGATATTAGGTAAATGTTAAATAAGATATAAATCTACTTGAAATAAGATTAATCTCACTTAACAAATCTACTTTGGATGCAACTTGTAACTTTTAGATGAGATTTTAGAAATTGTTTTTTATTACCAGCCAGTAGGTTGTTAATGTCTACTCTATATTGTGTGGGCTAGGAATACAAAAATAAAAAGAGTTCTACTCTCAGCATATTGGTAATGCTTAACATGTCTAATCATATTTTTAATTCATCATAAATGTGCAATTTCTACATAAAGGTCCAATAAAACACGCTTTTTTATTACTTGATAATAGTTTAAAAATCCCAAAGTATAAAACTTAATGAATTTATACACAGGCTATCACACTCACAGATGTGAAAAAAATGCCCCAAATGGGTGCAGTGAACACCCAGAATCATATTCCCTTTGTTATCTGTAATTTTGCTTTCTGTGGTTTCAGTTACATGTTGATTGCAGTCAGAAACTATTACATGAAAATTCCAGAAATGAACAATTCTTTTATACTATCCTGAGTATTATGATAAAAATATCACAGTATTCTACTTCACATGAATCATTCTTTTCGCCACAGTATCCACACTGTATACACTGTCAGTTATTGAGTAGCCACTTTGCTTATGGGATCCCTGTCACCATATCAAATTAATTCTGTTTAATTAATGCTTGTTTCATTTAATGATGGCCCCAACTCAAGAGCAGTGATGCTGGAAGCTCAGATATGCTAACAGAAGTCATAAAATGCTTTCCATAAAGTGAAAGTTTTCAATTTAATAAAGAAAGAAAAAAATCATTTGCTAAGGTCAATGATAAGAATGAATTTTCTACCTGAAAAATTATAAAGATAAAAGAGATTCGGGCTAGTTTTGTTAATTCATGTCAAACTTCCAAGGTTATGCCAACAGTGTATAATAAGTGCATAGTTAAGATGGAAAAAGCATTGTGTGTGTGTGTATATATATATATATATATGAATATATATATATTCATATATATGCATATATATATGAATACAAAAATAATAGCAAAAAAGTTAGTTCTGTGTTTTCAGAGAGGATCCTCCAATGTAATCCCTGTGGACGAGGTGGGAACTACCATATCTACAAGATCGCAGACTGAGACTAAAACTCAGATCTGACTTTAAGTCACTGCACTTTCCATAGTACCACATTGCTTTCATACACAGGCTTATGGCTCCTTCTGTGTATAATTTAGATGAAAAGACTGTCTGAAAATTTGGCAGCCTTTCTGTATTTATAACTTACAAATTTTTTTATCTGTATCCACTTGATTTTAAATTTCTGTGAGGAACCATGTAATAAAAATGTAACAAAAAAGAGATATATGAGAAACTTTCTAAAACTATATATTTTATCTACTGTTTCAATCTGAGAACAGTTGGTCATAACAATGATGATTTTAAGTATTAAAAATAAATGTTGAGGTATTCAGTCACAAATTCATAAGCAAAATGCCTGGTCTCAAAAGAATGGTGAGAAAAAATAAAATGGTGTTGATGAATTCGGCCAAACCAAATAGTTAAAACCCACCTATTTCCATTATGGAGTTTCCCAACATTCTGTCAGACAGCTACAAAACTCTCAAACTGCTCTTGAGTGTTCAACTACAGATTATAAATATTGTTCTTCATTTTTCTTCAGAAAAGTACATTTTTGAAATAATATATATTGTAATAAAACTTTCTCATATCACAATTTATGTTCAACAAATAATGCAATGGGAAAGTCAAACGTTTACAACAACCGTGTTTGAGAACCAAGATTATCTAGGAATTAAAGCACAGGAAAATCATGAGTGGGAGGGGAAAGAGATGACTGGTAGAAAAGATAGCAACTGAGTTTGGGTGTGCAGCTGAGGAAAAGAGAGACCCAGAGGGAAAAACAAGAAAGACAAATTATCCTCTGTGCCTCTTAAGTCCCACTAAAGCCAGAGTCCTCACTCGAGCCAGTGAGGGAAAGCACTGGGAAACAGAAGGACAGTGCGTTTGAGAGGTATTTTTTGTGGTTTCTGTGTGCTACATGGGGATTCAACTTGGAAATTCCTCCATAAACAATCAAAAACTTTCTTAAAAATTACAAACTGTAGACCAGGGATATAGTTCAGTAGTATAGCACCTGGCAGGCAAGCACAAGTTCCTGAGTTTGATTCCCAGTAATAAAAGAAAATTTAAAAAAATACAAACTGCTTTTTTTCTCAGGAAGCTCACAAGTTTGGAAGATGGTGCTTTCGATTTCCTTCCATGTGTTGTTCTGTCTGAGAAGGTCTAGTGGGTCAGACATCCGGTGTCATATTTTCCTTACATTTTTTTCTGTTCTTCAACGTAAGGTCCTGTTCATTTTTAACTTAGTGTTTAGTGCTCACAGCTATGTGTTACACACAATGAGTTATCATTAAAATATACTGAAGAGAGCTGCAACCTTCCCAGAGTCTCCAATTTCAGAGGTCATCTCAACTTTAACATTTGTATATTTTAGAAGAAAATATACTTTAAATGAACCTTGACCTATGAAGTCCAGCTGAGTCTCTGTATGCAACTTAGGAGTTTTCCTTAGCTGGATTTCTCCTAAGTACTCTGAGACTAGAAATCAGCAGAGACAATAAAGCACAGAAGGAAAAGAATGCTAAATGGGAAAAAAGTCAAAAAGCCCAAATTAGGTTGTCATTGTTTTCCATCCCACTTCCTAGAAATGCACAGATTATAAATATTGTTCTGAAAAATGAAGAACAATATTTATAATCTGGAGAAGCTTCTGTAAAGCTTGTTTGGGGCAATTACACTTCTTAGGGCATAGTATCTTCCCAGAGCTGCACCATTCACTGTGAGACAAGGATTTTATTTATTGTAAAGCATATTATTTCCTCCATAGGTATACCCAAGCACTGCCTTAAACTTCTGATGTCAAGAATAACCCTGGCTGGAAGTCAGAGTTTTCCTCCCAATGCAGCAGTTAACTTTTCTAATTATCATCTGACATTATGAAGTAATTGTTTAGCCTAATTCCCCTGCTCCTCAAGGTTCACACTGCTCAAAAATGTATGTTCCGGACTCTATTCTACACGTAATAGATAAATCTGTGCTAACAAAACCTAGTATTATCTTCTACTTTCAAAAATAATGGTGTGATACTCAGTAGATGCTACATTTTATGGCTCAGAGGCTGCAAATTTCAATAGCACAAATGCAAGTTCAACAAGATTTAGCCTTTAATAAACTAAATTTTTAATTTATCATATATATATATCCATCTATATATTCACTCCATTTTCCTTTTTTGCTAACTTGCTGGCTCTTGTCGCATATACTTTATGAAGCTGCTTTGGGAGCCCTCTCTCCAGGATATTTGAATATTCTCAAAATAAATTTTCCATATAGTTCAGGAGAGTTTATAGAACTGCTGAAGCTGCTCTTGGCATCTCTGCTAAAAAAAAAAAAAAAAAAAAAAAAAAAAAAAAAAAAAGACCTCTGTGGTAGAGCCAACTGTATTCTCTTTTGTAACTACTAAACAAGGACTGTTTATTTATGGGCAGATTTTATAAGCTGCTAAAGTTGTATCTCTGGGCAGACACCAAACACAGCAATTTAATTCTTCTAAGATATTCCAGAAACTATACTATGAAATACCTCTAGTGAAACTAGTTTCTGTGAAACATGCTGATGTAAAATAATTTAAACTAGTACAATGTCTTACTTAAATTATTTTAAAAGGAAATCTAGGAGCAGTATGGGGGAGCTGGGTGAGATGAGAGCAATGCCTTTAAATTTCCACTTAGTGAAATGAAAAGCATTTGCTTTAACCTTAGTTAACCTTTTCCTCCTAAGCTCAATTTCCATACCCTGTAAATGTCTTAAAATAAGTGAAATTATTTCATTTATATTTTTTCCACCCTAAACTTGTAAGTGAGGCAGAATCAAATGTGTACCATCTCATTCCATTAACTATTCTGTGGAATCCCACACCATAATTCTGTATCCTAAGAGAACTGAAATGAAGGCAATATATCCATCAAAGGACTTACATTAAATATAAATTTCTTGGCTATTTCAGATAAAAGGGAAAATTATTTAATTCATTTCGAAGTCAACAAACACTTATGAGTATTAAAATGCACAGGAAGGGGCTGGGGATTTAGCTCAGTGGCATAAGCGCCTGCTTGCCAAGCGTCATGTAGTGAGTTCGATCCCTGGCACCAAAAAATAAGTAAATAAATAAAAATATACCGCATGGGGCTAGGAAATGGAGAGAAAAGAACACAAAGATTCTTTTAGGATGCATATCTTCCCTCAAGAACCTACCTACCCAATACACATGGTACATTTAGAGCAGGGAAGAATGCAGGTTGTAATGAGGTCCACAAAGGGAGAGATACTAATGACTATGGAAGATGTATAAGGTTTCATGGACAAGGGAAAATTTGAGCTGGTTGAAAAATGTAACCTTTGCTGGTATGAGAGAGATGTAGAAGAGAATCACAGAACAACTATGTAATTTGTAGAGTCAGTACAAAATGATTAAACGTTCTTAAGAATTAAGAGGATGACAGTAAAGTATTAAACTAAGTTCAGAAGCTAGTGAGACTTATAGGGCACAGGACAGTGAACCTGGCCTGATAGATCAGATGATCGTCATTTTAGCACAGGTAACAGTGGAGGGAGCACAGAGAGTCCTGGTGCAAAGGCACACAGCAGCAACAACCAAACATGTCAGTGCAACTACAGAAGACAAGACGATTCTTACATTAACATAGGAAGGCAATGTTAATCACATGTGGGGAATGTGAGACTCTAGGTACTTGCAGAAAGCAGGCAGAAGTTAAAAATTAAACATATCCCAGAATATGGATTCCCTCATCATCTATAAGCCTAGATGGGAAATGAGTAGGTTTGTTACAGAAGGTGTCACTTTGCTTGTCAGTGATTTGGTTTGAGGGAAGGAGGTGGACTGGAGGAAGGATGTGCATTGGGTTTTTCCAATTTACCTCCAGTGAAACTGTAAAAGTTAAAAGAAAACTGAGGGAGTAAGTTTTAAAACATGAAAAAAGACATTTTTTTCAGTATGGCATAATATTGCAAATTCTCTGCCTTTTTCTCTTTTTCAGGAAAACCAAATTGTTAGACAATGCCCTGATAAAAGTCTCCAGATTAGCAACAATTCTACTGACATTGTTTTGTTTACACTACACACGCTTTCAGTTTTACAGTTCAGTAGCAAGTAAAGCTGCACAGCTCCACACATTAGCCCTGAAGCTACTTTAAGCTACAAATGGCTGCTCTGTAAGCATTGGAACAAATTCTCTGTAGTCCCCATAGCAATCCGATGGAATGCAGTTTCCTGCTGGTTGGTTACACTGCACCAGAATAATGATAATATAAGGAGGATAGTCTACTAGATTATGCAACGAAACAAAACATACACACCATCATCCAACTAGAAAGACTTCAACTTTCTCTTCTGCAATTAAAGTTTCCTATTTACACAGAAAGGTTGTTTGTGAAAATCCCACCAGGGAGTCCACCCAGCAAAAATAAATCACCCAGTGCTTTCCAACAGGCCAAGCACAACGTTTGGCATCTACTACAATAAGTATTTGTTGAACAAATGATGAATGTTGACCCATTTATCCAGATTTTTTTTCTGCCCCAAACCTAACTTACATTCTGCTAAATTTGCCTCTTTTGTGCCTTTTATAGAATACTTCAATATATTTTTCTACATTTTAAAACATTCCCTTAAGAATTTTCACGGTTTTATATCAAAAGTCCTATTAAATTCTTAATGCAATAACCATGAAAAGTGAAATTATTGTATTAATTCCCTGTCGACAGTACAGAAGGGAATCAGTGAATTGACAAAAGTGGGAAAAAAACTATCATCTATGGTAGGGAGGAGAAGAGCTGGTTTCTGAGTTAGGCTCTCAGTTCTGCCCCTTCCTAGTTCTGTGGGCCTAGCCAAATTCTTCACCCTTAGTGTGCCTTGATTTCTTCATCTGCAAACTTGGGCTGTGCAGAAAAATTACTTTACGTAGTCACTGTGAAAATAAAACACTGTGATGCACTTAGGACAGCACTTGACATATGGTAAGTCCTCAATAAATTCTATTTACAACTCTTATCCTAGTAATAGCAACCAGGATATTGTATCTCTATAATTTTTTTTTTAAAATTTATTCATTTAAAGGATGTTTTAAATATTTCCAAACTGTAGAGTTTTATGAATTCTAAAATGAGTTTAGAAGGTAACCAGGAAAACCGTTTGTGACTGGAAATAATTTCTTCTTAAACAGAAGATCTATTTAAGAACATGATTTGAGATTGATTACATAAAACAAATAGCTTTCATCATGAATCCCTTGGTAAATTCTCTATTTCATTTTCCAATCAGTAAAATGTCTTAACAAAATTAAAATCTTTCTAATATTTCCTTGCAAACATAACGCACAATTTAACATTTACTGATGGAATTTGAATATAGTGTTTCCATACTTTGCTGTGGAAGAGAAAAACAGCAATAAGAAAACTTTTGGTTCTCCTATGATTGTCTGCTTTAAAAGACAAATCAGAGAACACATGGATTTTCACAGGTACGGAATTAAAACCTCACATCAAGCCTTATTATCACTGCGAAATATTTGGCTGTGTAAAAACCAACAGGCAAGCTCTTTTTTAAAAGAATTCTGTCATTTCTTTACTGCCCATAACCTGCCGGCTTCCCAATGCTCCTTTGACAGTATAATCAGTCAATTCAATCAGAGAAATTCTAAAGTACAATGGTAATTTTCTCTCACTTTTTCTTTACACTGTCAGTTCAAGCCACCTGCTGAAAGCATTGATGTGGAACAGCTCAGTATTAGCTCTGAAATTAGTACCAGTCCCCAGTTAAATACCTGGCACATTCAGCACAGGATAGAGACTCTTAATG
This sequence comes from Cavia porcellus, assembly GCF_034190915.1. Classification (NCBI taxonomy): domain Eukaryota; kingdom Metazoa; phylum Chordata; class Mammalia; order Rodentia; family Caviidae; genus Cavia; species Cavia porcellus. The sequence goes on along the minus strand of NW_026947484.1, from coordinate 29,513,144 downwards.
GCATGTAAGCCCATCAGTGAAATCGGCGCATTACTTAAGCTCCTCTTATTCCAAGTCATTCATACTGACCCTTGGTATCATGACATAAGACTGAAGCAAGCTAGGAACAGAAAATGGGTTCAAGGACATGAATGCAAATATGAAAGATGATTCTCCTACATAAGTATTTTTAAGCACGCTGGTAATGTAGCTTACTCTAAAGAAACCTCTAAACTTGATATCCAACCTATTACACTAAGTAAGATATCTAATAAGTTCTCTAAAGTAAGAAATATTGCATTTACAATGAAAGATTTTTTCCCTTTAAATTCAAGTTCACAATTTGCTACCATTTGCACATTTCTCACAGACCCTTAAACAGAGTAAAGTACATTTACCTCTGGTGTCTTATGTGCTCCAGCACCTTTCCTGGCCTGCCAAGCTCAGCAGGTAGGTCTATGAACACTGACTGAGGCCACTAGGATGAAAGGCATTTACTACATTCTCTCAGAGGGTCGTCAATGGACAACCTGTACAAGATTTATGCTTTAAATAATAAATGAACTAAACACCTTGAGGTAATTGGCTGTGTGAAGCTTAACAATAGGCCAGATAGCTTGTCTGAACAAAGTAAAATAAGATTAAATAATGAATGAGGAGTGCAGAGGATTCTGAACCAAACTAATACTGTGTGGCTTTAAAAAAAAATCAGAGTAGTGGCGAGGCAGGTTTTCTTGATTTGAAGAGGCGTCGCTGGGGCATCCTCTTTGCTTGTTCACAGTAATGATTTCAAAGCAGTATTTTTCTAGATTTCCCACATAGGGTACATAGCAGCCAGTTCTGCCACTTCAAGTAAAGGCCTGCTGAGTGACGAAAAGTTGTCTGTCCACAATCTATGTCATGCTCAATTCTATGTGCAGTTTGTAAAGATAAAGCCAACATCTGAAAATGTCAGGGGAAACATATCAGAGTAAATTTCTGAAAAATAATGTTTCTGACATATGTACAGATTTAATACCATCTGCCACCACAGGGACCAATAAAGAGTGGCTCTGTCAAGCAGCTTTCCAAGTGAGTTGTGGTATAGACACTCCCTCCTGGAGTCTTGTTTTGTGTTTTATAAACAAGAAGTTGATGGTGTTTGGTTTCTAGCTGTGGAGAGAAGAAGATATTGTAGCCATAGGATAAAGAAAGGATGAGAAGAGTCTAAAAGGAAAAGAAGCAAAATCTAGGCTCATTTTGATTATGGATGCTATTTACAGCATCATTTTTGGAATAAGTTGTATATAGCTTTCTTTATCAACTATTTTAAAATATCAGAGGACTAAATGGTGTTAATTTGAAATGGTGTAACAGCCTCAGCATATTAAATAAAAATGTTCTCGCTAGTGAGAGATGCAGATTAGAGTACCTAGACTATAAGGAAACACTGTTTGGAACTTGCTGCACAATGAAATGGGGGACTAAAGTAGAGTTAAAACAAAATTGGAAAAATGTTAATAATTGTTGAATCCAGATATGAATATATTCCAGGAACAGTAATTTATTGTTCTACATTCTCTTTTGTTAGATGTTTGAACATTTCTCCAATAAAAACTTTACTTTTTGAAAACTATAAGTAAACAAGTATCCAATAGCACTATATCAATACAAATGACTTAAGATCAAAGGCTCATTTTCAGGATTTACAACCTTCATTCAGCAAAGAGGCATCACATCCCGCTCTGTGCCACGTGTGGTGCCCACGCTCCAGCAAGGCAGAAGCATAGGACATTGGGCCCATCCCTGCAGAAGCACGGCTGCTCTGGGATCCTCTAACTGAGACAGCACACAGCTCTGAGACATAATTCTTCAGTCTTCAGGGCTCAGGATTAACACAACCTCCTCACAGAAGCCATTCCCATTCTCTGTACCTTTCATATGCAACATTTCTCTCACTATTGGTCACCACCTCAACTCTTACCTATTTTCTTTCACAGTAATTATAGTTTGTAATTATTTTACTTGTCAGTTTTACTCATTGCTTGCATCCTCTATTACAGAAAAATAGGAATTGTCTTTAAATTCTCTCATATTAAATGACTGTAGGGTTAAAACCTTTACTCCTTTTCTAACACCTTCTACTACTCTTAAATCAATCATGAGCTTGATCCTTTATTTCAAAGTAGATAAATTCATTTAAGAGTGTAGAACCACTTTTTGAAATATATTTCAGCATACCAAGTACACAGACTCATTAATACACTGGTATCTTCATTCTTGAGTTAATTTTCTTAGGCACATAGCATTTGTTTAGAAGAAAGTGGTAGAAGATTTGGGCTTTGGGATAAGATATATATGTTTTAACTTCTTTTTAATAGTTATGCAAACCTGGGCAAGTCAGTTAATACTTCTGATCCTTGTTGTCTACCTCTATACCATGGATAAGTTATTGCTAAACTTACCATGTTTTGAGAAGCAACAAATTTATCATAAATATCACACTTGGGATAATACCTGGCATACAGTATGCTCTGAAAAAATATGCTCTGAATAACTATGATATTCTGCCTTCTAATACTGTCAGAAGAATTTATATAGAAAATACTAAAATTTTAAATGAGAAGATGACTTTAGCCTTTAGATTTAGAGACTACATTTAAATTACTTAACATACTCAAACTTGATTAGAAAAAGCCAAAGTCATCATCAGAATTGTATGACCATGTTTTAGACCAATGGTGGTGAACTTACAGCACATGCATTATTGTGTTTTTCTGTTAAGCCAAAAGATGTTCATGTATGAGATGTTTTTTCTAAACTAAAACCTCAGTATTCAGATTTAATTGCAGTGTTGGGTCTTTGTGCTAAGTCAGTGGGTCTGGCATTGCAGTTTGGCACTGGATCTCTAAAAGATTCACCATCACTTTTCTAGACAGTGAATAAACATGCAACAACATGCTTGTCACTTTCCATTGATAACCCATGTATGGGAATTTTATATATTTAATTCAACTTTGGATTTGTCTAATATATGCTCAAGAACATACTCCCTCAGTGGCTCTACAATCAAGACTAGGCAGGTAGGTGAATGAACAAAGCTTATCACTTGTAGAAACAGAGTATTTTACCTGGAAAGCAGTGCCCACAGGCCACTGCCATTAGCAAGAGGTCACATGTTGAACCTCAAAGAAGAAACTAATGACTGAGGAGGTTACTTTAACCAAGGCGGAAGGCTGACCTGACCACAGAGACACTCCTTAGGTTCTGGGATTTCTTACAAAATAAAAACTAAAACAAACAAACAAAAAGCAACAAACATTAGAAATAACAGAATCTTTATATGTAAAGATAGAGCCACAGACCTTTTCTCTGGCTCACAGTTAATCCAACATTAATTTAAATCTTTGAGTAAATCTAAAACAATACTATCTCTTTTCTTGACACTTTGTTAAATGGTCTTAATGTTTCAAAGTGAGTTAACCTCAAAAGAAAGATTTATAATACCATTTTATACATAATTAAATGGAGGTCCAGACAATATTATGTTTGGATAATATTGCTTATTAATAAATGGAAAAGCCTGGATTAGAATCAAGGCCTTATTGGATTCAAAACACGTTTTCTTTTTTCATATACTTGACTATTAACATGTAAATTTGAAAAAGAAGTTTTCAATTTAGGAAATATTTTCATAATGTGAGTAACATTTAACTCATTATGATCTTATAATATGCAAAATATTTAAATAATATAATTTCATTTTTAAAAACCTAAAATTATTGAGTTTGTTAATTTTTTCTTGCACTTTATATTGTTTTTATCTTTTTTCTATAAAAGTTAATAGTGAAGTAGTCAATTCTTGGAAAAGAACAGCTAATACTCATGATTAGATCAATTTTGTATGTGTATAGATATCTGGCAATTTAAGCAACCCTTTGGAGGTAACAATATGCAATATTATAACCATTGTTAAAGTCCTATCATCGTGTTTTGAAAACCTATATGGTGATTGGTTTGAGTTTGTTGTTGTGGTTTGTCTCTTTTGCTTTCTGTTTTTCTTGTCTGTAAATAAAAATAGTCAAGAAGTAGGTGCTAGTCTTTAATATCACTAGATGTTATACATACATGTATACATGTGGCTGTCAATCAAAAAAGAATAAAGATGGTGATACAAATTCTGAAAAAGAAAACTCTAAAGTTGACTAGATTCCCATAATTCCATGAGAAAACATTTTATTTGCTGCAATAGCAGCCATACTCCCCAAATCAAAAGATGTCTTACTCCTATCACCCCAATGCAAGTCCAAGAGTTAACACAGTGATCCCGATGCTTCAGTTAATAAATGGGTTGAGAATATATGGTACATAGCTTTAGGAAATGGATCTACAGTATATGCAAAATTAAATGGGGAGTTACAGAGAGTTCTTAAAAAGAGTGCATCTTCCAAGCACAATGAAGCACACCTATAACTCCAGCACTTGAGAAGCAGACTAAGGTAGGAAGTTCTCTTGGAGTTCCAGGCAAGCCTACAGAGTAAGTTCAAGGCCAGCCCTAACTACATAGCAAGCAAGAAAGAGAGACCAAAATTTACCCAAGGGCCCAGGCACAGTGCCTGCCTAGCAAGTGCGAGGCCCTGAGTTTGATTCCTAGTACAAAAAAAAAAAAAAAAAAAAAAAAAAAAAACGAAGGAAGGAAGAAAAGAAAAAAAATCTTATCTAAGAATCCGTTTCCTTTACACTATTGAGTAATCCTTATGTAAAATACTTGGGACCTGAAGTGTTGAGGTGTTCCTGATTTGGGATACTTTAGGACTTGAGGATACTTTCGTATACAAAGTGATATCTTGGTGATAGAATCCAATGAATCTAAATACAAAATTCAGTTATGCTTCTTGTATGCATTATACACATTGTCTAAAGTATTTTATATGATATTTTTAGCAAGTCTGCATCTGGGCTGTGACCTGTCACATGAGGTCATGTGTGGAATTATCCAGTTGTGATTTTTTAGTGTTCAAAAAGTTCCAAGCTTTGGAACACTTCAGACATCATATTTTGCTTTAAGGATGCTCCATGTGTAACAGACTAAAAGTACAGCATTTCCTTAAGGTACTTCACTTTAGGAAACTTTGTTCTGGCTCTTTCTTCCTCTAGGATGATTTTTTTTCATTCATTTTTCAAAGTATTTTGCTCTGATGCAAGCCTCCACTGGGATCTTCAGGCCTGCCATCTCATATTGCCAGTCACTGGCCTACACAATTTTCTCCTTTAATTTGTTTTTCAAGAAGGTTCTATCACCTGAAATCCTGGATTTTAGTTGGTTTTACATGCTTCTCCCACTAGAGAGTCCACTAGAACAAAGTTCTCTACCAAGTAGTACCCAGAGCAATGATCATGGTTTCTGAACCAATATGCACATAAGAGTAATGGTCTTCAAACTTCAGCACAATCGTCTGGAGGGCTGGATAAAACAGTTTTTGGCCCAACCTGAAGTATCTTATATAGTAGTTTTTAGGTTGGGCCTAAGAATTCAACTTCAATAATTCTAGTGTAAGAAATAAAGATTAACATAGTTCATTACACAATCAACTGATTTTTTTGTGGGTTTTTTTTTTTTTTTTTTTTTTTTTTTTTTTGTACAGAGAAATCAAACTACAGATCTTACGCTTTCTTATCCTAAATTTTTTTTATAAAATTACAAATATAAGATTTAATCCCATCTTTTACTTTTTACATGTAACCAGCATATTTTATCTTCAATGTTTTTCACAGGCCCATGTGCTAAAGGCTTGATCCCAAGTCTACGGCTTTACTAGGAGGTAGCAGAAACTTCAGGAAGTGGGGCTTAGTGGAAGAAGTTAGGTCACTGTGATGGGCTGACCATGTAACTTCTGGCTGAACGAAATCAGTATAGTGCTGGGTGTGCAAGGCCCACCTAAGGATTGTTGCCAACAGCAAAGAAAAAGAACTGGAAAGGAAGACAGTATGTTGCTGATTCTCTTGGAGAAGCTTGTCACACTGGTTTTCCTAACATAAACTCAGTTGTTCCCATTGTCAGAGGAGCTTCGGACCTTGCTATTGTTGCTATTGCTGAGGATATCTGCAGTTCACTTTGGAGGAGCTCTGATCCTTACCTTAAGCATTACTCCTAGATCCAGTGTAGAGCCCTCAGCCTGCTGGCACAGATCCTTTATCCCACTGGCACAGACTTTCTAGCTTCCATCACTAGCCTTTTAGACCTTCCCCGTGCAGATTCTTGACATAGATTTATGTGAGTCATTGTCATGAGTGCTAGGCTTCCAGCTGGACTCATTGGAGGACATTGCCAGGCTCTCAAGTGGATACCTTGGGTCTCAAATATGTCGACAAATCTCCTGCACTCTTTTTGCTTTTGACTCTTTGGGTGAATATTATAAATTATAAATTATATGTCCTGTATTAAAATACTTCCCTTGTAAGTCCTGACTACAACAGTCACTGCCTTAGTCATCTTCCCATTACTAGACAATATACCCAACACCCACAACTTTTAATCAAGGAGAGGTTTGACTCACAGTTTCAGTCCATGCTCAGCTAGCTCCAAGTCACAAATAGGATGGCAGAGGGACAATGCAGAGTAAAGTGATCACCTATAAAAGCCAGGAAGGAGAGAGAGGGGGGAGGAGCCAGAGAGAAGAATATACACTTCCAGGTCATGCCCCAGTGACCTACCTCCAACTCATCAAGGTAGGAACCCACTGATGAATACAGTACCTCCAGAAACCAATTACTTTTCACATTCATGAGAATTTAGGAAGAGAGTTTAGGTCTTAACTGTAACAGTCATTGAAGGTATGCTCCTAAAGGTAATATTAGGATGACAGCCCCTGTTTTCCTTTCTGTTTGCTTCCTGGTCACGATGAGGTGAACAGTTTTACTCCACTACATACCCTTGACATATCCCTGGCTTGCCACAGGTCCAAAAGCAATGGGGTCAAATGACCTACACCAACACCATCAAATGTACGAGCTAATATAGATTTTTTTGGTCTTATAAGCTGACTATCTCAGGTATTTTGTCACAATGACCAAAAGCTGACTAATAAAGTATATTTTAAAAGTTAAGGCTGACTAATAAAGTATATTTTAAAAGTAAACGCTTTTTATTTAAAGTATATTTTAAAAGTTAAGGCTTACTGATCACTAACTTTTACTTACAGGCACTATTCTAAGTGTTCTTTACATGTTATCTTCATGTAGTCTTCATACTCTATGAAGAAATATTAAAATCTTCATCTTACGAATGAGACAACTGAACTAGTTAACTTGCACAGTAACTTATAAATATGTGGGAATAAATCCAAACCAAGGCAACCTACTTCCAGACCCTGTCTCCTAAACACATTTCAAGGATTTAACACAAGTTACACATTCCACAAACAGTATATTCAGCAAAGTTCATATAAAATATAGCATTATTCCATGATTCACTGGTCATCAGAACAAGTTTTTAACAAGTTATGTTTTTCTTCTCTCGCCACCAAAAGAATAGACGATAAATGATGAATTCTATATTTATACTTCTAATAGGAAATATGCCATTACAATATCTGAATATAGAAAAGTAGGGGGTATATGTGTGAACTATTGACTAGCCCACTTTGTGAATGTTCCTGTACTGTAAGAATTTCTTTATCCAAGGACAAGTTCTTTCACCTTCCCATCTGTCCTGTGAATTTTTAAAATTCTGAGACAGGTGGCATGTTGGAAACCTAAAACCCTGTGGGTACAAAATATGATTAAAATCTGATGCTAGGCTCTCTGATAAAGAAAAGTCCTATGCTTAGATAGGAATTTCTAAGTAACCTGAAAAATGTGTCAAAGATAATTTGAACCTTACATAACTAAAACCCCTTTAATTCTAGATCAGCATATGCTGTAGCAAACTTTTGCTTGCTCAATATCCCCATAGAAAACTGTACTAATACTGACATGCCAGTATCACAAAGCAGTGCAAAGTGTCCAAATAACCAATCTTTCAAAGTCTCAGGATTGTTCTGTTCCGTTCTTTTTTCCTCCTTTTTAAAAACAGTTTCAGAGCACTAGATTATTAGTTTTCCTCTTGATTCTGTGTGTGGTTAAGTATTAATATAGTTCCTCAAACAGTATTTATAAACACTGAATTAATGACTTAATAAAATCAGTTAATAATGAAATCTGGGTTCCAGAACTGCGTATTTCAGTGCTCACAAAAACTACAGTACTCAGAAAAATCTCAGCAATGATTATAGTTCATTTAAATGCGAACAAAATATAACTTCTCCAGAAATCAAAATGTACAACAGAATTGAAAGGTTACTTGTCAGGAACCTCTTACCACTTTACATTTGTAATAGAAAGAATATAATTTTAAAAATAGAGTCCATTTATTCTTAGAAAAGATGGAAGCCATTTAATTGAAATCTAGTTAGTAAGTCCTCAAATCTATGCTGAGTTGCAAGTTTGACACAGAATATTAAGTAATGATCAGACAGATAATTAAAATTTTAAATGTTAAATGATTTATATTCTTGTAAATAATTAAGAGAATTTAGAAATCCAAGTAAGGAAATATCGAAGAGCATATACATTACCAATCTATCTTTTAAAACAATAATATATGAGAGTATGTTTCTAGAATATTAGCAGTGCCTTTAACTTAAAAAGCTTTAGCAAACTTATTGAAATTAACCTAAATTGATTGACATTCTGATCCCAGCAGGTGTTAAACACATCAAGGTAAAAACAAGGCCACTGTGACAAATTCAATAGATCAATCTGCAGTGATGCAAACATCCAATAAATTGAAATTTAACTAAAGAATATTGCACAAATGCCAATCCCTTCTACAAAATAAAGGAGTATTCATTTGAGACTGTATTACTTACCATTACTGCCATGAAATTTATAATTGTGTTGTTCTTTGGTTCTATTGCCTTACACTGATTTCTTTCTTTTTAATGTCCCTATTTTTTTTTTATTCTTTGCAGTACACAGATTGCATCACCTAGGCCTCCCCTTCCTCTTTGTTCATTCAATCATAAATCCTTACTAAATAGTCATCTATCTTTGCCAAAAAATACAGCTTCCAAAGGAAGTTTTTTTAAGAAGTTTGAATTAATGAATAAATTGCCAGAGTACCTAAAGTCTCTTTAAAGTAGTAAAAATATGACAATATTTTAAAAATTTGAAAAGTAGCTCTATTATTTACCACCATGATGTTACTGGCATTATCAAAATCCAAATAATGAATACATAAAAATATGTTTCATTTACAACATGAAATAAAAAAAACCTACATAATTTTTGCTAACACATGTACCTGAAAGCCATACCTCACCCTTATGTCTAGTATTAGTTCTGTAAATTGAGGAAGAAGTAGAAATCTCTCTTCCACAGCTTTGTTTTATACATCAGGAAACATAGCTCAGGTTTACACTTAACAGTATTAAGCAGCTAGCAAAATACACTGTGTATAATCAGTACTCCAAACAAAACTGAAACTATTTGAAACTATATCTAGGAGACAGTCATGATGGCACATGCTTATAATCCCATTACTCTGGGAGACTGAAGGAAAGATCTCAAGTTTGAGTCCATCCTGAACAACTTAGCAAGACCCTGTCTCAAAAACAATTTTTTAAAAAAATTTTTAAAGGGCAGGTACTCTAGTGTGAAAGGGGGAAAGTAAAAAAAGAAGAAAGAAAATACTTAGGGGAAAAATGTAAATATCTAGAGTAATAACAGGAATGGTTGGGAAGAGACAAGGGAATTGTCAAAAAGAGTGCATAGGAATGGTTTAACTAGCTTTAAATGTTTCTCTCATGAAGGGTAAAAAAAAAAAAAAAAAAAAAGCCCTGAGGCCAAATATGGTCTACAAACAGTTTTTGTAGTCTATGGTGTTAATAATAGTTTTATATTTTTAAATGCTTGAAAAGACTGAAAAATAATACTTTGTGACATTTGGAAATTATATTGAACTCAAATTTCAATGTCCTCAAGTCTAATGGAAACAAAATCTAGATATTGACTGTATGTTGTAATCAGGGGTTGTGAGGAGAACAATTAGAATCAGGACACAAAATTTATAATATCAATTTATGATGGTAACCCATAATGCATAACACCGTACAATCCTAAAAAGTAAGTGCATTTGGGAAACTCTGAATAGAAACCTCAATTGGCCACTTGATAAGGAGAGCCTAGTTTTTTGTCCTGGAAACGGTAGCAAAATTAATTTGAACATAAGGCAAAACAACTATCTTGTCAACATCTTGTCTGTATCTAGTTATCAAACTGTTGGTCAGGAAGCACAATAAGGACCAGGAGCTTTGGAATCCTTTGCTGAGAGAACCAAAAATGAGCGATGTCATTGCATGGAAGTCCCCCTATCCCCTTGGGGCATTTATTATCCATATATTGGACTAACATCCTTAGCATCTCAAAAAATGAATGGTTTTAGATTTGTAAAATACTTCAAGATCTGTAAATGAAAGAAGCTGTCATAAATACAGCATCCTCTTAGTTATAAAAAAGAGTCAGGAAGCACTTGTCCCTGGGTAAAGGTGACCCATAAACTATGAAGCAGGAGACACCTGGTCAATGGGTCTCAACACACAGCTTCCAACCATTAGACATTGTTGGACATTAAGATACTGGCATAGCACACATTTTCAAAAAGATTATGCACACATTCCTTAGGATCAAAGGTGAGTTAAGGGAAAGTGTAAGTCAAAAGCATAAAGCAACAGAAAACCTAAGACAGACCAACTAATCTCATACCAACAGCAGAGCTACATCCATCAGCACAGCTGTCAAGATATAGTGAATGCGGGATCTGGTTTTGCTTTAGAAATAGCCCCAGTAGTTTACTGCCAAGGATTCAGGAGCTAAAATGGAAATCTAAATTAGGACACAGTAGCAGCATCAAGGAAAGAGAGAAGGCCAACCCTACCTAGGCTTTTCCATAATAAAGACCCCAAATAATATGTGCATAAAGGATTCTGATTCAGATGGCGTCTGGGACTCTGAATGAAGCTCTTTATTGATACCATACTTAAACAAAGAAAGGATAACTTTTACAAGTGACAACACTGTAAGAACTTGGAAAACAGAAGAAGTATCAGTCATAAAAATTTTTACGGTGATAAACAAATAGATTAGCAACCCAGTTAGCAGTAATGAGGTAAGAGATCTCCAATCCACAGTGTGGAATGCTGAGAAGTATTCTACTGTTGGAAGGAAGCCACAAGTGATTGACGGAGCTATTGTTGAGTAGCTCCCAATCTTCCTTCCTTCCTCTCCTTTTTTTTTTTTTTTTTCTCCCTTTCACAGTGTGGCAATGGAACTCAGATCCAAGAGCATATTAAAAAGTGTTACCAACGAGCTATACTTCCAGCTCCTAAGTTTAATGTGACAAAACACAATTATTTAACCTAATTTATCCAAATACTCTCATTCCAACACAGAATACAAAAATAAGAAGATTTTTACATTCTTTTTAGATTCCTTAAAACCTAGTGTATAGGCCTACAATACATCTCAATTCTGATTAACTACATATTAACCTTTTAATAAGCACATGACCAGTGTAGCTCTATGGTGGTACTGATAGACTGAAACAGTTGACTATAATGCTGACTCACTATAAATATGTGAATAAATTAATACCAAAGTTTCCTTGATGTTTCTTAGGCTAATTTAATCTACTACTTTTTTATAATTTCTTTTTCAATTTTTTATTAGTACATGTTTTCAGTACATAATGTTCACATTTATGATGGGAAGCCAATACATTTATACTATATAACAACCTTACCAATCTACTATATTTTTAAACAACAACAATGAGACAATAGATAAATCCTCCCAAAGTTATATTTCACATAAAATCACTATTTCACTTAAAAACACAAAATTGCATTTTAGATGAAAGTAAATAGTACTGGAACAAAATTCAACAGCACAGGCAGGGTGAATTGCATACTGTGGTTATTTAAAATACTTAAGAGTCCTTCCGACAAGAAAAGTGACAAGAGTAGGAAAATAATAAAAAGTAGATTTTCCACTGTTTGTTTCACCTTCTATCTTCTATTTGTCTCCAAAAGATCTTCTTTTATTATTTAATGCAATTAAATGTATTTTTTATGCATTCCAAATTTGAATTTATATTTGTGTGTATCCCACACACCTTCTCTCACTTATAAAGTGATTTAGTATAAGGATATTAAATCATTAATATATGATAACCACTTTTCCAAGGGCTGGGGATTTAGCTCAGTGGCATAAGCACCTGTCTGGCAAGCATAAGGTCATGAGTTCAATCCCTGGTACCAAAAAAAAAAAAAAAAAATAACCACTTTTCCTACCAGATATATAAATCTCATCTTCTAGATGATTACCTGAGCCAAGCATGGTGGCACACACTTGTAATCCCAGCACCTGTCAGGCTAAGGCAGGAGCACTGCCATGAGTTCAAGGCCAGCCTGGACTATATAATGAGAATCTGCCTCAAAAGAAACACAAAACAAAACAAGCAAAAAAACACCTGAACAAACAAATGATTACCTGGGACTTTATAAAAGTCTAAAACAAACCTCCTTGTTCACAGATTTCTCAGTCTAAAACTAAACATGTCATTTTTTTTTATTTCTGCTCCCAGAAAATATTAAATATATGCAATTACTACCCTAATTATAAGTTTGTCATCAGTCATTTCCTTTTCCACACAGAGAATTTTAGAGCAGCAAAAGAATTAAGATCACAGACTTCAGATTGGAGATACAGAATCCCAGAGAAGTGACCTGTAAAGATCAGTTCATTTCTGATTATTAAGAGAAATACTCCCATCAAGTTTTAACAACATGCCTCCTTTACTCATTTTAGTAAGGGCATTTTTACAGTTAAAACAGTTTCTTTATTCTTTATAGAAGAAAGAATGCAGATTAAATTCAATCAATAACTTCTCATTCAATTACTGTAAAGATGTTTTCACTTATTGCAAAGATAGACCATTGTGCCCACCTTTAAAAAGAAAAAAGAAAATCTGACTACAAAAATCTTAACTTGCTTCACATATAAATTAGGGAAGTGATTATTTGCATTACAAAAGATTCCACTTTACAAAAAATTATGTAGCAAGGTTCCTTGATACAGCAAGTCCCCTGATAGAGCAAAATTTAATCCAATTTTCCAAGGAAACAGGGAGGTAAAAAAACTTCAGCTGACACATAACTTTGACTTAGAAATCTTTCCTGATGATGGCCTTCTTTGGAGCACATGTTTGCCCTCTGTAAACCTCCACTCCGGACATTATCCCTTTATGCATCTCATCCCAGCATTTGCATAGTGAATTATTCACCCAAACGCAGTTAAGAGGCATTTGGGTGTGAAAAACTGTGCTGGGCACTGGAGCACAAGCAGTGAATAAGACAAAGCCATTTGGAAGTTCTAGTCCAGTTTTAACACAGATTATTATTATTGTTCATTTCCTTTCATGAATGACCTGAATTCTGAGCTCTTTGAAGACAGGAACTGTGTCTTATTCACACCTGAGCCTGCAGGGACTAGCATGGTGTCTCATTCATTCCTCAATAAGCTAACACTGATAAAGAGACATGATTTTTGAGTGCCACTATGTGCTAGGTGCTAGGCTAGGCTAATTCTGTCATCTCATTCAGTCCACACTGGCACCCCAGAGATGGGTTATTGCTCGGAATGTAGCATTCAAGTTTACAAGGTAGAAAAGAAAATTGAGCTTAAGTGAATAAAGGTGATGAAACAGTTGTGCAAGTTAACATTTGTAGAATGCACTGAAACTCATACTTTTCCCCTGTACAAAATACCAAACTGTGTTGTCTATGTAGTGTGCTGGGATGCTCATGACTCATAAGTCAACTATTCTTTAAGCAAAGGAATTAGCCACAAGGAGAAAATACACACAGGTAAAAAGGAAAATCTCCTTTTTCCTTTGTTACTTCATCTTGCTCCTGAGAGATGTATTCTATATCTCTATACAAAGTATTGTTCTGGCAGGGGCACAGGATCTGCCAGATTATGGGTAGCCATGTATAGATATTCAAGCAAGCAAATGCTACCATTTTTTCCCTTTATTATTGTTCATATATATAACATGTTTTCTTTGAAAATAATTTTAAAATTATTATTTCAAGTTTCCAGTCCCATGGGCTTGTGGAATATTCTGGCCTTGTCACGCTTTCACCAAGCAATCTGGGATATAACATCAGTAGAGACACAGAGACAAGGAACTGAGAGATATAAAAATGTAGACCACATAAGGAAAATAAAATCTCTGTGGCATATAGAATTTATGGCATATAGAATAAGAAAAATAAAAATTCCACAATATGTAGAAAAGAATATACTGAATGCTGCAGAAAATTAACTTCCCCAGCAATATGAAGACCAATATCGTTCAGTTCTTTCAGACTACGTGAACAAGACAAAGAACTATTAGAAAATTATTATGAAGATATACATCTACCTTTTAAATTATACCTAATACAGTCATAGGAAAATAGGAAAATTCAAATGAATGTAACATTATGAAACAAAACTGGAGAAAAACTAAAGAAATTCCTAAACACAACTGTAAGAGAATGCTGCAAATAAAAGAAAACATCAAATGCAAACAAAGACAGTTCTGTCCTCCTCTTTTCCCAATTTTCACTGGAATTGTAAACTTTTAAGTTTTCAGGACGGTTTTGCCATTTAATGGTGAATATTCTTTTGGAGATTTTATCACGGTGTAGAAAAGATTGGGACTCCTAGAAGTCCAAAAAAAAGAAAGAAAGAAAGAAAGAAAGAAAGAAAGAAAGAAAGAAAGAAAGAAAGAAAGAAAGCAAGCAAGCAAGCAAGCTGCTCATTCATGTACATATGCATATAAATATTCACACACACAGATACTCTTAAGTTTTCTGTAGAATAAATCAGCTTATCTTCAAAAAATAGAGTTGGCATCAAATAGCTCTGCTGGAACTCAATACCATAAGAGACAAACAGCAATATTTGCAATGATTGGTTTAAGAAGAGAAATTTTCTGAGCTAGGAACTGTGTGACAAGCCGTGTTATAACTCAAATATGACAATAATCATAAAAGAAGAAAATATCCAAAGGCTCAAAAAAATATGACATAGTGGTTGGGCTTGGTGGCACATGCCTGTAATCCCAGCACTCTCAAAGCTGAGGCAGAAAGATTCTGAAAATTTGAGCCCAACCTGGGCTATAAAGTGAGTTCAAGGCCAGCCAGAACTACATAGTGAAACCTTGTCATAAAAGATTTTTTTAAAAGTGACATACATAAATCACTTAAAAATCACTTGAAGATGTTCTCCAGTTAACCAGGAAATGAATCAAACTTTATGAAGATACTGTGCTATTAAAGGATTCAGAGACTGAATGTTAGACATGAGGATGCCAGTAACTGAAAAAATATTATTAAACTATCTGAATTTTAATATTGAAAAATAACTTAGTAGTGATAAAGTCACAGCAATAGCTTTTGTCCTATAAACCCATCTTGAGATTATCATTATGAAATAAGTATAAATCAAGCCACAATTAGGTACCACTTAATATCCAACAGAATTTTTAAAAAAATAAAATATAGACAGCAAGCATTGGCAAGAATTTAAGAGACTGTGAATTTCCAGAATGAATAAAAAATTATTTGGCCACAATGGAAAAGAGATTTGGGTTGTTTCTCAAAATCTTAAACAGAAGATCCATATACCCTAAGTATTTAACTTTTCAGTACATATCCAGCTAAACTAAAGCAGGCATTAAAAAAAGACTTATGTGAACCTGTATAATGGCTCCATTCCCAATAGTAAAAATCCCAAATGTCATTGATAAATACTAAAATTGTGCTATGATCATATAATTGAATCCTAATTACTCATAGAAGGGATGATATGCCAATCAATATATGCTGCAACATGGATAAACCTATAAAATAATATATTTGATGGAATAATCCAGATTAAAAGATTATACATATATTATAGGACTCCATTTACAGGAGTGTCTAGGAAAGATAGATCCACGGAGATGGAATACAGACTGGTATTTCTCTGGGCCTAAGCAGAAACAGGAAGTAAATACACACAAGATAGGTCTTTTGGAAGTGATAAATACATTTGGAATTAGATAGAGATGCTAGTTGTATGATAAAATGAATTCACTAGATGCTACTAAACTGTTGATTTTAAAATAATTAATTTCATATGATATTGATAAAGAACAATAATAGATTTTATTAAAAGAACTAAAAAGCAAGTAGGGAACTCAGGGGGCACTTTTTTAACTTCATGAACTATAAGTGGCAAAAACTGTAATTATATTAAAGGAGGTAAAACTTAAAAGGCATTTCCATAGAAACTGAAAGAATTACCAATTTTTTCTCAGGTACATAAAAGAATGTCTGAAACAATGCACACATAGATCATATTCTTGGATGGAAAGATAGAATATTTTAGATATGTCTGTACTTTCAAATACCTAAAAAATTTTGCAAAGGGTCTTTGCAAGAAATGTTAAAGCTTACCTGGAAAAGCAAATCAGAATTTCAAAAAAAAAAAATTAGAAGAGTGGGACAAAGTTTCTCTTTTCCTAATAGATCCTAGCTTATCAATAAAAATATAGTAATTAAAGCAGTATGATTTGAATACAAATACTGGTAGATGTCAAAGAAAAAATTACAACCCACACAGATATATGGCATATAACCATCAATATGCTTAGTTATCTCTTTAAAACATACTATACCACAAATGCTGTATTAAGAGCTAGTGTCAGAACAATAGCCCATGAGCTATCAACAAATATTTTACTACTGCAGTTAAAGGGGAAAAAAATGTAGTGTATGTGTGCTACTCACTAAAATATCAGTATGTATGTACTGTACTTCTTACATAAAAAAGTAATGAAGATATCCAAAAAGCAAAATATGATATATCTAAGTATGGAAGAAGAGAAACGCATCTTTATATTTAAATAAAAGCAAACAGCAGAAAATTGTACAAAATACTAATTCTATAAATGAGTCACAGCCTTTGTAACTAGTTTACAACTATCAGTTATAATCACTGAAGTTCTAACAGAAAAGTAGGTAAAGCTTATTGAAGGAAAAACGATGTAAAAATATGAAAATATTTTTAGAAATAGGAAAAGGTACACAATATTGAGTGTAATATTAATCTTCATTATCAAATTAAGAAATAGTTTTAAAGGGTTTTAAATTTAAATTTAACAGTTTTAATAGTTTTAAATTTTGACATTGACAGAAATGTGGTGAAGTGATATTATTTTCACACTGGGGGACATGATGCCTTCTCCCCCCACCCCCGTGGTAAACAATTTATTTTTCTACCTCAGTTGCTTACAGAGAAAAAAGTAAAACATCATTAAGGAGCAGCACAGATGAACTATTTGTAGAGATGGAGAAAATTTACAATAGCTGACATGTTCATGAGGCAAGGATACTAGGGCAAGCACAACAAAGCAAAGCAACTCAGAGCAAACCAAAATATGAACATGATAGCAGTCTTGCTGGTGATGAATCCATCAGTATACGTGAAATGTCTTCAGATGCACATGCCTACATGACAATTTCATCCTCATAATCTTAAGATTGCAAAGATTTGTGCAAATTTACACAAAAGTGTAAATCACAAGTTTATGATAAGAAATTAAGTATCTAATCATAAAGAATTAATTGCATTCAGTATACCTTAATTATATGAAATGATACTTTTCAGTAATAATTAATAGGAGATGCATTAATTAATTCTTTTAAAAATCATCTTACCACATCATAGACACATCATTTTAGAAGTCTGGAAGAAAATGGTTCCAAACTCTGATTAGAATTTTCTATTGTCATCTTTTTATTTGCCTAAAGTACTTTAAAAATTCTCCATAGCAAGTCCATATTACTTTCATAATCAAAGAGGAGAGCATAAAACAAATATCAGTTTGCCCCTCCACTTCTATTGTTAAAAGTTTATTCTGCTATAAAATGCTTTTAGCAGTTCACACCTATTGTTACTTCCCATTTAGTGGCAAAACAGAAGCACAGATAAAAGCTTAGTCTAGAGCCAAGCAATGATCCACATTAACAGAAATAAATAAATAAATACATATGCTTAATATGAAATGCTTTAGGTTCAATTTCAAGAATGCATTACTCGTGCAATTGATTGGCATGTAAAGTTCTTGACAAAATAATAAGTGACTACAGGTGCCAATCATTGTCTCACAATGTATTCCATTGTACTTTTTTTGGTATCAACAAGACTCAATTATGATGGTATCCCAGATATAGCAAACTACTGAAAAATCACTTCTCCTCTTGGGAGGCTATCAGCCTAGTGCTCCATCATCATCTGGCCAAAAATTAAGAGGTGAAAAATACACAAATTGCTTTTTGAATTGGTACATGGATATCTAGTAGCTACAAGGATTTGTAGTTAAGTTTGGTCATAATCAATAGACTCTTCCTCACATTCATCATTCACCTCTACCTGTAACCCAGTCCTGACCCTACTTCCCACCCTGACAACACTTTTCAGTTCTCTGTATACATTTTATTCTCTCCTCTGCTGTTGCAAAGCAGGAAAAGGAGAACTTTCTGCTACTTTTTTACAAAACACTTTTTGTAATTTTTTCCCATTGAATATCCAATGTACTTGAAAACTAAGAATTATAATCCTGCATTGTTGGGAAAAGCAAAACAAAACTGAAATATAAAAAGGAAATGACTCAATGGAGAATGCATACATTAATAAACGAATGCAATGCAATGCAATGCAAATGAGAGAATTCACAGAACAGGGATGAATTCTGCCAATACCAGTTCTTGCAGAAAGACCAAAGACACACTGGACAGGGAGTAAAAGAAAAGAACACATTTAAGCAATGGTCAGTTGCCTGCTTATGATCTCTGTGTTCACGTCCATAAGTAGCTAAATAAGTTAAAAATAATCCTTATTTTTTTCTGTCACCATTTTCCTACTTACATACTACAGAAATCATCTTCTATCCCCTTTCTTTCTGCCAACAAGAGTGCAATCTATTTCCTAATACCTGAGTGATGTATTAGCCACCTGAGTGTCAAACTTGTTTTTCCTCATTTTCAGGGGATATTTATGTCATGATACGGCTTACTTATTTCAGTATAATTTACTGTGCAGCAGTGGTGTTTCTATGAATTAAAACCAAGGCGCTGAGCCATACCACCAAAGAGGAGTGGATAAAGTACACTTTATCATAGCTCTACTGAAAAATGTTTTAATATATATTCAGAATACGGGAGTACTACTAGAATTATTAAGAAGCACTGAAAGCAAGCAACATGCAAAACACAGTTAAAAATGAAAATCACTTAAACTCGTTACTCTTTCTTTTGAAAAGGAAAACAATCTGCTGACAGAATATCCTGGGACGAAAGTTCAAGAGCAGTAGCACAGATAAAGAAGTATGTGGAAATCTCAGAGAACCTCAGCCAGAGCCGTCTAGTAAACCTTTGTGAGATGATGAAAGATTCTATGAGCTGCACTGTTTCTTAGAACAGACACTATGCCTGTGTGGCCACTGAGCACTTAGACTGTGGTCAGTATAACTGAGGAAATGTATTCTTAATGTGATTTCATTTTGTGAAATTCAATTTCAATTTAAATAGCCACACGGCACTAATGTCTACCATACCAAAATGCACTGTTACATGGCGTCTATGCATAGAACAAAAGCATAGGTAAAATAAATCATCAAAAAAAAGTTACCAGTTCTAGGAATTCAATTCTTCAGTGTGTCAACATACTCAGTGCCTACAATAATTCAGGAATCCACCACCTCCACATCAATCCATACCTTCTTAATTCACCCAACTACTCATATACTCCCTGATATGACATTCACAAGCCTTCAGTTGGAAAAATAAAATTAACGATGCACAGGAAACTAATTTATATACCAATATTTGTTCTTTTGGAAGTAACAGTGCACTGAATAAAAAGCCAATTGGGAAAACTGATTAAATGGTATGTTGTGATGTAATGGGATATTTGGAAATAAGTACACATATGTACAATACATGGACAGCAGAAAAGACTAGTGATGATGTAAAGCATTGTAAAGTTCCACGGTTGCGTGTCTGTATTTAGTTACATTTGAATACACATATCCTTGACGATCATTATGTAACCATTTAGTAATCTTCAATTGAGGTAATTACGAGACTATCCTGATTTACTCAACACAACATTACTCATCTGGACATCCAATTCCTGAAAATGGGAGCAAGTCAATAACAACCATTCGAGAATCCAAGGGGAGAGAAAAATCTTTGTTACTGAGATAAGACTTTTGAAATTACATTTTAACTGCACATTCTTCACACACCAAATGGAGTGATCCTCTGGAACTTTATTTTTTTAAACAACAAAGCAACATTTAACAATGCATAATGTTCTTTCACCTTCTGCGTCTTTCTTCCCCTGCCATTAGAGACAACATCCTATGGAAATACTTTCAACCACCCTAAAGTCAGGTTACACCCTGTGTGAATAGGAAATAAACCTATAGCTCGACGAAGGCCTATAATTTTATCCATAATTGTGAAATTTCAGGTAAATTTCAGCAATTCATATAAGCAGTTTGATTTAATTAAAAATACACATATGATCATTGAAATCTCTTTCCTCCTTCTCTAGTTATCAATTTATTTCCTTATATTTAGAACTCATGGGGAAATTTTTAGAAGACTGTATTCACACTTAAGCATTAAACGTTTTGTATCTCCCTGCACTGGAGACAAGGCTGGTGGAATCA
Source organism: Cavia porcellus (assembly GCF_034190915.1). Lineage (NCBI taxonomy): Eukaryota > Metazoa > Chordata > Mammalia > Rodentia > Caviidae > Cavia > Cavia porcellus. The sequence goes on along the minus strand of NW_026947484.1, from coordinate 29,492,317 downwards.
CAGTTGACTAACCATACCACTGTGGCATGGATGTACTTTCTATTCTAGTTCATTAAAGAATTGGTATTTTCAATTATGGTTCCGAATCCAAAGGAATCCAATGGATTCCTAATCCTATGAAATAATTGGATTTTAGCTTCCCAATACAGATTTATGTTTATTTAAGAAGTAATTAATGCACAGATACTATTTTATGTCATATAGTAAGTACCGCAGAATAATAGATTGTTACAATGCGTCAATCTGATGTGTTTACTGATTACCAAAACCCTGGAGGTATGACATATTCCATCAAGAAAATTGATAGATTATACCCAACTTTGCATGATAAGATGAAAAAGAAGTTTCACCATCCCTGACCTTTGGAAAAGCAGATGATAATAAGTAGCTGCCAGGTGGTTGGTTCTGTTTCCACAGTTGTACCTTCTTATTTTCTTCCTGAAACTTACTGAGAACCACTGGTTTATTTATAGTAGACTTCCATGCTTAAATCTAGATTAAGATATTTTGGGAAAACAATGGTAGAGTACCAGTACAGTAGCCTTCAAAGAGAAAAAATAATCTCTTAATAGTTTGCTGTATTTGGGATATCATCATAATTTATCATGTTAATACCAAAAAATATGCAACAGAATTGAGCTTCATACTATAATTCTTGTCCAAAGAGAGTTGCAAACAAAACATTTTCACATTGGCCTACTACTGATATGACAGATATTGGGCCATTCTTGACATATGCATTTAAATTAACTCTTATATTTATGAATATTACAAATCTTGGCTTAATTCTTACAATGTGTAACATGAATCAGAATTTTTCTTATCAGTGTTACAATTTCTTTCTACTTCTGATATTATCTAAAGGTTCAAACAGTAAAAAACTGGCTGGTATATATACATGTCCATCTGTACTAATAGCATATATTGACTTTGAAATCTGTACTTCTTTAAAATAGCATTTAAAATCCAGCAGACATAGTACAAATACTGTTAGATAACTTGCTTTAGGAAAAAAAAATAGTAATCTGGGGTGATGATAAATCAAGCAGAATTTCTTCAGTAATAAGATGCTATCTAAATGATTTGGTTTTGCCTTGAAATCCCTCAGATGTTTCCAGAGGCTATATCAAAGTCAAATTTAAATCTTAAATATCCACGATGCCTTGATTGAGATTTTTCACTGTAATAGTCTAGCTATTCACCCTTAGTGAATAAAAAGATTCATTTTATCACTTAATATCTTCATGTTAATTCAAGTATGTTTCTTATTTCAGTCTATGTCATATATAAGGTGCGACTGTATCATCTGTATAGCAGGATTTTTTCTGGAATTCTTCAGAAAATAATTTTTCATAAAATGCAGCAATTTCTTCTATGTTTTCAGTGATTGCATTGAGATCTCATTCTCAAATTTTTCAAGAAAAAAAAGTGAGCCAACAAGTCTGAGCACATTCATCTTTGCTTTAAGCAAAAGCAAGGGAAAACTGATTTCTGTAGATTTAAGCCTGCTTCCTTCAGAGGATGTTACAACAAAACCTTAGAAAATGAATGAAATAAGCTGCCTCCTTCCACAAATCAGGCAAAACTAATGTTTGCAAAGTGTTCCCCCATCTATAAAAGAGGTGTGCAAAATACACTACCCCTAATGTAAAGGCTCTTGCATTTGCACGAGCAATAGCTGTTAACACAGAGCTGGCCTCACAGGTCCAATAAATCAAGAAGTGCCCAAAAGGCGTGACTGAACAACAGCTTGGGAAAGTGAACTGCTCATCACAGACAGGAGTAAAACTAACTTGGATTCCAGTCTCAGGTCTGCTTCTGACTAGCTAAAATCCATAGGGTGAGCCCTCACCTCCCTAGATCTAATTTCTCATTTTTAAATGGCTATCCTACCACTTTAAGTAGCTGAAAAGATTAAATAAAATTGAATTACCATTATTATTACTTCACATAAGTCACCAATTTCAGGAAAGTGTGCAGACCCCAGTTAATAGCTGCCATTGTCATTGTGTTAAAGGTTTTTTCCATTGTTGCTTTGTTTTATTTTGTTTTCATTTGATTTGAGGTACTGGAGATGTACTCAGGGACCTCACACTGAGCTACCTCCCCAGCCTTTTAAAATTTTGAGCTAGGATCTTGCTAAGTCACTCTAATGCCAGAGCCGTGCTTGAACTTACAATCCTACTGCCTTAGGCTGCCAGGGTAGTGGAATTACAGGCACGTTCCATTATACCCCTCCACATTGTGTCAACACTTTATAGGGAGGTTACTACAGCCGTGTTCTTGGTACCTGTTTTTTCAGAGCCAAGGAACTTTCCTTTCTAAAAAGGAAGCTACTGCACGTGAATGATCACACTTTTAGGCACACTGACACTATGTGTATCTGAACTGCCTTTACTGCATTAGACAACATTCTATGTCCAGTGGGAAACCAGTTTTGATCCACTGCAATTATATCTGGCCCATTTCACTGGAAAAGTATCTTTTACTTCAAGTCATTCAGTACCTAGGTGATGGGCTACTAATGTCTTCTCTTCAATGGAGCATTAGCTGCTGGAACTAGTTGAGCTCATTCATTTTAAAATTGTTTAACCCCAACGTGTCCCAATGCCAGTATATTAAATTTTTGTTGTTGTTATTGCTTGCCTTCTTCAGAAACACAAAAAAACTAAAAAGAAATTTCTCAGTTGTACTTTTCCCCCATGAAAAATTCAGATTGCTATGTTTGTAATCAATGACCTGAATCCAAGATAATCACATTTGTTTTTCATAATCAGAAACTCAAAAAGCTGTGAAGGTTTTTCAACTGGTTTCTACATAAGATATTAAACCTTTAGAACAAAAAAGAACAGTTTTTATATAGAAATTAATATTAGTACATTTAAAATATTTTATGGTAATTTGCAATGAATATGTTATTTTTATCAATAAAAAAATTATTTACCATTACAGAAAACATACAGATTTCTAAGTGAAATATGTAACAAGTGGTTCCAGAAAATATAGTGGCCAAAAAGAAATACATTTTAAAATTAAATCAAGGAACCTACTCAAAATTCCTAACTTTTCAGGTATCGCAACCATCACATCTTAGTTTGCTAAAAGGTTAAGTCAAATGCCGGAGTCCAGTAGGAGTAAGGTTTCCTCACTTCTATACATCTGTGTTTAAAAAACAAAAATGTGGAGGGTTCTTGGCACAACAGTCTGCTGGGCAAAATAGCTATTTAGTGGAATGCTGAACAAAAGTAAATTCCCAATGTTCATGTTAGACAGGGATACATGAAGAGTCAGTGTAGTTACATTTTTCAAGTGACATTTGCAAATCTTAAATATCCTAGCATAATGTGCAAAGGAAGGACACTTAACGGATAAAAACTGGCATCAGCTTTATAACCAATAACCCTGGACTGAATGTTCTGTTTATGTTGTAACACTGAAGTTAAACATTGAGGTGCTCTACAGCCAAAAGACAGAATTTACGTAGGACTAGCTCTCTCTAACCCTAATAAGAAAAAAACATCTGTCAGCACATCCACTAGCAGCAAGTTTAAAGACCTCAGAAGTGATATTATCTATACTAACGTCTAGCAGATAAATACAGTAAAAGAGTGCTAGGTTAAAAATGACTAATTTTGTAACAACAGCAAACCATAGCTAAACACAGACTGTTAAGTTCTAGTTCAAAATAAAGCTCCCTTGGTTCACTTTGGGTCCATTGACTACAGGAAGCCCCCAATGCTCAGGGCAATTCAGAGTCCAAAGGAAGACATCTTAAAGACAACTAGTAGCTAGATAAAGTGAAAACCAACTGCAAAGCTAAATTAAAATAATCAGGCATCTATCTAACTAAACAGAATTTTCAGTTTTCTTGAAAACACCATTTAGATAAAATATTTGCCTTAAAAATGTGCTTTTCAAGTGTTATTTTGATGTAAAATTGAGTGTTTAAGGATGAAAATTCCCTCAAGCACTCTGAAATGATAGCATGGTTGACAGTGTCAAAAGCCATGCTGAGATCAAGGGAAATGAGAATGGAAGCAGTAGAAACTGCATTCATAAAGAGGTCATTTAAAATCCCTTTGCTATGATATAAACTAGAACATGACTGGAATCTCATCAAATATAAAAGTGAGAGATAAAAGTTTGCATGTCCATCCTTAACTCAGACAGGAAAACAAACCAAAACCATAAAAAAGTTGATGTTTAAGAATAAATTTGCTTGTCAGGTTGTAAACAACAATTTGCATTTATGTGTAAGAAAAATGCAATTATCTATGAATTGCCAAAAGAAGAGAGTCTCAAAAATAAACAAACAAACAAATAAATAAAAGCTCAGTACAGTGACATGTGCCTGTAATCCCAGCACCCAGGAGGATGAGGCATGGAGGATCACCATGCATTCCAGGCCAGTGTGGACTACAAAATGAGTTCAAAGCCAGTCTGAACCATATAGTGAAACCGTGTCTCAAAAAAGACCAAAAAAAGATGCGATTCTCTTCACGTTCATATATAAGGCAAATATTACTATATTAATATATCATAAGATATCATAAGGAAATTTTTAAAATTTATTAGAAACTTTTCCTGAACATTTCTTTAATGAGCCCAAATGCCATGCTTAATATATGACCTCTTTCCCAGGCTTTGAATTTCAATCCAAAAAAATTTTCCTCAATTAGCTCTAATCCCAAACCCGGAATTTCCTATAACTTCTTTCTTCCTTCATATTCTATAGCCTCAATACAAATTTAGAAGTTTGTTAATCTTAAAGAGAAAGTCATAAAAGATGGTAACTGTATTCTTGCAAAAGTTTCCACTTTTCTGGTAGTTGTATGAACTGATTAAAATTAACATGTTCAGCAGTTGTCAAAATTCTGCAAAACCCCTGAATTGTTTTGTGATATATATATATATATATATATATATATATATATATATATATTCATATTTTATACTATTTACCTTTAGAGAAATGACACTATTTCAGTGCACTATTAATTACTCTATTATTTCTCATTGACTAGCCTTTAGTCATTAATTAATATGTTACTTGCTAAATTATGACAGCTAGCTTAACTAATACCTTTACACACTTAACAACTATAACACTGATCATTGTAAAATCCTAACCAGCCCTAAAGTTTCAGTAATACAACTCACCAAGTGGAGACTGCTGATCTCTACTATGAAATATTTTCTCATGTTTCATGTCTTTTATGGCACCTAAATCCTTCCAAAATTGTCAGGACAGAACCATTCTCACCTAGTTTCATAGTGTGTATAAATGAATACATGTACCCTGACCACAAGAGATTCTTATTGCTAATGCCAATAATATACCTTATATTTTTTTGTTTACAGTTATGCTGGTATCAATTGCATAATGATGATATGAACAACAGTGAATGGGGAATTTTGTGCTACACTAAACAGTATGAATAGGAAGTTGCCTTATTTCATAAACCATTTGTAATTGAGAAAATAATTATCAATCCTACCTATCATATTACCTACATACACCAAATAATTTAAGAATAATAATGAGCCAGAAATTGAAACTTGGCTCTAGGATGTACAAGTTTTGCAATTTGGACAAATACTTAAGACTCAATTTCTTATCTACAAGACACCTACTTCACAGGGTTCATGTAACAATTAAACAGTAAAACCAAGAAATAACTAATAAAATGCTGGCAGCATAAGAGTTGCCAGGAAATGTTAATTATTTCTCTGTCCCCATTTGTTCCTAAAGCCACTATCATCTGGCTTCTGACACTGATGTTTTAGTTAAACTGCCCTAATTAAGGTCTCTAATCATCCTGTCACTTTCAGTCTTCTTTGGCAGGAGACATTTACCATCAACTGTACTTGCCTTCAGGAGCGTGTTTCCTTGGCTTCTAAGGCTCTTTTCTCTTACTCCTTACTCTTCAGCCTCTTACCTGGCTTCCCTTCTTCTTGACATCCTTATTCTTGAGGGGAACTTACATATGGGCTCTCATTTTCCTACTGTACCTTACTTAGTCTCTTGATGATTTCAACCCCAACCTCCTTTTTCACTCTTAAACCCCACTCCTGAGCTCAGGAACAAAATTCTTCCTACAAATCTACAAGTGAATCAGATATCCAGATATTTTTCTTCTTTTCACTGCCTTGTCTCCCTTGACTTCCTTATCTTCCTTCTTCTGCAATCAAAAGCACAAGATCAGAGGCTCCTGTCACTCCAACTTCTTTTATTACCTGTGTCAAACGTTATCCCGCTTTCAGGATCGGTATTTAACCTTTTTCTGCCTCATCCAAGGTGTTCACCCAAGGCTACATCATTATCAACGTCTCAGACTTGTTCCTCTTTCATTAGCCTCCAATCCAAACGCACATTGCAGTTCATACTAAGATACAAACACCTTAAAATCTCTTGGGATTTGTTCTGTTTTGGGCTTTCAGTTCCTTAAACCAGTTCTCCTCGATCCCCCTTTTCAGCCCTGTCTTTTGACACATTTAGATCCCAGAACTTACAACCAATCAAATACTCTTAAGAGTTACATCTTAAAATGCTTATCCCATTTTGTTTATTAAACAAAATCCAACTGATCTCACAAGTTCCAGGTCAAACTTTATATTCCTGGTTCCTAACTCCAGTGACATATAGGTAACATTACACAGATTTTAGACATCCCTGCCTCACTGACTAAGCCTGGAACTTTTGTTTTAGTATGCCCAAAATAGGCAGTTAGTAAATACTGATATAACTTATACTCCTCTGTGTCTGTGCTCATACACACACACACACATGCAGCAGGGCTAGTGTGAATTAGCCATATTTTGCATGATTATTAGATGACAGAAAGAAACTGAAAATTTATGACTGTTCCAAAAAAGTGTTTAGATACAGAGAAAGAAATATACAAACTCCCAAATCTATCACTTGTATGTAAAACTAATAGAGGACTCACTTTCAGTGTTTTGTTTAATTTGAGAGAATTCATAAAATCTGATTAACCTTTAGAAAATAATACCTATGCCACAGAAAAGTCAGGTGTACACATGGCTGCCTGTGGAGCTCAAGTTGAGAGGGCCTAGAGACCTGGGAGAGTATGAAAAGGGGTTATTAAGCCAACTGGTTAGGGTATTATCAATAGGTCCATAGTAAAAGTAATACTGCACTTAGATTATTTAGTCTAGAAGACAAAGTGGCCTAATTACAAGTGGATGACCTAATTACAGTAGTCAGCATATAAAGTATTATTACACAGGAGACACTGAAAACTAGTTTTTCCTTACAGAAAAAAAAATACTTTTTGTACTCTCTCTCTACTCCCACAGAAGCTAGCATTAAGTCTCGCTCTGAGGACATCCTCAGAATTAAAAGAGGACAACAGAGAACACTAATAAAAGAGATTTGAGCCAGATAATAAAACTCATTTTAATAGCAAGCACAGACTTAGCCTGCTGCGGTTCTAAACTTCTCTGGACATCTCTAAGAACTGAATCAACACCCATGTCCTAGAAAGGCTTTTGCCTTCCTTTCTACAGATAAAGGTTTTACAGTATAAACTACTCAAGGTTTCCCACAAAACAAGTCCCATGTACACTTCTGCTGCAATATTGTCAGGAAGGGAGAGATGCTAATAAGGAGTTGACATGAAGAATGAGATTTTTGTACACATTAAGGGTTCTCTTTCTATATTTTGCTTGTTTTTAAAAAAAGGAAGACCTTGAATAATAAGTAAAATACAAGCAAAATTTGTAATCAATTCAAGACTTCTTTAAAAAAAAAAAGACTTCTTTATTAAATGTAATAGGAAGTCAATTCTTCCTAAAAGCCTAAGACAATAGCTGCATTGCCCCTTTCATTGACTATAAATATCTTTTATATTTTTTGTTTTTTTGCACAAATAGGATGAAGATTCTAAAAAATAACTGCGACTGCTAAATAAAAATGGAAGTAGTTCCTTAAAGTGTGATTGATCTCAAAGTAATCACAGATTTAGTAGAAATATCAATGGTTTTTAAGCATATATCATACTTAATTTAATCTAACTTAATGTTAATTTATATACTTACATATTTATTTCACATCAAAGGGAATGAAAAATAATCTTGTGGTTCAAAAATTATTCCTTTCCCTTTAGTCATTTTGTCAACATTTTCAATTAAACTCTCCATGACTCAGGATAGTTTTATGGTTACTGAGACTGTATGTGGCTCTAAGTCTATAAATGAGATGAAATAAGTGAGTATTAACCTACCGAGAGGAGATTTCAGACAATAGTCAGCTTAAAAAGAAATTATTTTATTTTTTTAAAAGTAAAACCTTCCTCTATGATGTTCCACTTAGCCATTCAAAACATCATTAAATGAATTATTACATTCATTTTATCAGTTATAATTGCTATGCCATAAAAAAATGTAACACCTAGAGACTAAGTAGGATACAGTAGCACTCATATGTCATGTGTAGAAAAAATAATATCCTAAATTAAAAGTGACAAAAGTACACTACTAGGGAGCCTTGCTAAAGACAGATGGTATGACCTGTTGCTTAATCATGAAGGTGTGAATAAAATACATGGCTCCTAGATTAAGTAGTTAAAAAAACCAATTTAACCTTTCAAATATATTAGAAAATTATGATTACATCTCTTATTTCCCAAATGAGTTATTAATATGTCACTATATCAAAATAACCTTTATCTTTGCCCTTCCATGATAAATTTTTCTTCCCCTGGACATATGATTCTACGTACATGTGCATTTCTGTTAAGAATGGGACCGCTATCATCCACAATTTGCTAGGTATATTCTATTGTCAAGACTGTGTTGGATTCTAAAATTGTTATAATGGGTAAAAACAAACAGGCCTAAGTTACTTGGGCATGATTTGATTAGGAGATTAAAATATTAGCAAGCTTGGAAACAGCCACAGATTTCTTCAGTAACAGACATTCTTCACTAGCTCATATACCTAATAATACCCTTTAATGTCTCAGTGAATATAAATATCATGAATATGTATTTATTGTTGTCTACTTAACAGGTACCTTAGAGTAAGTGATGAAACTGGAACTTTAATTCAAGCAATCACTGCAATAGTGTTTGGATATATTATCAAGTGATATTCACATTCTTTGGGCTAAGCTATCCTATCATGATTTCTCCATTTCCCTTACTACCTCATTTTCATTATTAGCCAGAAAAGAGATACATGACTAAATTATATATTTTTACTGAGATTTTTATTGTACTCAAAAGATTCCCTGAAGATTATTTGGCCCAATCCACAAGTTTCTCTGTGGCAAGTGGGGGAGCTCAGAGCTGCAGTAACTTTCCCTTGACCAATCCCAGGAGTCATCTATGCGATACAGATGAAATCTTGGCCCCTGCTCTCAGGGTGCTTTTCTCCTGTTTACAAAGAATAAAGGAAAATCTTACAGAAAATTCCAAATGACTAAATTGGCATGAAGTTGGAGGTGACTTAACATAAAATATCGTTTCCTCTTATACACAGCATCTTTGAGAGCTGAGTAATTTTTCATTCAGGTATTCACTGAGGCTATTCTATTGACCAGGAACCAGGTTAGCAGAGGAAATACAGTGTCAGCAGCTCATCTAGCACCCATCAAGTACAGAACACAATGAAAAACCTTTAACATGTAAATGTTAATCCAGCCTCCAACTAGTTTTATGAAAGCACAGCACAAAAATCATGGTAGTTTTCTTTCAAATATTACTTTCTGCTCAAGTGTTTTAAATAATATAATGCATATTTTATATAATAAATATTTCAAACTCGTTCATAACACCTCATTTTAGGTGATATTGAAAACAAGATTCTAGTATAAAAGTGGAAAAAAACTTGACAAGTTTCTCTAATGGACTCAACCTGTTGTTATGAAACTAAAAATATTTTTTTCATAACCATTCCTTCATTCCTTTGCAGTCAGACATAAAATACATGGTAATAGGAAGCATCTAATGGCTTACCTTCCCTTTGCTTTACTTTCCCTTACTTCCATTCCTTCTTCAATTATTCTAAATGTTCTGCTCAACTTTCAACCAAAATTAGTACCAATGCCACTTAAATGAAGTTTTTCAGTTCACTAATGTTTATGGGGTTTTCTCATCTTAAACACTCCAAAACTTTATCACCAACATTAAACCATGACAACTCTATATATTTCTCAGAGATGTGAAGAAAATGTTTTTACCTTTTTCTCTGTTATCAAGGGTTAATTACTGAAAGAAAATAAGCCCAGGCCAGATATTTTCTGGTCTAGTAAGAAATGTATAAATCTGAATCCTTTAATAGTGATCGTAGGGATACAAATTGCTTATTCGTTTGCAAATCTGCATCAAGAGGATGTATCACAAAGGGAAGAAAGAGTGACACATGTTAATAGATTCAATAGACTGTGTATTTATGAGGGGTAAAAACTTAGGAAAATGAGCAACCTCCTAAATTATAAAGCCATAGGATCATCAACTTTCTTCTTCAAGCACAGACCCTGAGAGTACTTTCTAATCTGAACACTTTTGTTTTTGTAATCAGCATTTGCCTTGTTTCTAAGGACAGTAAGCATCAAAATTGAGGAAATGCAAAAGGCCTGAACTCTTCTGTATTGTCCTTTGTGCATCATGGCCTGAAGGGACTAAGGTAAGGCAAGAAGAGCAAATCATCCCCCACTGCTGATGGCACCTGAGAAGGCATTGGGAATGGGCCCAGCCCGTGGAAAAGTGATTCCCAAATAATAGGGCAAAGTTATTTCTGTATCCCAGCTAACCAACAAAAAAACCCTAATTACAGTTGTATCCTCAAATCACTATATATTTAGTATTTAATGTAAGTATTCTGATGTGACATTAAGTGTGAAATTTTTACAAACACTGTCACAATTTTTGATAAAAGGACATTCCTGACATATCCAAACTGACATACATCTGAAATTCATAGAGTTTAACATATTCAGGACACAAGAGACTCACATAAGTGAGTCAGAATATGACTACTGATAAGTTAAAAAGGGGGGGCTAGCTTTACAAAGTCTCAGAAAGTAATAAAACAATAAAATTTTATGCAACAGAATCTAGCACTATACAAAATTAAGTCATGACCAGGTGTATATATTTTATGATATCATAGAGATTATTACAGGTATTAGACATAGTTTTAAAATAAACATTTAACAGATTTAAATTAGTAAATCATATGTGTATATACATATCACTAACTGTGAGCTTCCCTGCAGTTGGGAACAAGTTTCATGGTTCATCACAAGTGTAGAGTGGCACTAGGAGGTGTTCAGCACATTCAGCAATTGAGGGCTGGGAGACTGCTCTGTCTTAACACCCCTCTTTGGGTGAGTCATCACCTCTTCCTCCCACCTCCTAACAACACACACAGCTAACAGAAAACATCTCTAGAAAGTATTTGCGGGCCCGTACTTTCAACCTTCTTAGGAGATTTCTGAGATAGGAAAGCTGTGATACTAGGGAGAGACTAAGCTTAGGAAACAGGAGCAGCCTCCATTTGTTCTGTGATAGCTTCTGTCAAATGAGTGAAAATGGGTGTTCAGCTTACCGTTTATTTAGTCTTACTTGTCATACACAGTCATTTGCTGGTACAAAGGATGATCAGTAAGAAAAACTTTTTTTTAAAAAAAGGAAACTGAAAAGCATTCATTCATTCATTTTTTTTTAATGAAAAGATTGTCTTGTAGCACCTAAGATAAGAGAGGATCAGTCTTAAAAGGTCCCATAGTGTAATGGATAAAGGAACACAGAGACTCAAACGTCAGACCATTCTGGCGCTCTGCCTTTTACCTGCAGGTCACATCCTCACAGAGTGCCTCAGTTTCCTCATGTCTAAAATAAGGACATAAGTGGCTATGAAGATAAAATTTAGTATTGCACAGAGAAATGCTCTTCTATTTGGTGTGTAGCAAGCACCAAATTAAGTTTATTTAATTTAGCTCCCAACATTTATCCTGATGATATTGGAGAGAAGCAAGAGGTTTCAGTAAGTAGTCTAGTTTCTAAAAGAAATTTGCACAATAATTTTCCCATAAACTTTACAGGAAGCATCATCAGCCTTTTGTTTTTCAGTGCATTAATAGCAATGGATCAGCTTAAGGTTGCCAAACAGAAACCCATGCTTCATCTTTCTATCTCTTTCAGTTTGCTGATTATCTTATCTGCTTTCAAGCTCACCATTATTTCTCCAGTGTTACTTGATTTTTCTTTTTTCTTGAAAACTATAAAAGATCTGGCAGTTACAGGTAACTACTCCTGTCCCTCAGACTCTGCTTCAGGAAGGACGCATTCTGGTTTATTCCATCTCCTGCTTCCTTCTCTTTTGGCTTCTTTTGGTTTTGAGCCACTGTTGCTTCTCCATGCTCCCATCCCCTTCAACACGTTTATAATTTACCTTGCATGGCCAGGTGATATACATAAAACACAAGACAGCCTGGACAGTTGAAATAAAATCCCATTTTACCAGCAACCCCAACTCCACTCAAGGATCTATACTTCATGTATGTCCACCAATTACATAAATTAACAACTAAAGCACATAAACCAAGTACTCGCTGTATCTTACAGATCCTCAATTTGACTTCTAAATAAAACTAAAACAAAAATCCTGGTTCTGTGTGGTAGTACCCCAGCCAGGCTTAAGTTTTGTAATTTTTCCCTGCTATTCCTTTAAAACTAAATACTATTCTTAACACATTCATTAGTAAAACTATTATTTTTGTTTTCATTATCTTCTATATAACTAGCAACAAAGCCTTTATTTTCATGATTTTAAAGTCAATACACTCTCCATAATTATTGTAGGTGGTTTCATGCCAACTTCTTTAAAACAAAAATCTCTTTGTGGTAAAAAAAAAAAAAAAAAAAAAAAAAAAAAACCCACACACAAAAAACCTGAAATCACTTTATTCTCTATCTGCCTCCTCTCAGAGTTTATATTTTCTGCTGATATTAATCATCTCAATTTTAATTGTATGTTACTTCTGACAAACTCTGTTAGAGGTAAGCCTGTAGGCAATTAAATATTTGACCTCCTTCCTAGTGTGAATAATTAGGTTAAGAAAGTTAAACTTAAAAGTATAACATCAGTTTGACAACTGTTAAGACCACAAATTCCTTAAAACACTAGTCCAGTGTTACTGATATGAGCATTGGATCTCAAACCTTAAAATTATTTTATTGATATATTATATATCCAATTTTAAGGTTTGAGATCCAATAAAATAATTTATTTTAGACTTGATTGATATATCTCTATAGATATATATCAATAAAATAATTTTGATATGTCAAAATAATATATATGAAATAAAGATATATAAAATTTATATATAATACAAAGGGCAATTAAAGCAAAAAACTTTCAAAGTGAGTAAAAATTTAGAAATGTGATTGATTTTCATGGCAATGTCACATCCCTGACATTGTTTTTTTGTTATTCAAATTAGATTTGACCAGTCCCTACAAAGTTTCTATCTTCTAGGGAAAAGTGGTAACCATGTAGCTCAAATTTCCCACTTCTAAAAGTTCCACAGTACAACTTAGAAATACCACCATGAATTCACACTGTAGCTGTACGTATAGGACAAACAAGGTGAAAATGTACAAGTCTGTCTGGTCCAGAAGCATGAAGGCATTCTTTTATAGCCTAGCAATGCTGCTATGCAAACATCTATACAGAAAAGAATCTGAGTTTGAAATAAACTACCACCATTTATAGGTGAAAAAACCTATACACTTAATTTTCTGCTATATTACTAATGATATTTTAACGTGCATTTCATTTGTGCATATAAAAATCTTACCTAAAAAAGTATGCTGTACTAAGGTCCACACAGTTATATGTTGTTTCAAAAATAAACTTCTAACCTTCAATTAAGCAACCAAGTATCAACTGATAGATCATCCAATTCTCCTAAGGATGACAAAATTTCCATATTAGGTATAATTAATCTTTGGAACTCAATTTTATTTCTGAGTTTTCTCCAGTACATCAGCTTCAGTGATTTTCCAATTTAGCAACTTTTTTCTTTCATTGTCTACTTTACAAGTCATTCGCCTTTCACTATATTTCCTATCTCCAGCATATGTGACACAATTCTCTCAGAACAGGAAGATAGAAACAGTAGCAGCAGGCATAAGGTATACTGATTTACTCTGAAGTGGCAATTGAATAGCAACTCTGATTGAAAAAAAGAGGATAATAGTATCCTTTTAAATGTATTTGGTATCACTGTCTTAATATGCACTAACAAGCAGCTGCTTTAGGCTGGATATTGTGCTAGGTGCTGCAGTTTCTCAGGTACAGTACATAGCATCCAACACATAAACAACATGCTCTCATGACTACATGAGAGTTTGCACAAATACTACAGATTCCCTAAGAATAGTGCAGCTAACTCTGCTCCCAAAAGAAGAAGTAGGTCTTGGAGTACAAATAAAACTTTAGCAAGTGAAAACTAAGAGGACACTCCCAAAAAGAGAAATAGCCCCTGCACAGGCAGATATGTAATGATTGTGAGGGGGGCACAATGAATCGTTTGGTATGATTTTGTGCCAGAGTACCTACAAAAAAACACTAAAAGCTGTGAACTAAAACAATAGATTGAAAAAAGAGGTAGATTGAAAAAAAATGGAAAAAAGAACATTTCAAATATTTTGAGTGGACAGTACCTAATATACCTACATTTCTCAAAAATAATTTTGGCAGTTATTACTACTGATCCAGAATGATATAAAAAATAAAGAAAAGAGGTACATTAAGAACTGAGATTTAGGGGCCGGGGATTTAACTCAGCAGCATAAGCACCTGTTTTGCAAGTGCACACTCATGAGTTCAATTCTGGCACACAAAAAATTGAGATTTATAGAAGAAGAAGCACAGAAAAGTAAAAATGATACTAAGATAGTATGTCAATAGCAGGTCCTAAAATAGCTGATGAAACCGTATTTCCCATTAATAATCATTTTAAGTATAACATGAGGCTTCAAATATTCAAAGCAATCAACTGGCAAACTTGCTTATTCTTATTCAGTACGTCTTGAGAAGGAAGGGTGCTGAGATTTCACATTGCTAACAAATTCCCAAGTGCTCCCAATGCTACTGGTCTGTGTATCTTACTTTGAGTAGCAATGTTATAGTAAGTCAAGTGAGACTGATTTTTTTCAGGAAGTGACTTCACACTGAAAACTGAGTACTGCATAGAACATCACTATTGGTGAGCACAAGAAAGCACATACTTTCATCATTCACTACAGCTGTACAAGTGAAATGAAACAGTGGCAAAGTATGTGCAGTGACTGTCCAGGGCTTCTCGTCACTGCTTAAGAGGAGACAGAGTGCCCTCAATGCTCAGGATATACAACTAGCAGACAAAATGTTTTAATAGTGCATTTTAAAATTTCTAATTTATTCCAGTAATCACATCAAGTTCATTTTCAGACTTACATGGTAATTTGTGATAGGAAAGATACTTGAAAAGTATGTGATCCTCACAGTGACTATTTTTAATGAGCACTACTGTTGTAATGCAGTTTTAACATTAAAAGGCTTAGTTACTGCCAAACATATATGGCATTAAACAGAAGGTGTTCATTTAGCCTATCATTTCAAATTGTCTGTGTTGACCCTCTTGACTAGAGCAGAACCATCTACAAGGATGTCTATGTAGTTCTCTGAAACAGTCAACATCACATATCAGAAATGTAATGCAAAAGAAAGATATGAACAATATATCTTGATTCTGAATGCTTTACTTTCCTTCTAAGGGAACAACTTTACCTGGATTACAAGTTTCCCTCTCATCATTTCCCTGGTAGGCTGTGACACAGATGGTGTGAGGTAATTTTATGCACTCCATCTAAAAGCATCAGTTCCCCTTTTCATTGACCAATCCATGCTGCTTCACACAAAGGAGACATATTGGTGATTTATCTGGTATAGTACAAATCAAGCCTAAACAAAAGCAATTCATTCCAAATCAGGACCAAGCTCTGAGCTGGAGAAACTCAGATGTCCCTTGATTGTTGCAAAAGCAATCAACATTTTTCTATCTTGTTTTCTTCCCTCTTCCACTAAAAATAGTGGGAAAAATACTAAAGGAACTGTAGTGGTAAGAAGTTGTATGCGTTTCAATTTTGCTTATCAGTTAATATAAACACCTTTAAGTAGAAACAGCAGGGAAAAAGTATTAAATAAACTTAAAAACAGAGAATAAACAGCTATGCAATTAACTTGCAAAATGTTGCTGTAACCTAAAATATACTGGCCACATGTTTATATAATTTGTTTACAAAAGAACGATTTAAGTAACATTAAATGTTACTACTGCTTGCCTGAAACTTGTGAAGTTTTCTTGGTATGCAGTAATAACTTTTCTAAGATGTTTCAGAACATAAAAAGCAAAATCAATGGTAGGAAAAATGTTCTTTTTGTTCTAGGGTCTGTGTTTGGAAAATATTGCCATGTAGCATTTATGGTAACAGCTGTACGGTTAAACTTTAGGCGCAAACTGAACTGCAGAGGATCTGCTGCATAAATAAAATCCCCATGGCAACTAAATGTGCTACTAGATAACAGAGAAAAAAGGATTTATGTGTTTGCTGAGCTGTCTTGCCCTAAAGGAATTCTCCAGGCAAACGCAGGCCACCTGCCACATGTTATATTAAGCTCAGCCTTCTGGACTTATTTTCAAATCCACAGCAAAAAGGTCCAACTACTTTTACTTGGAAGTTTCATTGTTCTTTATTCCCAGCCCATGAAAAAATAAACAATTCATTTTTCAACTTGCCTGCTATATTTTGCCCTGGATACGAAAGATAATTAATGAATTTGTTTGTGCTCCTAAACATTTTGTTGATCTTACTGAAATAACAAGCATATGTATAACAAAACATTTTTTTTAATTTGTATACAACTCGTCATCTCCAAGATAAGGTAGATTGTGTAGAAGAATGGTGATTGATGAGGATATTCTGAAGAACATGAAAAAAAACAGCAAGATAAGCATCTTCTTTAAACTTAGCACATAAAATATTTATTTCTTCCTGAAGGAAAATAGGGCCTGTAAGTAGTCTCATATTTTGTTATAGACAATGTCATTGTCAATTAACTTTAAAATAATGGGTGATGATGAATGGGTGATAAGGAATATATGATGAATGCTTAAATTTGTAGAATTGATTACATTATAAGACAAACTGCCATTATGCTCTCTCAAAATACTCCCCTCTTCCTTCAAACACACTTCTCCCATCATTCTTGCCACTTTCTGTGGCAGTTCTGGAGTTCTCTTTCATGAATGTCTTCATGAGATGTGATCAAACATACAGTAAATGCTTCTCTGAGCGCCAGCCATTCAAAAGTCTAATTCATGAATGCATCACCATGTGTTTTCATCTCCCTTATTTTCCCTGATCTCATAGTGTGCAAGTAATGGCTCTTCTCTAAAGTCAAAACACGGAGAAAGGTAACAGTCCGAAACAGTTCAGGACATCGAGGCAGGCACAACAGACTTCTAGAGCTGCTATGGAAAAGTGATGAGTAAATGTGTTCAAAGTGAGGTGAATTCATGGCAATGTGTCTTTGACTAATACTGCACATTGTTTTGATATGTTAACAAACTGCAATGCTATATAATAATGCTTTGTTTTCTGGTACCGGGGACCAAACACAACCTCATATTTGCTGGGCAGTCACTATGCTGCTGAGTTATACCCCCAGCAATAACGCATTTTTGAAAGGTGAAAATAAAATAAGACTTATGTATTTCAGCTGACTGAAAAAAGAAGGCAAAACTTCATTATATGGGAGTCATTCAACATCATTTGCTATAAGAAAAGGGCAAACTTGGTTAGAAATAGCTCCCTCAAACTTCTGAGTTCTACTTCAACTCTGATGTGAACACTGATTTCAATAAAATAAGGACAGAGATCTTACATGTAAATAGCCTCAACTGTTATCTATTCCTCAATCCTACCCAAATTGTGCAGACACTGAAACAATAAATTTAAGTTACTTCATTGGTTGACAGAGAAATGAAAGGAGAAATGAGTAACTGGCACACAAAAATATCAAGGAAGAAATTTTTCACGAACCAATTTGTTATCTTCATTCACTTCTGGTGATATGAATTGATGATGACAGATTTATGTTTATTTAATAAAATCAATGGACATTAATTATGATTATGAAGTAAAATAAATTTAAAAATAAGGTTACAATTTCAATAGGATTGCATTTGTTCTCTCTCAGGTATTTATTGTCTTTCACAGATAGATTTCCATATTAGAATCTAAGGAATGAGCATGTCTTCAAAAAACTATGGATGTTTTGCAAAACACAAATCTGGCTACAGTGTAAGGCAATGAAATCTAAAATCACTATAGTGCAGTAACTCAAAGAGAGACCATAAACATTGAACTCTTAGGCTCACATGAAACAACTCCTGCCATCCAGCTAATGTAAAATTTTTAACAGCAAGGTGATTTCTCTATTGTGTGAGTAGCTATTTACTGAAAACAGCAAGTGACTGTGTCTGTATAAGTGGTGCCTCCTAAATATCACTCTTCGGTAACTGTAGCTCTCAAATATGGAGCTATTATCCTCTTAGACTGATCACATCCCTTCCAAACTTCAAACTCTTTTTGTTACTACACAAAACTGATACCATCATTTTAATAGATTAGAAAGGAATACAATTATAAAGAAAGGATATAATTTTATATGTGCTTTTATAGTACAAAGTAATGACCTATTAAAACTTTCTCAGATTAGTATTAATAGCAGGGCCACAGGCAGCACACCAAACTGCCACTTGCTCTTCTGCCTGGGTATACAAATAGACGTTACAGCTTCCTTTGTAAGTGAATGTGACCACGTGACTGAGTTCCAGCCCATAGGATTTGAGAAGCAATAACCGTGCTCTACTTCTAGGATTGGCCATTTGAAGCTCCCCCTGGTGATAAAACTCACTCTTCCTCTATGTTACTGACTGGAGGTTGGGGGTTTGACCACTCTCAGAGGGTTCTGGAAGCGCCTAGCACAACTTCTGTCACTTGGGTCCTTGAATGATTGCGAGAAGCAGTAACTTTCTGTCCAGCAGTAACATGCATGTGGGAAAAATTCTGAAAAGAAGAAACATCTGTATAGGAGTGTTGAAATTTTAGACTTTGTTAAAGCAGCTGACATTGCCTTAACTAATACAGGAATGCTCTTAATAATGTAATTTTTTAAAGGGAAGAATTAATCCATAAGACCCTACCCTATCAACTAAATAACATACGTTGTATATGTCTATGTATATGTGAATGCATATATGTGTGTCTATATTTAAATTTGATTCTAATTTGTGCCACAATGCATGCTCATCTTAAAGTTCTTGGGAAATTATTATATGCACATGATTCCTAAGAAGAATTATCTCTTGATACAAAACAAATCAATGATAGCTTCACAAAGAAGAGAAAGTAGTACAGCGTTTAATTTCTAAATAATCAGGTAATTATTTTAGGGGATACTTCAGTTAAGTTATATTGACATATTACCCCCTTTATGGCCCACCCTGGCAGCTGCTCTTATTGAGCAGAATGATGTTTTTCCCAGTTGCTTCTAAAAATCTACTTAAAGAAACTCAAATAGTTTAAAACATTAAATTGCTAACTTTTTAAAGAAAATGATACTTTAGATGGGGTTCCCATCTTTATATTGCAGATAAAAAATACTAAACATTGACTATTAATGTATTTTAGATAAATCTCATAATCTCCTAAAATACTGTGGTCCACTTTCTACATAGAACTTTTTCAAAAATGTCAATGAGATAGACTTTAACCTGCAAATTAAGGAGCTAGCAAGAATTTTTCCTTAACAGATTTAAGCCAAACTAGATATTGTGCCAACTCAAAATACAGAAAGTATAATACTTTCTGTATTTTAATTATAAGTCACTATGCATGGAAGACGGTCTCCATTAAAATAAATCCATGATGAGCTACATATAATATGGCCAGAATGGCAAGATCATTTTGTTAGAAAGCCAAAAATTATTTCACATTAATATAAATGGTATCTAAATAGCATGAATGGTTATACGATTTCTAAATAGCATGAGTTTTTAGGTATTTTCTTTACTCAGTGTCTCTAGTGTAAACCTAGCACCTTAATAGGACACCCATACAGTTTTTTTCAATTTTCCATACTTTTATCCTACCAAACAGGTTGGCAGTCTATCAAAGCCTCAGACTCGGAAGAAATATATTACCACACCAGCATTATATGTTCATCTTCTGAAATTTTAAATAAATCTACTATCATATGTATTGAGCAAAAGTTGATAGAAAAATCACATATGATATTTCACCACTTGCAACTTGCTGAGAAGGGTATTCTGAACTCACTGTATCTATCTCCTTATTAATTCCTATTTCCTTATACTGTTGAAAACTAATCCTTGCACTGGGTTGAAATATTTTTCTTAAATGTTCCAAACTACATTTGCAGCCTTTATTTAGTCCACAGTGTATGGTACATTTCTCCAGTCCTTTTCAAATATTAAACTGTTTCTTAATATGCCTAAACCACTTAGAACAAAGACTGGGCTTGTGGAAAGAACTCGGTGTCAGTGATGTTACTATAATCACTTGCTCTTATAATCTTATTCTATCACGTCTTCTTCTGAACAAAATCTTCGTTCTCTCCCGTCCCTGCTTGGTTTATTCTGGTCATGAGCTCCCTCTCCTGCCATATTCTGAAGTCAGTTTTTCCAGACTATTTTCTCAGGTTCTTTTTCCTCTTATTATATAGATCTTCATATTTTAATCACAGTATTGCTACCTGCCCTAGAATATATATGTTCTCCAGATGTTGCACATTGTCTTTATGAGACCCCTTTTATATCTGAAACTGCTGCCTTAATTACTTGATTTGTAACCTTAAAATATATTAAATATTTAACTGGATTTTGTCAATATGTAGAGGGTAAAACGAACACTAGATATGAGGTAACCCCTAAATATGCCATCAAAACTCTAACTGCTGGCACACTGAGGAAATACAGCTCTGACAGGAGTTCTCCTGCACTGTCTACATTTGGGCAACTACATTTTCCAGTCATTCTGATGACTCTTATAAGAAGTATCCTTTTAATAACCCAGTAAGTTTTTCAAATTCCCAAGTCTTGCACAAGACATTGACCTTACCACATGTGTCTCATGGATTCTCAGCAGCACAGCATCATTCTGCCTGAATCTGTGTGCATTTGGGTTCACGTGCCTTTTAGCATAGAAATTCCAGGAGCACAAGAAATACTGTGCTGAATAGTATTTAAAAATGGGGCCTGTGCAGGCCTTCAACAGTTTATTTTTCCAATAATGCAGAGTATATTCAAACTAACCTTTATCTTTTGTTTTGGGAAACCTGTACATTAATAATGGAATATTAATATAATGGAAAATAGCTCCTGGGGATATAAATTATAAAGTGAGTTGGTGTGCTATATGAATTACTACAGCAAATTTAATCTAAGATGATAGCAGAACTATTTAAAAAATAATTCCAAGTGACTACTTTATAAGAGCCTGGGATTTTACAGAACAACCATGCCAGTTATTAAACTGGTAGTATCTACTTCAATCTCTCTTTTAAGTGTTTTGTCCTATGATATGAGGCTGAGATATTGTAG
Organism: Cavia porcellus; assembly: GCF_034190915.1. Lineage (NCBI taxonomy): Eukaryota > Metazoa > Chordata > Mammalia > Rodentia > Caviidae > Cavia > Cavia porcellus. The sequence goes on along the minus strand of NW_026947484.1, from coordinate 29,470,610 downwards.
ACCACGTTTCTGCTTGGCCAGCTCTCTCTGGCAGGCTCTGCCAAGGGGCACAATGGTGAGCCAGCCAGGTGGTCAGCATCACCTGGCTGTGGTTCTCTCAGCCAACAGGGACACTTGCTTCCAGTGGGAGCAGCCACCTCCTCATTGGCCTCTCCAGTGACAATCTGGTCTGTGTGCCTCTTTAGAAGCATGAGTTTAAATTTTGAGGTGGGGTGGTTCTATGCTTCTAAATTTTACTAAATACAACTTCTCGTTTTCCCAAATCCTGGAGGTAGCACTTACCTCCCACAGTTGTTCTTTACATGATAGGTCAGTACCCTCAGTTACTAGTTAAAAACTGTTTATATTAACTTCTCTGCATTCAAATAGCTGGTGTAGTTCCTGTCCCATAATACAGTAAATTTAATCTAAGATGATAGCAGAACTATCTAAAAAATAATTCCAAGAAAATAATTTATAATAGCCTGGAATTTTATAGAACAACCATGCCAGTTATTAAACTGGTAGTATCTACTTCAATCTCTCTTTTATATGCTTTGCCCTATGGAAAAGATAAACACCTTCCATTTAAACTTATAGTTCTCAAAATATATTCTAATGATTATTAATACTGTAGCATACTTTACAAACTCAAAAGACTTTTGTGTTTAAAAGACAGGGAAGCAATATTTCACAGTCCTCTCATAGAATACTAATTTGCAATTTAGAGATCAGCAAAATTAAATGCTGCAAAATGCCCTGTTGTAAAAACTATTTAATCAAATTTTTCCTAACTTATCTCAACCAAGAAACTCCATTTTAAGTATTTATTATTAGTACTATGGAACATGAGTTCAACAGATGAAACTGGAATTAGTTATAAAATATAAAACCCTTTTAAATCATTTTATGTAAGTAATTTATAAAATATACAAAATAGGTTAAATATAAGAGCATTTAATATTTTAAGTATTCAAATAAAGATATAACTATATATAACAATGTTATTTGTTATATGTAGCTGTATGAAACAGATGATTTTAAAATAAATTGTATATTAAATAACTACAATCTTGAAAGTATTTGTATTAATCAGAATTGCCACCCAGCTTAATATATTATAAGCATGTCAGCAAAACACTATGAGTGATCTCCTTTTCCCTACACTAGTTGTTCTTTCCTTTTGTGAATTTTCTTACCCTTTCATTTTCACAACATATATTGTACATTTTGCATCTTATTAATCTTTTAGTTTTTTTTTACACTAGGGAGACAATATAATATTTACACATGTAAGTTTGACTTATTTCATTTATAAGTACAGTCTCAAGTTGCTCCATTCACTTATAAAAGGAAAAAGGAAAGAATCATATACAGATGGATATATATATATATATATTATAATATATATATATAATAGTGTGTATACACACATTTATATATATGGATATGCAATATACTAACTAGTGTTAATTTACTATTTTTTAAAAATTCTGTATCATTTCAATTTTCTTTGTTTTGCTTGTAAAATTAAAAAAAAAAAAACATTGTTGAGACTTTTGGTCAGGACATGCAAATAGCCTACTTATAAAGAACTGAAATTAGGGTTATATTTAAATGGGCATCTATTACTTATAATTATTAAAACTGACATCCAAACTACAGAAGAGAGGCAAGGTGTACATGACTATGCACATGTGAAAATGAAAAAATTTGTGAGTTCTTATAAACAACGTTGCAGGACACAGCTAAGGTCAATCCAATTCAATCTGTTCAAAATACAAGATAGAATCTATTGTATTATTATACTCTCATACAAAAGTTGTTCAATCATACAAAAATGCAGGACTAAAAATACAGTAGGAAAATTGCATTAATTTTCAACATCAAATGTAGTATTTTCCCAAAAAAATAAACTATACTGGAACCTCCTTTCAATATTTTTGGTATGGTAATATCTGAATATATTGCAGCTTTCTTTCTACATCCAGGAGTCTTAAGAATATAATACTTTTGAGAGAACATATGCTAGGTGACAGACCTGAGCCAAGTGTTATACATGTAACAATTTAAACTTTGCCAAAAACAAAAGCAAAACAAAACTGAAAGCTTCAAATTATTGATTCCAATTCACAGATGAGAAAACTGAGATGACAAGTGTGAAAAATTCTCTTACAAATTACACAATTTCTGTTCATTGGAATAATTCACAAATACATTCTAACTTCATGTTCAGTTTGGAAAGTATCTTTTCTAGACTCAATACCAAATTCATATGGATCTCTGAAATGGCAAATGATTGTAGGAATATAGAGATGTTCCACCACATTTCAAACTTGGTTCTGGTAATGGACTTTTTTATTATTACTAGGAATAGTTTATTGGACTTTGAAATAAATCAAATCAAGACTGTAAAGAAAACAAGATAAAACAAAATCTTCTTCAGAAACAAAAACAGTATAAGTTTTACTCTAAATTGATCTTTGTTAGATGCGATCACGTAAAATACTTCACCAATAGATATGACAAATTCACTTTATATTTCAATGTGTCAAATGATTTCAATGCTCTCAAACTATGTTGAAGCTGGCAGGCAAGCAGACTACATTAAATTCTTCTCTGGAATCGACTTCAATTCTAGATTGAATTATTGGAATTTTAGTGACCCTAAAAAAGGCTGTCAGAAATGATATTCAACACAGAGTCTTCAAATCTAATGCTCTATTACACATACTTCACATAAAATAATATAGTTTCAATATAAACAAACCAGTCAAAAGCAACAGTCTATTTATTCTTGTAATTTGTATACATTTTGATATTGATTTGTCACAACAGATTCTTAAAGGCATTTGCTTAAGAGAAAACTCATAGGCTGTATTTTATATTCAATATTTTACTTGGATATGATACAGTTACAATGTTTGCCTATGATGTTTATTTTGTGGTTTATTTTTAAAGCACACAATATGATAAATAAGTGGCAAATAGTTATTAGCAGGCCCAGATTCTGAAACTGTTTTTGCTTATTGGGGTTTTTGCACATAGAACAAAATTATGTAAAAGGATTTCAAACCACACAAAACCAGTTTCATTGGGAATCCAACCAGTGGATAGGGAGATGGTTCCTTCATTATCCACTTCTGGAAGGAAGACAAGCATCTTTCAACTGCATATAAATACTAAAAATGAGAACTTCTAAAACAATCGAAGCTTAGATTTGTTCTTGTTCTCAAAGAATTGAAAGTATGTTGTGAGTGCATCTATATTGTCACTGTTGTCCCTGCTGCTACTTGTATTGTGCAGTGCCAGTACTATAATCCTGGTAAAGGACATTAAATCTCGAGAAGCATCAATAGAAGAAAACTGGGAAATAAAGTGGGAAGCCAATTTGCTAACTTATAAACCCGTCCCTTTAGATGTCCACTATTTTGTAGAAAATATATTTTTCTTATAGTGCACAAAGCCACAAATACTTGATTCTTGATCTTTGAGTTGTACAGCTCTATGACCCCCAGGGAAGGAATCACAGGGAGTTCATGGTAAAGTATTCAGCTGAGGAAACAGTCTAGATAAACACACACAGCTGCATTCTCATAGACAGGGAGCACCCATCCAGCAACCTTAATTCTGCCCTAAGGACACAGAACAAACGGCTCATACAGTGCCACTGCCATTGAATGGGATGGCTGTCCAGTATACTGCTAAAGATAAATGCAAGTATGAAGAAGCCATGCACGCACGCACACACACACATACACACACACACACACACACACACACACACACTCACTTATTTTCACATAAATCATTTTAAGATACTAATCACCACTGTATTAAAAGAGACTGGACTAGTAGCATTCAAACTAGTAGCATTCAAAATGGATGTTTTAGAAAAGTGTGTGGGACTGTTGATTTTATAATAATTTATAGTATACAACAAGGCAAGTTATTTAGGCTTTCTGTGCATTGGTTCTGAAGTAAGCTAATGATTAATATCTGGCCCTTTAAATTATTTTCTGGAAGTAAAATCTTTAAAAAATGTTATTATCATTTCTTTGTGTTTAAAGATAACAGCTTTTCTCTTCATTTAATAGCAAGTCTCCAAAGGCAAACCAAAGCACAGTCTTAGTCATAAGATTTCAAAAGCTTTAACTGACTAATGGATTGATTTGATTCCCTTGTTTTTATCTATTTATTCTGATTGATAAAACATCTTTGATACACAGTAATCCTGAAAATTTCATTCCAGCCTAGTGTTGACTTAGCCTGGCTCACAAATCTGGGACGAACTCAAATTGAATCAGAAACTTAGATTTGAGGTGGCAATTGCCATTTGACATCTGGTTAACAGGAAACAAATCTCTTTTGAATTGCTGCTATTATCTGTAGGACAATCTTGCAGTCAATTAATAAACCTAAAGTGAGGATATACTTTGTATAACTTCAAAACAATGTCCATTAGTTTTAGAAGTTAAAACTAATGAATCTTCTCGAAGAGTTTCCAAAAATGTGGAAAGAGGAAGAAAATGTCTATCTTGAATTAATTTGCTTTGTATTAGTACAGCCATCTTAAATAACAACTTGAAACTTTGATCATAGGAGTAAGATCATTCAATCTAAGCCTTCGATATCCAGGAAATACTGCCCTTACAGAAAGTGGAAATTCACCTTGGGCTGGCTCTCTTTCATATAACTATTCCAAAATCATAGTCAATAGAATCATGAAAAAACCATAAAGAATAATGAAATGGATGGTTTTTATCTCAATCTAAGAAAATTCATCTATGACAATCCAAAGATCAATATCATATTAAATGGACAACAACTTAAAGTTTTCACTCTAAAATCAAGAACAAAACCAGGATATCCATGGTCACCATTCCTGTTCAACACAGTTCTAGAAACATTAGAGTAATTAGACACATAGACAAGAAAAAGAAACAAAAGGAATAAGGATAACAAAGGAAGAAGTTAGAGTATCATTATTCATAGATGAGATGATACATACACAGAAGACTCCAAAAGCTCCACTGAAAGACTTCTACATTTAGTCACCAAATTCAGTAGCAGAACTAGATACAAAGTCAACACTCAAACATCAACAGAATTCCTACAGGCAAATAACAAGCTCACTGAGAAAGAGAAACAATGCCTTTCACAGTACCGTCTAAAAAAAAAGAAATACCTAGAAACCAATCTACTAAAAGTAAAAGACCTTTACATTGCAAATTACAGTACTCTGAAAAAGAGATCAAAGAAGATATCAGAAAATAGAATTATATCCTTTGTACTTGGGTAGGAAGAAACAATATAGTGGAAATAGCTATTCTTCCAAAATTGTTATACAGGTTTAATGCAATCCCAATCAAAATACCAATAGCACATCTCAAAGAATTAGAGGAAACAATTCTAATATTCATTTGGAACCAGAACAGACCTAGAATACTGAAAATTATTCTGGGCAACAAAAGCAAGGCAGGGCCATCACAATCCCTGACTTGAAATTATATTACCAAAGAATCACTACACCTTTGATAACCAGATTTCAATGAAGAACCAATTACCATCATTCCTCATCTAAAACTAATATCTTTTAATTACTGTAGGAGCAACCTTGAAAAATATTATTCAGTCTGATCTATGTCTACGAGATAATTTTTCCCAGTAAGATTTTTTTGGTTTGTTTTTTCAGGAGTTTTTATTCCTAAACAAAAATACATTTTCAAAATGCATATCTGCTTTATTAACATAGCACGAAAAGTTATAACTCGAAGTAACGTGGGACTAGTTGACTATTACTTTTTACCTGGTCCTGTGTACATCTGCTTATTTATTTAATATTGGTGATTACAATGAGGAGCAGTTTTTGCTGTATCTTAGCAGTCCATGCAATCTAATTTAAAGATTTAGAAAATACAAGTAGAACTAATAAGTCAGTAGCTGGAGATAAAGTCTGAGACATGGATGTAAATTCAGAACTATGCATTGTTTTCTGGGAACATGAACACAGAAAATTCACACTGTATGAAGGGCATCATCATGGTAGTTCCTTGCTTTATTTCTTTATTTCTTATAAAGTTTTCTCATCTTTAAAATGAAGTACAAGGGCCACACTTCAGAGTTTTTGAGGCTAATGAAATTTACTGTTCCTACATTAAGTCACAGACTGAAGTGTCACTTGGTTATATATTTAATGCAACTGTCTGCATAAATAACTACAAGTTTTATCTCAGGATTTAGTGAACATTGCTATAATCCAATTTGTATGATGTTATGATTGGTGATTTTTAACCTTTATATCTCTTACACAAATATAAAGATTACTGAATAAAAAAAAAACCTACACATACTTCTCCTCCTCCACATTATATTAGAAACCTTCCCACATCACAAATCTTCTACTAGATGCATTCCTGCATTTCTAGGTTGACTAGTAAAGCCATTCTTATGCATCAGCAAAGACTTGGCTCCCCAATTATCTGTGTAGATATGCTTAATGAATGGATAGCTGCTTCTTCATAAATTGAACCATATCTGGAAAATCAAACTAAACATGAAAATGGGCATCAAATTGCCTTAAACTTATCTCGAGTACAGAACATATTCAATTGTCTGATAAATTCATTAAAATGGGTGCCACTGGAATTGAGACCCTTAAAAGTTTATTTCTGTCACCATATTAACTACTGCATCATGTAGCAACTGCACTTCATGAACTTAACATGGCTTATGGGCATGTACTGCTTCATTTCAGAAACAAAAATCTAAATTTTCCCATATTTGTCCAACTAACATCCAGCACTGTATCAATATCAGTACAAGAGTCACTAGAGTTCCATTCTGGCATCTGGTTAAATCATCTTTATTTCCTACGTTCACTAACTGTAAGATGGTTACACTAAAATGCTCAGTATCTTTTGAAACTAAAAAGAGCCACAGAAGAAATCTGTGGTCCCTTTTTAACAGGTTTACCACACATAAAATTCCCACAAATCACTACAACGTGACTGAAGAGGACTCTTAAATAAGATTAGCATGAATTCAGTAACTTATAGACTTAACCATATGCACTGATGTAGCACCATCCTTTAAATAGAAAATGATGGAAGGAAAGGAAGTAAGAATAATTTCTAAAAAATGTATAAACACCAATAAAGTTTTGAGATAATACTACAATAGGTTGCTATTCTCAACTCTACTTGCTGCCTAATGATCTTTTTTAATTGAAACTGCTAAAACAAGTTCATTCTGTTATTGACAGAAATGAATTTACCATATATGGAAAGCAATGGTCTTCATACAATCAGTCTACAATATAGCAAGCCAGGTAGATCTGCTTCTCCATTCTGCAGTTTTGCCCTTTATGACTCTGATTGAAGGTAGGTGTCATAAGGTTTTAGGTGTAAACACAATTTCTTCTCAGGAACATATCTAAATTTTGAATGGTTTTGTTTTGTTTAATTTTATGTCCTTAACTGCTTTCTATCATACAGAAGTCACCTGCCCAATACTCTTCCTGCTGCAACTCTGCCCTCAATAAGCTCTGAAGGCACAGCCTGCCTCAAAGGAAATCTGCATATCATAATCATTTTCATTCCTGGGAAAAAGCCACCCCTGTTTGTTCCACAACCCTGGAGCTCCAGTTGAAGATTTTCCACCTGCTTTGGTTAGTACCCAGTCACTCTCAACAGAACTCAAGGGCTGCTGCTCCATTACTGAGAGGTACAGACTTCAAAATAAAACTAGAAAGTCCAAAGCTGAAGTAACATTTCACAGTGCAAATAAATCTTTCCAATCGTTCTTTGGCAATATTTTCAAGATGCTATTTCTGTACAACTGATCCATGATATAAAAGATATTTTGTACCTTTTAACCCCAAGGATACCAAAGCCTATGAAAGACTAAACATGTAGAATGAACCAAATTCAGCAATATCACCACTGAAGTAAACCATAAATCATACACAGAATGACACAGTGTGAGAGGTTTGAGAGTAAGTCTGTGTGGTGTAATGGAAGAGTTTTGTCCGCAGTTTTCAGGTGAGATCCTGACATGGGAAAGAAGTCAAGTATAGCAGGCCATGGAATAACTAAAGCTGCTAGGAAATCAGAGGAGTTACAAGCTATACTGACCTGTGGTCAGTCTTCAGCAGCAAACATCCATTATCCCTCATTATCCTGGAGTCTGATTTGCAAAACTACTAAACCAGGGCACAGAATAGTCACACCATCTTCCAGTACACCTTACATGTATTTCTGGTGTTCTCACCAAGCAATGATATTTAATGACCTCTTCTCTCCCTCTCCCTCTGCCTTCTTTCCTCCGTCCCTCTCTCTCTGCCTCCTTCTGTCTCATCCCTCTCTCACCCTCCATCCCTCTCTTATTTATACAGGATCTTGCCAAATAAGAAAATGGCCCAGATTGAGCTCAAACTTGTGGCCCTCCTGGCTTAACTACCCAGAGCTCTGGAATTACAGGCATGTGCCACCATGTCTATGCTTTTCTTTTTCTAAAAGGCAGGATCTCAATGTATTGCCCAGGCTGGTTCTACCAGGGCTCAAATGATTCTCCTGATTCAGCCTCTGACTAGATGGGAATATTTATTTGTCCATGTCACAATGTCTAACTGATTCTTTTCTAGCTTAAATTCATCACAAACTTATCATTACTAGCATGATCTTATTTAAAGGAAAAACATGCTATTTATAAATGATTAAATGAAATAGATCCTTAATAAATGCCTGGAAATCACTAATCTGAAAGATAGTAATCTGTAAGACAGAAAAGCTTGTGTTTACATAAATAAAAAAGTAAAGAAGCTGAGCATTAACCTTGGTAAATAAGATTTTTGAGGCAGAACTAGAACCTTCTACAAAACAGAGGTGTGTTTTCTTGGCTTCAGTTTAGGTCACAATCTGTATAAGACAAACCTCTCCTCCACCTTCAAGGCCTTCTTTCTCCTCTTCCATTCCCACTTCTGACTATGGCAGCAACAATCACTTCATTGTATAGTGACCTTCCTATTTGGTTCCCAAGGGTCTCATGATGCTATTTTAACTCGCTCCTTTTTAGCTGGTACTCTAACAGAAATTTAAAAGCCTGCCATTGTGCATTGTATACTTACTATATGTGAGGTGCTTCACAAGATTATCTGGTTTAATTGTAGAAGCAAATCTATAAAAAGGCATTACTATTTCTATCTATATCTTACATAGATTAATTAAGTCAGGATTCTAAAGATTAAGACCGGATATGACAACCACATAACAACAGGACTATGGTTTGGCCCAGATCTTCTGATGAGTCCAAAGTCTTAGTCAACTTCATACATGTTTCTATATTACATGGCAGCTTGCTCCTCCCAGGTTTCCTATCTTCTCCCTCATTTGCCACTCCAAAACCAACCAGTATCTGTGTACTATGTTCAACATTTACCTTTTATTTTTGCTTATTATTATCATAGGAAGTAACCTCATAAACCAACCACAATAAAGTCTTAATGGCAGAGGATCGTACCAAGAACAGACTAAAGGAAGCAAACAAGACTGGAAAAGCAAAAAACATTAAAAATGATTCAGCTCGGAGATGATGGTGGTCTAAGTTAGGAACGAAGTTAAGAATGGAGATTTGGGTAAGAAAAGACCTATTTAGGGAACAATAACACAGAGTATAGTGATATTGGACACAATGCAGGAATGAGAGAAGATGGGATGTATGAGATTATGAATGATGCCTCAGTTTATACTTACAAACTGAGAAAATAGTAGTACCAGTATAGAGAAGAAAGAACAAGGGTCACGAGTAGCTAAAGAATGAGTTGGGAAATGAGGAGCATGGTGACTGTTGGACATTCAACAACAGGGATGTTGGATATGTATCTGTCAATCTAAGGAGAGAGAACTAGGTCAGTAACACAAATCAGGGCATGCCCAGCATAATAATGTAAGCTATAGGAGAGAACAGCATTGGCCCAGAAGCCATAATGCAACTCTAACTCCAATCTTAGATACATCTTCCACTAAAGCGGGTCAACAGGCTCAACTAGCAATAAGTTTTCTGTACCTGATTAGTATATCATCTGTCTTCCTCTACTGAGGCAAACACTTAAGAATATTATTTCCAAATGCACACACAGGTTTAAAATTATAATCTTAAAAGCCTTTAAGTATACTTTTTCAACTGCTACATATACTATAAGCAAAGTCTGCCTGCTTTTCTCTTCGTATTAGGATTTTTAAGTTCTTGTTTCTCTTATGCTGGTCCTCTGAACAATTTCTGTGTTTATAATATACCAGTACTCTCTTCCTAATTTATGTATTTTTAAAGATAAAGATTTTTAACTACTCTTTCTTCATAAGATAGTGTTAGTTCAATGTTTCAGAAGTATCTATTTATAATTAACAGAAATACAGTGTAATCAGAAGCCAGACTTTTAGCTCAGTGTTTAGCATACCTACATAAATTTCCTACATTTATGAAAACTGACCGTAACAGCATATACTGTAAAACTGACCGGACATTGAAATATGCATTAAAAGTAATTTATGTTCCATGACTTTCACTAATTCAGACTGATAAATTGTTCTGATAATTTATATTAGTGAAGATTTTATTTAAGTGAAAATGAACAGTTTATTTTTGTTTCTTTATGAATACTCAATGAGAAAAAAAGGTATCAACTTATCAGGAATTGTATTTAACCCTTGTAATATAAATGTAGTTACAAAACATGTGAGTTTTTCTCTTTGCATAAAGCAACAGAGACTATTATGTACCAACTACCTTGAGAAATGACTCATTAGTATCAATTATTCACGCAGTTCAATTCAAAGTGCCTTTTCCTAGATAAAATTATGACTTAACAATATAATTATGACTGAAGTTTTTCAAGTGAGGAGTTCAATATGTAAAAGGGTCAGAGAAAAATCCTTCTATTTCAAACTTATATCCTAATATCCACCAAAGTGAATTTCACATTGGCCACAATTCAAAATGTTTAAATTCACCTAATCAAAAAGTCTCTGGATAGGGATTGCATGAAAATAAAATAATTCTTCTTCCATGCCAAGAAATATAAAGCCAATTAGAACTAACAGTAATGATCACCGCAGACATTTCACAAAGACAAAGAAGTAAATCATGTAAATTCTATAATTTGTGAAACTACATGTACTCGCCTCAAAATAATCAAAAATCCTTAATAGGTTAAGTTATTCATAAATCAAAACCTGTTCATTGTTTTTTTTTATAAAGGACCACAAAATACAGGTTGATTATCCACCATTCAGAATTATTGGTGCCTGTATTTCAAATTTTGAAAGATTTTGGATTTGGGGATATTTACATAGCCTCTACTACGTTGGTACTCAAAAATTTCAGATTTTGAGCCTTCTGAATTTCAGATTTTCAGACCAGAAATGTTCAACCTGTAGGGAAAAAAAAAATTCTAGGTGCATAACTCTTAAATTTTAGAAATGTTATCATTTCTCTTTCTTCCAAAATTTTGTTTTCTATTTGTATTAAAATGGTATAAAACATTATTTGTTAGGTAAACTCATAAATAAGTACATAATTCTAAACAAACATTATCCACAACTTAGCCTCCTCCACAGATACCCAACTATCTACTGGGTTCATTTGTGAACATCTTATATGACTTTATAAATCTAGTATTACATTCTCTTTGAGATAGCCATAAGTATAGAAAGTGGGTGAAGTTAGGGACAACTATTTGTAAGAAGCTAGAGACAGTTAGATAAGGTAGATCTCCAGTGGACTTGCTTTGAAATCTGTATTTCTTTAAATTGTTTTTTATTTTTTTTAAATGTTCTGTTCTGTTTTGATATGGTTAACCTTATCCTCTTAGAGATGTAAAACAAATAGGTGGGACTGATAATCATATTACGGAGCTTTTGTTCGGCCATAGAGCAGAATGGTTTGTAGGGTCACTTTTTTGAATGTCATTCTAAATACTTTAATTCTATAACCTGAACAGCCATTTCAAAGATGACAATTTATAACTTATCAACTGGCAATTTCTTACCTTTTGTTTGTCTGTAATTTAGTATTATTTCTACCCTTTTTTTTAATCTCCATGTATTTTTTTTGTTTCCTTTTCTTTAAATAAAAAAAAATCTAGTATTACAGTTATCTTAAAATATCTTTATTGATAAACACATATGCTGTTTCCATTCCATTGTTTCAAAAGTATTTTAATGTACAACTAATTTATTTCATTTACACTAGCTTCTCTTAGTTCATTGAAGAGAGATTCGGTGCTTTGGCCTGTTTTTTGTTTGTTTGTTTGTTTGTTCTTCTTTGTAAGACAGAGTCTTTTTGTCTATAACTTTTACTCTTGAACAACATTTTGACCATTCTTTTAAAATTATTATTCATGGTGCAGTAACAATTGTTATTATCTATCTTTAAAAATATATTGAGTTTTATAAATGCTCTTTAGTTATCTAATTTCATGTCATTCCCTTTAAGAGAAGAGAATATGTTTTATATAAATTACTCAAACTATTACCATTTCCTAGTACCATTTCTCCACAAACTATATTTTCCCTTGTTATATGTAATGTAGAATTTCAAAGCAAGGATTCTTAACGTAGGATTCAGAGGATCCATGGAATGGATTCTTTAGTCCTTGAGCTCCCTAGAGTATATGTGAAATCTTGCAACTATGTGAAAATATACAAAGGTGATAATACCTAGGAAGATGTTCATAGCTTTCCTGAGAGTTTTAAGAACTCATGTTCTCAAATATAGTATCAAATTAATTATAGTACTAAAACATTGTACATATTACAATATTTATTTATACTGACACTCTTGCTAAAGCTGAGCAGATTCACAGTGGGTCAAAGCAGTAGAGGTGTCCTGGCACACCTGCCAACCAGCACATGCAGTCTGCTCAGAAGTGAGAAAACTGTCTGCTGCCCTCCTCAGGGAACCCTCCTCTGTCCCTGACAGCACTTCACAATCTGTGAGAAGTTACACTTGACCTTACCTAACCGGGATTTTGCATCTTTAAGAAAAGTACTCCCAGTTCCCTTCACTAGGCAGACTAAGCTCAGGGATGCAAGATTTCGCTATAGGAACATGGATGGAATTTTACTTCCCAAGAGCTCCTCAGTACATAAACTTGACAACTGGTTTTGATATCTGCAATTTACATGCCATCATTCTTAAGGTAAAGGAAAGACTGCTGCAAATTCAGACACCTCACTGGTTTTACTTCTAAATCAGTGTCAATTCCCTAACTTGAGTGCGGTAAGTTACAAAAAATATGAAAAGTTTACTTTGATACATGATTTTATTTTCTTGCTTCTTGTTTTAATAATTACATTGTTAGCATTTAGACTATATAGACTTGGCCTTTTCTAATCTGATTGTATTATTTCATAGCAATTACATACAGAGCCTTCAGATTAGACTTTTGTTACAACAGTTTTCCCTTGTAATAATCCTCTGATTTTCAGGGTCTCAGTTTCCTAAAAAGATTATTTTGACTACTGAAATAACTCATTAGGTAGACTGCTAGTAGAGGACTGGTACAACGTGGATACCAATGTATTTGTCATTGTCGTCAACATCTTTTTTGGATCAACCAAATGTCTGTCATGTATAGTTGGACTCTTTGCAATGCTATATTAAATGTTTTTAAAAAGATTTTATAAAGTGCTAAAATTAAAATTGTATTGGTGCCCCATATATCAAAACTTAATTTTTTATAAAGGCAATAATAGTACAGTGCTTTTGGGGCAAGAGAATAGCTACTCAGTAACTGATGCTAGATTACTTAGATATCTATGTGGATGCTAACTGCCATACACAAAAGTTAATTCCAGATGTGTTGTAAATCTAAAGAATTTTCAAGGAAAATATTGTGTAAACATCTTCATGACACTGAAGTTGGCAAAGACTTCTTAAACAGAACATACATATTTCTATTTAAGAAAAATATAAGGTACACTATGTTAAAATGAGTTTCTTTTTATCTGTAAATATAATTAAAAGAGTGAAAAGGAAATACATGGATGAGATATATATTACAAGTATAAAGAGAATTATATCAGAAATAAAGAACTCCTATAAATAATAAAAAACAGATAATTCAATTTTTAAAATTAGTCAAAGCACATGAAAAGCTACTTTAAAAAACTGACATCAAATAGCCAATAAGCATTATAAAATGTGTTCAACCTTGCTGACCATTAGGCTATCATAAATTAAAACCACTAGGCAAAATGTACCCCTCAGAATGACTAAAAATGAAATAAAATTGTTGGCAGAGAGAAGGAAAAACTGAGATTCTCATATATTGATTGATATCACTCTGGAAAATTGCTGTTATCTACAGAAAATTATACACACACACACATATGTATATATATATATATATACATATATATATATATATATGTATATATATATATACATATATACCCCACGACTGAGCAGCTTACATATCTACATATATGCATAACACAAAGAAGTACATATATTACCAGATACAGACATCAATGTTCATATCTCCATTATTAGCAATAGCTCAGAGATGCTCACCAATAGTAAAACAGTCATACATTCTCAAAATGAAACACAACATAGCAATGAAAATGAACAAACAATAACATATGAACACCTGATTAAGTCTCACAAACATAAGTAAAAATTGTCAAATATAAAAGAATACAAAGTATAGAATTTATATGAAGTTCATATAGATGAAGTTCAATCACAAATAAAATCTGCAGTGTTAGGAAACAGAATTACTCTTGTCATGAAGACAGAAATGTCGCACAGCATACTGGTTGTTAGGGTTGCAGTCTCAGATGTTCCCCAAAAGTCTCGTGTCTGGAGGGGGCCTGGTCAGAAAGGGAAGGTCACTGGAGGTGGCATCAGGAAGTGCAAAATTCTTGTTCCTGCTCCTTCTTTCTCTCCCTGCTTCCTGGCTACCATGAGATGAGCAGCATCTCTCTGCCAGGCCTTCCTTCTGCTATGATGTTTTTGCAATGGAGCCAAATGCACTGAAACTTTGAAGCTACGAGTCAAATAAACCACTTCTTACACTGACGGTTTTGGGTATTTTATTCAGTGGTAGGAAAGTGACATATACAGAAAATAATACACAAAAACACTTTATAATATTAGAATTATTGTTGGTGTAGAAAGGAAAATGACTTAAAGGGGCCATAAGAGTATCATGCAACATACTGGTAATGTTTGATTTCTTCATTAAAGTGTTTGTTATACGTAGATTTTTTTTTTCATTTTGTTTCAAACTGGCATAAAAGTTGTTAAATGTGTATGTACATTTAAAAAGTGGTGGCAGAGGTTCAGGACTAAAATGACATTTAAAATGTGGTGAATTAAATAACATTTAAAATGTGGTAAAGAGAACAAGTACAAGAGCTAAACCTAGAGAAGCTGCCAGAGGTCATGAATGGCCATTGTGGAAGATGACTATAAACATTCTGCTCCATACACACAGGAAGAAACACAGATTCTTAATCTCAGAAAGTATTTAGGATTCTCAAATTAAGGATCTGAGTTCATAATGCCATACAACCACAAGAAAGAAATTTGGTCACATAGATTTATGTTACATATTTAGTTGAATCCTGTCACTTCTCCTAAGAAGGAACTGAGGCCCAGAAAGGCTACATGACTTGCACAAAGTCACAATTTTGACAATCAAGGGTGACTGATTCACAGTTCTGTATTAAACCCATTTATAGTTCTCACTAAACATTACCTTTATTTAGTGTCTACAAAGTAGTTTAAGAGTTCTGAAATTAAACTGGTTTAAATTACGATTTGTGTTTTATATCAACTAAGTTTGAACATTTAAGAAAAGGACATTAAGAAAGGACAAAGTAAGCCAAAAGTGTTAAGTCATCACAACTACATTAACCAAGCAGGACTTTCTATTGTTTTCTAGCCAAGCTACCAGGCTAATCAATTTTTTGAATAATTTACTTTGCAAAGGAAAAAAAAAATGACAGTAAGTTTTAAGAAAAAGACATGTGGGGTTTCTTTCAAAAAGATTTGCCAGAGTGTCCATGGTAAATTTTCTCTCCTAATGAAATATATTGGCATAGGATGTATGAAAGTTCCTAACATTAGGTTATATGGGGGAAAGGCAAAGTTTCCCTAACACTTGAAAATCAGAACAAATCACATCACTATCTATGGAGGGTTACAGATTTAATATAAAGGTCTACACTTTATGTACACTAGATTCACAAAATTAAACTGGAATCACCTTCATACCAGAAAACAGACATGAGCCATGGGCCTTAGTGTAAGGCTTTATTTGCTTTAGGACTCACTCAGTATCACACCAGCATCTTGATTTTGTGTTGTTATCCATCTGGACAACATATCTTTTTGCCAAGAATACCATGAAGTATAGGATTTATTGCCATAATGAAGTTTTTTTAGACCTCTGTTTTCTCTGCAGAGGACAGGAAGAAAGGCGTTCATCTCACCGGGCAGCTTATTAGGATTAACCCTGAATAAGACACCACAGAATGTCAGGCCTATCAGTTACTAAACACGCATCATACAAACTTTGTCTTTGCGAGAACCTCTGCTCTGCATTTGTCATCCACCTGAATAATTAACAAGTACATGCTGCCTGCCAGCAGCTTAGGGAATTAATTTCCCCAGATTAAATGCAGATCACGTCCACAAAAACTCAGACCACACACACACTGCACTCCTACCTTTCAGCCACTACAGGTGAGGAACATACCGCACAGCCTCCCATTTCAAAACGATTTAGAATGCAAGGATTACAGAGTTAAACAAGTATTATGTTCAACTATTCTCTAATGGTCATTTGGAATTCTGCTATCACTTACTCACTGTCCCAATGCTTACATTAGTTTTCTGCCACCTTAAACGTAAATAGTTCAACAATTCTATATACCCTCTGATTCCAAAATCTGTGTGAATAATAAGAACCATATCCGTTAAAGCTATCAGAAAAGCATCTACTGAAAATCAAAAACAAGACCACACATTGTAACATATAAGTTAAAGAAAACAAGAGAAATTAAAGCAAAAATCATTTCCAGAAGCTTTCAAATACAGGACAGGGGTTGCAATGAATTTATACATTCCTGATTTTACTTGAAGCCATCAATTACGTCTTTTAATATCCTTCATTATACATCAAATAAAGTTATAGATGTAGCTAGTAAAATAGATTATAATAATGGTTTACCATATATAAAACAAAATATTTTTTAATGATTTTAAACTGAGTAATGGAAAACTAGGCTGCATCTCTTTAAATTCCTACCTTCTAACCATTATTTCTTGTCTACATAGTTGGCTCCATAATGACAGTGAATATTTTACAACCTTCAGTTTAAACTGTATAGATAAATGAAACTGAACTGATTTTTATTCCCCAAAACTGTGATTTGAAAAGGAGGCTGTCTAGCTTTGTAATCTAGGGGACATTTGGTAAACTGTAGTAATTATCTCCCATTTAGGTCCTTTTAGCATTAAAACCACATTCTAGAGAATCTACACCATGTTCAACTACGGGAGTGTTCACCGTTGTTAGACACTGTGGGCTGCCAAGTGCTGAGGCTCTTCCTGAGGTCATCATAAGCTTCATTGAAGG